>NC_140624.1:6246731-6721731 GCF_057382275.1 Copadichromis virginalis | reverse complement strand
GAGAGCAGTCTGTCTGTGAATACGTGGGTGTGCGCGTGAAAATGTTTGAACTTTATTTCTGCTAAACTTTCAGCAAGTTCTGCTCACGAATGTACGTTCCTGACTAATGTTCACGCTGTATTCAGTGGACCGGGTCTTAATGCCACGCGTGTGTATCTGTTTGTGGGTGTGTTTGAAGCCAGATGGCATGGCTTCCTCGTCACACTCTGCAAACCCAATGCACGCCCTCTCCTTACCCTGGATGCCCGCCTAATACTAAATGTGTAAACATGTGAACAGCCTGACACCTAGTGGTTCTCTTCTCCATTGTTGTGCACTCTTGTTCCCTTTGCTCGCCAGTGTGCTAATACATGATGGTAGGCATTTCATCCATTGCACACCTTATTTTATCACTCCGCTTTTGCAACGGTGGCAGGAGAAATTCCAAATCAGCCAGAAACCTCGTACCCATAATCAGCATCAGACAAAGTTACTATATCTAATATAGGCTACAGCGGCGACTTTCCTATATCAGCTCTAGCATTTGAAGGCAGGCGCACTCCGGGGGTTGAAGCAAACCTGGAATGCAGAAAGTGGAGGATGATTACCCATCCCCCCACGCACACACAGCCTCCACCCCACCCTACTTTGAGCGCTTTTTAAATTTGAGACTTTGTGAATGCGAAATGAGTCTTCTGTGCATGGGGAAAGTACAGAACATCTGTGCAGCCCCTATCTTATCCCTCAGGAATGAGCCAGAGGGAGGAAATATCTTCATTCCCTTTATTCAGAGGCGTTTTAAGTGTGGCAATTAAGATATGTGGAGTCTTTTATTAGGCTGATTTTTTTTTTCTTTTTTTTTCTTTTTCTTTTGCTCGTTCATCTTCGGATAAGTGTATTCTGACAGTGGCTAGTTAGCATATTCATTGGCAAGTAGCCAAAGGAATGGGCTCCATTTAAAAAAAAAAAAAAAAAAAAAAAAATGCTTGTATCTCAGCAACCCAGCGGCATGTCAGCCGTTGATCAAAAGAGTGCTTTGGAGCTTGTTTTAATCACTGCACTCTCAATAGCCTATTGTGCACTAACATCGGCCCTCACTTTGCTTCAGTAGCTGCATACAGTTTTCTGTGTTTGTGGACATGTACTATATTTTCACCAGTATTCTGTCTCATGTGCTTTGAGGCAGTTCCTCAGTGAATTTTTGTTTTTAATTTCAGTTAAGGCATATGTTGATGTCGAAGCTTAATCTCTGATTGCCTACAGGCTGTCCTACATTATCATGTGAATCTTAGTAGAAAGTGCTTTCCAATGACTATTGACCAAAATATGAGTGTACACACATCGTTTGGTACTGTCTGATTGGTAGGTAACAAAATCTTACTGTATAGTACTGATATATTATCAGAAAACATCAACTTTCTGAGTGCTTAATGTTTTCTGCTAAATTCATCATGTTGTTGCTATATTTTTTTTATTTCTAAACTGCTTTATCTTCAGCGTTTCATCAGCTACAGTCTTCAGCTACACCTAATTTCTTTGTATTCTCCTTTCAAGGAACCAGATGTTTTTTCATTTTTGTGGTTTTGAACTTGAGTTGTTCTTTGGATAGTTCTTGTCCAGGTCATCCTTCTTTTTTAAAGAGCGACTGTCAGTATGTACGATGAAAATCAGGAGTGAGGTACAACAGTGTGTGTCTTCAGCCATCTGTAAAACACAGTAGAGGCTCTGTCATGATTTGGGGATCTTGTTGAATTATCAACACAGAAAAGCACCATCAGATTTTAATCCAATAATTTGATGTAATACCATTTGTAAATTGTCTGATTGGCAATGTCTTAATCTTTCTTAATGACAACGATCCCAAACACACTGCCAGTGCAGTCAAAGCATACCTGGATAGAAAAACACTATCAGTCATGGATTGGCCTCCCCAGAGTCTGGACCTCAACATTACTGAAGCAGTGTGGCTCAACAGACAGCAGAACAAAAAGCAGCAGACATCCAAAGAAGAGCTTTGAATGTCCTTTGAGAAGCCTGGAGAACTATTCCTGAAGCCTGCTTAAAGAAATTACAAGAAAGCTTACATTAGAAAGTTTAGGTTGTGCTGACAAATTAAGGTTCTTAAGCTTTATAGATTTGTACAACTTAGTTTTTGTCTTGTATACTATATTTCCATTTACTTTTGCACGTTTCAGTAAATTATGGAATAAGGTTCGACGACCTGAAATTCTGTCAAACTGTAATTTTCAGACTCAAGATGTCTTTTTTTTATGATACAGAGTAGGAAAATGTCAAGAACAAAAATGAAATCGGGGAAAAAAAATAGTATGAGCTATCGGCCAAATTGTTGTTTTAAATAAAAGGTACCAGTTAAGAATTGCACAGTTTGAGTGCAAGCCTATCATTTAGCTATTTTTACCTAGTAGGACCTCGCTTGATCAAGGCTGAATTCCTGACAGCTCCCATTCTTGTTTTAGTCCTTTCTAATTCACACAAAAATAGGAAAAAGGGAAGATGTCAAAAAATAAAAACTGTTAGCAAGGTTTAGAAAGGATGACACAAAGAGATGCAGACAAAAGGAGTGTGTTCCTGGTACTGAAGGCATACAGCAGGGGGTCTGTATGACTCGTATCTCATTTAATAGATTTTAGGTGGAGTTCAGTTTGGCAAAGCTGTGTGCATAAAGCTTCAAAAGATACTCTCTCTTCCCTCTCCCTTTTGGACATGTTTCTTTCTGTGTCCTCTTTTAACAACCGCCTGTGACCTCTGTGCGCTCCTTTAAATCTTCTCTCTCATGCAGAGGTAATAAGATCAATAGAGGTGGGATATAATGAACTGCTGAAAAGTAAGTAGTAAAAATTTGGAGAGAAAAAGTGAGATAAGGATGGGAGGTGTATGAGGGGGTTTGTTTGTTTGTTTTTCTTTTTTTTTTAAATGATCCCTTTAGCTATTTATAACAATTTTGCTTAATTTATTCTCAAGCTTGGTGTATCAGAATGGCAAAGTACATTAAATATCCATGACAGTAAATTACCAGCATGACCAGCAAGAAAACACCAAGTAAAGAGACGAGGAGAGGAGAGGAGGGAGCACCATGCAGGGGGAGGCAGACAATAGACAAGAAGAAAAAGATGGGAAAACAAAAGGCACTAGAGGTAGTTGAGTGTAGGCGAGAGGGGAGTGTGAGGTGGAGAGATGTGGGGAGAAGGCACTCTGATGTGATTAGAGGGGCTTTGAAAGGCTACACCTCGCCCCTCTCCCCAAGCCTCCACATATGGAAGCTTTACGAGTTTATAAACGCAGTGTCGATGCAGTGTAAGAGGTGCCAGTGGCGCTGGGAGCACTGCAGAGAGAGGGTATTAATGCAGAACAAAAGTGCAGCCCCTTTCAACATGCTGCCATATGAAGGGGATTATTCTGAGTAAATATACTACAATGCACTTATTACTTTTACCATTTTTATCCTAACCAATTATCCACTCAGTATGGTGTTGTTGTTTTTTTGTAATATTATTTCATTGTAGCCAATTATTTTGTTAAAACCATTGACAGCTATAGAATTACTTTGTGGGTTAGTACTCCTGGTTGGGAATCACTCATAAGCTCCAACTTTGTAAATTGTGAAAAAGCAGGATTTTAAAAGTGTAGTTTTTGTAATGGTTGTCAATTAAATAAGATGAGAAATCCTTTCACTTTGGAATCATGAAGTCAAACGTGGCCAAGCGGCTTTGCTGTTGCTCAACAGCACGAAAGTATTCAAGCCTTTCATGTCTAGTTTGACAAGACAGGAAAGCTTGTAGTGATCTTTGATGTTGAGCTTTGATCATGACATTTAGGTCAAATGGAATGTCCTGCTAGAGTTCCTTGACAAAGCTATTGGAGAAGGTTAATAGGACATTCACGACGAGTAAAGAAAGAAATGTGTTGCGATTGCTACTATGATGACATGTTTTATTCATCAATTAACAAGTTGCAGAAATTGTAGTATCAGTGTTTGGTGAAACCAACCTGTGTCTTTAAAACGGTAGCAGTCCTCCTGGTTCACTTTCACAGGGTTTTCAGTGGTCTTGTAGTTATGCAGGTTTACTATCTCTGTTGATTGTGTGTCTTTTAGTAATCAAAGAGTGATGCAGTGATGGGATTGCAGGGCTATACGACTGTAGTTTTAGTCATGTTGAAGAATTCATTCGGCACGGTTAAGCTACCTCAAACTGCCAGAAATGTGAACTTTACATCAGTTCCCAGGAGTTCCTGGTAGTTTTCTACCTTTTTTTTTTTTTTTTGCCTGTCCCATTTGGTTCTTTAGCCGTCAGAATTGTTGTCTGAAGACCAACAAGGATACCCAATGGATTTACTTTGCCAAATGGATCATCACGGCCTTGCCGTATTGGTCCATTTGATCGACCTTTGTTGTTATTATTTATTTTATTTTATTTTCAGTTGTTACAGACGGGACAGACATGACTGGGGGATAGGAAAGGGAGAAAGAAAAATGAAGGAAAAGAAAAACAGAAGGGAAGAGGGACCGTAAGAAAGGGCACTTAAAAAGAGAAAGAAGAGAAAATAAAATCTCCTGGGTCACCTGTTGAGAGAAAAAGAAGAGACAACAAGCAAAAAAAAAAACAGAGCAACATACTAAACACAACACCATCACGTTAATCTAGCTAAGTGTAAACAGCAGTAAATACTAAATATTGAATGTTGTTGTGTAGCAAGCAGGACCGACAGCGCACAATGTGCTTGGAAATAGCAGCCAATAGAGGTGTAGTTTATGTCTATGAAAAATTAACACCCGTGTGCACACCTGTGTGGATCAGCACGCTTGTATTCAAAAGGTTTCCCCATGTAATGGTCTGCTAGAGGATGTAGAGAGCCTTGTCCCCCAGGGCATGAAGCAGGCATGGAGCCGGCTCTGCCAGCAGCCAGCTGTGCCAGAGTGAACCGAGCCGCAGGCCCAGAGGCTGGAGGGCCGAGGGCCCCCTTTGCCCCGGATGAGGCCTGAGCAACAGGCACCAGGCACCGCCAAGTAGTCACCGGGAGTGAGCTGGTACATACCTGAGCGCCCAGCCCGGACACCAAGAACCACCAACGCACCAACCCCTGAGGGCATCAGTTACCGGCAGGGAGTGTGGTGAGGGGAGATAGGCCTTTGGAGGGCCTGGGAGTTCCCAGAAAGGTGGAGTGTAAGACCCAACATGACATATAGACACAGACAAATAAGGTAGTTTTCTACCTTGTGCCACTGGATGTTTACAAATCTGAATGTCTATGGTGCCGAAAGTCTTTGCAGTATCCTATATAATAAACGACTGCACTAGATTTTGCACTAGATGTGTGAACTTGTTCCTCACAGAAATTAGGTTTACGGGCAGATAATAGCAAGCTTTACAGATCAAAGCAAATAATTATATCCCGTGTGCTGTGACTGTGTGTCTGTAAAGAATGGGAGTTTGACTGGGACTCAGAGTCACTGTCATCAAAAATAAATGGAGTAAATGGAGTATTGATGCACAGATACCAGCTGTGCCTTCTCGCTCTCTCTTCAGTCTGGCAGCAAGTTAACACACAGCAGAGTCCACAGGCCCAGCCCAGACAAGATGTTTTTATTCATGTAAATAATGACCTTGTGTCTCATTTTATATCATTTATTAGAATATTTTTACAAATAATTTGGTTTCAGATCCACCGTGTTGCACTGACTATAGATATTTATTGAAGTGCTGTATCGTGTTGCTCCAGCATCATTACAGAGCTTATCAAAAATTCCATTTTGATGATGAGACCTGCTCACCTATCTCTGCATGTGATGATGACACCATTCTTTGTACCATAACTTCAACTAAACCATACAGAATAGGCAGCAGGGCTCAATCACGCACACAGTATGGGGTGGGAGGTGGGGGGGCTGCCACACAGGATCCATCCCCCTCTCTCTCCCCCTGACAGAGAGGGTCTCTGCTTCACCCTCTTTTCTCCCTGTCTTTTTATCTCCTGTGTGATTTGAACAGCCTTTCAGACCTCTGCCGCTAATGCACCAAATAGGCTCCCATTGTTAATGTTACAGCAATATGAGTTTCTTTTGTGTATGTTTCTTTCTGCTCCCAGAAGGCTGCACTGAAACCCGATAGGCAGCATAGTTTGGCAGTGGTGGGATCTCTTTATTTGCGCCTTTTTTTTTTTATTATTTAAATAGGTAATTATGGAAATGATTCTTCTTTGTTTTTGCCTTTCTCTACTGAGTCCAGTTCATAATTAATTGGTAGCGTGAAGGACTGGCCAATTTAAAAATCACAAGGGAGGGGTCGAGGGGGCTTGTTTTAGTTGCTGGTGTCTGGTTGGGTAGCAGGCGGGTGGAGCATCTGAATTAGATTAGATTTAATTAAGGCATGGGGCCCCTGACTATACACGCTGGTTCACAAATAGGCTGTATGCCAGGCTGGTTGATGGGAATTCAGCAGTATGTGTGAGCACACTTACAAACACGCACACACTGCAGAGGTTCCCCTGGGCCTTCAAGGTCAGGTAGGCAGAGGAAACCTGCAGCTTGGTGTCTGGAAGAGAGAGAATGGAAGCTGAAAACCATCTTCTGTCTCGACAGAAGGTTGCTGGTTTGTCAAAACAAACAATTCTTCTGATTAGAGGCATAAATATATCTTAATGTTACGTAGCAGTTAAATCAGAATAAAATTTGGTTGTAAAAAATGTTTCTCATAGTGTTATGCTTTATTGTGTGTTGCACAGTGATGATTTGTACTTGCTTTCAATCAGTCAAAACTTATTGTGTCCATGTGCTGAGGCAGCTAGCGCTTTGTGCTATGAGGTGATTTCATTACACTCTGGGTTTCCTTCCATTATCTGGGTTTACTGACCTTAACATTAGGAATCAGGATAAGCAGCCACACAAAACTGTATTATTATTAAGTTATTATGAAACCTAATTTCATAAGGGTTTCTTCTGAGTGTTCACATGAAAGGGGTGGTGCTGGCACCATTTGACCAATCACAATTACTGGAACTGGAACAGAGCTGCTACTTTGATAAAGTCCAGCCTAGTCAAAGCTTTTTTGGGGGGAAGAAAACTGTATAAGTTAACAGATTTATCAGTGTGACAGCTCTGTCTTTAAGATAAGGACTGTGATGGATCATAATTTAGTATTTTATTAAATTAATGCTTAAAAGGCATTTTTAGTTTTTATTCTTACAGCTGCAGCTTTGGCTGTGTTCAGCAGTCTAAGAGTAAAGAGTAAATATAAAAACACAATTCAATAGTAGGCTTAGTTTACATTCAAATCTAGTATAGAAGTTAAAAAATGTCTCCTGTTTTGGCTCCTATATTAAAACATACAAGAAAATTGTTGTAAAATTGTTTGCAGAGACTGGAACATCAGAACTTTCACATTTTTTCCTTACTTTTTAAATTAAATAAAATTTCATTTTTCAGCATTATAAAAGCAGATACAGATAGTTAATATCGGCCAATATGCGTGTAAATGATTAAACAAACAAATACAAACTCCAAATGTATATTATATTTTATCAGTTAACAAATATCATCCAGTGTTCCTGAATGTGAAGGTTTTAAACTGTGCAGTATCAATATCAGCCTTAAAAATCCTGAAAAATGTCCTTCAGGTTCCTTAAATATCTGTCAGGCTCTAATTTTTTGCTGCTTCAAGCTGTCCCCTCTCCAAAAATGTAGAACTTTCCCTTTGTGTACACATTGGAATCATAGCATGATTTGAATTTCCGTCCTTACTTTCAGCTGCTCACTTATTCACCAGAGGTTACCACAGCAGGGAGCGCCACATATTTGATGTGGCAGATCCTCCTGGGACTGAACTGGAAAGCTTTCATTTGTTAGTCCGATGGTTTACATATGTTCCTGTTTCCTTGCATATTAGTAGTGTGTAAATTGATGCAGATGAAATCAGAAAGTGGACTTCCATTTCATAAGCATCTTAGCTGGTATAATAATCACTATGAAAGACTCACGTTAGTTGACTTTGAGCTTTTTGTGGTTCTGTTCTCTGGGTCTCTGTACCTCTACCTCATAAATGCGGAGAAGATCTCTACTCTGTACTAAACACAATATCCCTCAAGAGCCTGTAAGTCTGTATAAGCATAGAATACTTCAAAAAGCTCCAAAAAGGCTTGCCTTACCTTGCACTTTCTGGGGATCTAATCCTTACAGTTAGAAGCACTTTCAGACTATTGATTTGACCTTAAGATGTCTTGTAATGGTCATTTCCTGGCAAGCTATCTGGGCAATAGCCTCAACTGTCTGCATGATGGCTTGTGGACGAAGAAGTTAGTTTCCTAGGCTTTAATGCACATGGCCTTTTAAGTAGCAAATGGAAACCTTGAGCAGAGAACGAGGAAAGTATTTTGAACTTTGAGGTTTGATATTCACAGCCTTAGTTAGCATTAGTGTAATTTGAAGTGAAATAGCAACTGTAAAATACTTAGATATAGTCATTTTTCCTCAGCACATCCTTTCTGCAGCTCTGTAATAAATAGATTTCTTTCCACTCTCTTGCTGCCTCACCTTAATAGAACAGTACAGTCAGCTGGTAAGCTGAAACACCATTTACATGAGCCCCATCCCGACGCCTGATTGAAATTCTCACACTGTAATATCAGTCAGCGGAAATATTTAAGCGGCCCTTCCTCATCCTATCTAAAATAATAAGCTGCAGTGCCCTGTAGCATTACTGTCATCCTTTTCCTCATTTCATGCAGCAGGTAGGCTGCTCTGCGCTTGTGTGTTTGGCTCCAGCTCTCATTGTGAACATTAGGTTCACTGGACTCTTGAGTAGTTTGCAAACTCTGCATCTCCCTGGGACAAACATGGCAAAGTGTGACGGCCCCTGGTGTTTCGCTGCCCGCTTTCATCTTCAAGTTGCATTTTTCTAAAAATGCTATAAGCTGTTTTGCCCTCACTATGAATTATTTAGCTTCCCTCTCCTTTCTTTTTCTGTCATACTAAAGAGTCCCTGTTTATGAACCAGGCTTTAGAAGTAGCCTCTGCACTGGTGCACCATGGTTGATTTGTTCTCTTTGTCTCTTGGAGCTCTTCGGGTGAGTTTGACTGCTTTATGCGTATTGCTTAGCACTCTCATCTCCAGGAGAGGCTGCCGCTGTTGAATCACATAGAATACATTTCCAAATGAACCTAAAAACAATTTACTGCTTGATATTCATGCCTGCCTCCTTTACTCCCTTCTCCATTCCCTTGGCTCTCCAACACCACAACTCATCTTCCTTAAATTAAATTCCCCTCTTCCTCCTCCTCTACATCCTTCCTTCCTCCATTCCCCTCTGAGTCCCTCAGCACCACTAATCCTTTTTTTTTCTCATCCACCTACATTATGCATCCTTAGTTTGCTCTTCATTTCCTTCCTCTCTTGCACAGAAGCTCCTGGCCAGGACTTTGTGACACTGGACTATCACCTGCGTTACTACCCTAGCATCACCTACGCCGTCATCGGCAGCACCGTCATCTTTGTCCTTGTGGTAGCCTTGCTGGCTTTGGTTCTCCATCACCAGAGAAAACGCAGCGTCCTGCTGCCCAGAGGCGTACGAGGAAGTTCACATACCCACCACCATCACCAGCCCCTGCTGCTGTCCCGTCTGGTCATCTTGGACCGAGGACACTTACACACTGGAGGTCCGGCACTCTCCCCTGGCTCACCCACCACAACCGGTCAATACAGCTCAACACCTCGAGCTCTGCAGCTACTGTCTGGGACCCTGTATCCCTCAGCACCTTCCATGGATTCCCCTCCATCATACTCACAAGCTGTTCTAGATGTCAGGTGAGATGAACAAATAGTTCTAGTGTCTGTATACATATTTCTACATTTTCACACTGTAACCTAAGACTGATCCAAAAAGAAAAATGAAAAGAAATAACAGTGCTCAAATGTGCTGTTCTATCAAACTATGATCTACTTCCAATCAGAAATCTGTCAGCATGCTTCCCACGGGTGCTTTTATGTTATTTGCAATGAACAATCGTGTAACTGTTGTATACTCATTTATTATTAAACACAAATGTTCCTGTTCAGATATTAGCTCCAAAAAAGAGAACATTTGCTAAAATGGCAAAATAATAGTAATGAGATCCTGATAAAAAGAAGGAAGTTTGCTTTCTTTTAACAGTGGGGAAAAAACTAAACAATTGCATAATTATTCATATTAATGGAAACTAAATGAGAAAAGGTGAAACTTCAGTTCAAAATAGTTCTTACTTAACTCCATTATATTCTCAGATGGGAGAATACATCCTGTTTTGTTCTTTTTCCTTGCTCTTGATCGCTGGCACAGAAACGATTGTACAACCCAGTGTAATGTTTCTTCTGTCTTTAGTCGACCTCCTTGGTTTGACCTCCCTCCGCCCCCTTACCTCCAAGATGGAGAGCTTGCTTCAGAAGGCGAGCTTCCTCAATATGAGGCCCCACAGGACCCCGTGAGCCACCCCGCGGCTCATCCCTGCACCCCCTCAACACCCAGAACTGTGGCCACAGGCGAGCGGCCGAGCGATTGCTCCGGAGAGGAGTCGGCCCAGCTGTAGCTGCTTTAGTGGAGACTGATAGACCTTAAAGACTGCAGGACTCAAGGACCAGGCTGCAGGGCAGCATGATGCCAGGACAGTCCACAGCAAAGACCCGCTTGAGGTGATTCAACAAGGACTGACAGGCTGAACAGTGACCTCAGCTTGTTGCTGACATATCACTGAAGAACATCTCTCCCTGGTGGACTGAGCTTGTGTGTTGGCGCCCCCTGCTGGGATCACAGCTGTACTAGTTTGGTTGAATTCTCCCCCTGAAGAATTACTGTGTATATTACCTACCAGTGACCACAAACTGTATCTCTAAAGAAGTAGGAGCTATTTCATCAACATATTCATTAACATGTAATGTTGTGTGTCAGTGGTGATATTTGTCTTTGTGCGTTACTTTTCTGCAGCACTTGGAGAGCGAAGTCAGAGTCGTGCAGCACTTTGCGACACTCCCCTCTCAATTTTAGATTTCGTGTCTACAATGTCTGACTTTTATTTTCGATTCAACTGCAAAATACTCTAATAATAGATCAAATCTATCCTGCTGAGAAGATTTCAGACTTAACAGAATCCCATGTAGCTGTGGCAAACGGGAGCGTCTCAGTGAGAGAGAGTTTTTATCTGATTGAAGTGCTGATGTGAAACATGAACTAATAATATGGCTAGTGATAAATATTAACAGTTGCAGATTCTTTAATAGGATTTTATTGATATTTGTTAAAGATGAGTGGAGGTTGTTTCTTTCCTTTCAGTATTTGTTTGTTCACTGTTTCTTGTCATTTGGTTAAATTCCAGCTGAAAATGTGAAGAGGACCAGAGTTAGAAATTATATAGATTATATAAGTTATATAGTTAGAAGAGCAGAAGTTATGTAAGTATTAAGTTTCATAAATAATTCCTCTAAGCAAAAGAACCACCCTGCTGGTAATGCATTTCTATCTGAAGGCCTGTAAGTATTTTATGTAAACACAAAGAAATAGAAAATACAAAGAATTGTGTTGAGGCCTTATTTTATGCTAGTGCCTTCTTTGTTTGTGGTATTCAACAATAAGCTGTCAGACAACCTTTTAAGAACACGCTGTCTTCCAAAATGTAATGTATTTATATAACTTTGTGATTCAGAAAATTCATCCTCAGTAGTATTAGAATCACAAAATTCATATCCGAATGCTCTTTTATTCATTTCAAATGGTTTGTTCAACACTGTGTACACACACACACACACACACACACACACACACACACGCATACATATGTATGTGTAAAAAATAGAGAAAGTTATCTATTTTAAGTAGAAGGCTACTTGGAGTTTAAAAGTGGGAGATGAATGTGTAACAGTGAAATTAAGTTTTTAGTTCTCGCCTAGAGGCAGCGGTGATGATGCAGGTACAAAAATAAAAAACAATCAAACCAAAGATAGTCATTATATAAACCTATTTCCCTCCAAAGGAACATTTATTATGCCTGTAACTTTATTATATCAGAACATGCAAAGGTTTATTGGGTAAAGCAGAATTCATGTTATTGCTGTAAAACTGGAAAATGGTTCTCAGGACAGATTGTACCAGTTAGACGATTCAGTTTATATCTCAGTTTCTCTTTTTATTTCTCATTTGTTCTCATACATATTTGTGAAGTGGTCCATGATGATCTTTTTACCCTTTGTATTCTGTACATTGGAAATAATATAAATATTTCTGACTCAGATATTACGTGTATGGCTTTTTTGTATGCAATTCTTATATATTTATTTGTCATGAGTCACAATAGTCATTATGACATTAAATATTTTTTTTAAATACAGGTGTTGATAATAATGTTATTATCATCTGGATGATAGAGTGTAAAAGCAACATACCACAGTGTAACAGTACAATAGCACAATAATGAGCTAGATGTAGTAATTCAGTAAAAGGACTAGATGTTGTAGTCCCTGATAATGCATTGCGTTAAATGGTGAGAATCTTGAGGGATGGCTGTTATGAGGAAAGGCAGCCCACAAACTTTACCAGCAGCACACATCGTTGTGTGCCTCAACTTTCAGTCTTTTACCCAAGCTAATCTGCCATTTTTGGGGGGATTAGAGATCTGATCTAGGTTATCATATTAAGATTTGGGACACATCGTCAGTAGTGGACCTTGGATTCATTGGATGTTTTGGCCATTATCACTAGACACCCTCGTCCAAGATTCAACTTCCTCATCCAGGATTCAAACTTTTTTTTTTTCAATTTCTGTGTCGCACACACATAAAAATTAAAAAAATATCATCTCATCCTGAAATCATAAACTTTCCCTGGAAGCTCCATGTTCCACGTTCTCTGTCCAGAATAAAGTACATGAAATTGTGCAGCACTTCAGTGAGGTGACCTCAGGTAATCTGGACCACTTTTTTGTAAATCAGTTGGGACAGTAATCTTACATATTACATTCAACTGTTAACTTATTATGATTAATAAGGATTGCTAACTCTCAAATGTACAAGGCTGATGGGGTATTGTGGTCACCCCACTGGGCGGGTTTGTGAATAACGTGGGATTTTGAAATTTGCACCACAGGTGTGTTGACTAGGAGGCTGAGGGGTAGCGGTGACAGCTGCCAGTATTTTGTTTTAATTTTTTTTTAATTGATCTAATAAAATATAACTGCTCACAGACGCAAACAGCTTTCGAAACTTCAGCTTTCTCTTATTTTTTCTATTAAAATGGGCAACTAACATAGCAAAGGGATGCAATAATGAAATATATTAATGATATATTTTTTAATAACAAGAACCATTATCTTTTTTTTAATCAAATCAGCGTTTTTGATGACGTGTTTTTACAAATAGTCAGGTGAAGAGGATTGGTAACTAAAATGCTTTTATTATTTAAAATGTCGGAATTTTACTGACAGTCAATTTCAACAATGATACAATGTTAATTCTTTTATTGCTGATTTATCTACTTATGGATTCTCTTAGGTTTGATATATTCAGGCCACTCACCGTGTATTTTGGGGGGCAGTCTCAAAGTAAGGCCGTTCCCCTTAGCAACCAGTGAACAACAAAATCACATGATAAATACCAAGCACTGAGGCAACAAAGCCTGCAACAGTTTAAAATAATTTGCAAACCGTAACAGTAAATGGCCCACCCCAAAGGTTGTTTCTGCTGCTGTATCTCTTTAACCTTTTCAAACAACCTCTGTCTGTCAGAGATGGTTGGTGAGTAGTTAGCATGAGTCAGTGCTCTTCTGCCCACAAGTATTGATTTCCTTTACTACTTTCTCGAATGCCTCAGTGGCAGCTGCGCGGAGTCATGCAATGTCGCAGTTCTACCAACAGATGGAAGCATTTCACCATCATGAAAAAACCTCAAGCCTGTGCAGAAGCTGATTTCTGTTCTGCCAAATTAGCATACGTATCAAATATTGTTTTGTGTGGCTGTGTTCGTGTGTGCGTACAGCTATTTATGTATTGCTTGATAAAAACAAAATTCAAACTTATACCGTCAGATGATTTGTGTTCATGGCAAGTATCCAAATGTGTTACACATAATTTAATGGGTACAAAACAAATATTATCTCCCTAGCCACCTCAATTTTTATTGCAACATCCCTCAAAGCCCCCGTTTCATCTGGCCCCTCCCACCCTAATATCCGCTTTACAGATAGCGTGATACCATCTTTGACAGCACTCGGCCCTCTCCTGTCCTTTCCATCGTTCTACCTGCTCCCTGATTCCTAATTGTTCTTTGTTCCACTCTTCTCAGTTTTTATCTTTCTGCCCTTTCTCATTTTCTCTCCTCTGCCTCCTCCTCCCCCTTTCATCGCAAGCCGCTTATACTCTGATCACCCCGCACTCCTTTACCTCATCTTAAACTGTGATGCTGGAGGCCCATGTTTGCTTAGCCCAAGCCCTTAACTACACAGACCTTTAATTAAAACCCTGCACACTTCTCTTTTTCTGTCCGGTGAATAAGAGGAAATCTGGACTTTCTGCATAGGCTGCTGAATAGTGTGTGGCTGGATCAGTGGAGGCCATCCCTGTAAATATATTAGGTCAGTGGAGTAAGAACAGTGAAGACGATGCAAAGAATGACAGGAAGAGGACTATGTTTAGAAACTGGGTTGGCTGTTATGATGGTAGTAAGGAGAAAGGCGATGTTAATGTTCATGTAGATGAGAAGCATTGTTAACAGATACCATGGCAGCATTCCAAGGAGATGAGCCAGAAAGTAGTTTTACTCTCTTGAGGGTCTTTCATTTAGCATTACCATAGCTCTCAGCTATTGGAAACAGTGCAAGTGTGATAAAATCTGGCTTATATCCCACTTGTAATAAAGACGTTCATTCTTTCAGCTAGCACTAGATGAGACTGATGAGGTTACTCTATATTTTATGTTTTATTTAATTTCTAATAACATTATTTCAGAAAATGAAGGAGGGATATAAATATGGATTTAGTCACGTAAGTGTTTACTGTTCATTTTGCTTGGATTCATGCAATTCTCCCAGGGCCACTTTGCTCGCACATACACGAGCACGCACACTTACTTGGCTGTTGTGCCACTGCTCCAGTGAACTGAAGATAAGACCCAGTGTTTTCACATGTAAATGGTGTGCGCACAGAGGGGAAGGAGGGCGTATTGTTAGCAGGAGCAGCTCTGAGGAGCTCTGCTGAGGGTTTGGCCAGTGGAGCCCTTATCAGATGAAGAGCAGGCCTCTGAGGGAAGGAGGGGTCGGCGAAGGACAAGGGCTGTGTGGGGTTGAGGGGGCCAAGAGGAGAATAGAACAGCTGGCGGAGTCACGCGTGCAACCCCAAAAACACACAGAGGCCAGACACACTGAGCACGGTGGGAATCTCCTCAGCTAAGAGATTCACAAACACACGGCGTCTAGTGTGATTATCAACCACTAGCCAGCAAGGCTGAGCACATAATCGCACACACTGCAGTCGGAAAAGAGGACCATTTCACACAATCGTCGGCACACATACACACCAAAACACAATCGCAAATACACATTTCCATACAGGCGTCTTTCCACATCATTAGTCTAACACACAAGCAGGAAAAGAAAGACTATGATGATGCTAAATGCACAGATAGCTGAATGACCTTTCAGAAATGAGCTTTTTTCTCTGAGTGAAAAAATCAGCAATACTTTGAACTGCCACCTGGCTTGTCTTGCTCCTATTCACACGCTACAATAAATTTCAGAATAGGACAGATTCTCGTAAATGTGAAAAAGTGAAAAATATGCACTTCTTGCAGCAGACAACATGCATTTCTGCTCCTGAATCAGTGTATGTCACAGTCTGATAGTCAAAACAAAAAAAGTACAAGTTCATAGGCCATTCAAAAGAAAAGTCAAGGACATGTTCATCATATACAAATGTAAAGGCCTCTTTACATGTAGTCTTTTAAATTCTATTGGATTAGTTCATAAATATTAAAACATGCATTTATAATTTTTTGTACGTAACTTTAAAACTATCCAGTTCCCCCTTAAAAATAAAGCAGAGGTATCATTAAGTCAGACAGCATACCGATAGAAACAAAAATTCCTAATATATATGCATTTATGCACATATATGCAGAAGTCAGACCAGCATTAGCAGCTGAAACAGTAACACTTCCCTGCTTAAGAATAGGCCGGGGTGTTGGCTCTTGTCCTTTCCATTCAGGCCAGTGTTAAACACACAAACTAGCATGCTAATGGGTAATCCCTGAGGACCGGCCACCTTTGTCCCAGCCCTAAGAGGATGTCTCTCTCTGGGCACTGGGTGACAGCCACCAGGCTGCCTGCTCCTGGACAACCAGCATGCTGCCAGATACTGATCTCAGTCCTCCAGAGGGATGCCAGCAGGTTGCGAGGCTCTGATTGGTGTCTGATGGGTGGAAGATAGGCGACTGTCCCGATTTTCTTTTTGTTTCTCCTCTATCTGTGATGCACCAGGAGGAGGCTTGCTATCTTTCTTGGTGAGAGGGAAGTGAAAATGTAGTGTAAGGCATTTTGTCATGCAGCAGGTGGTCTGTATGCGTCAACAAAGAGATCCAGTGGATCTGATAGACTTTTACTGGTTGCCTCAAAGCCATGTTGAGTGACCTCCAAAGATTTGAAAACAAATAGTTGGTTGACCTTTGTATTTCTGTTGAACAATGGAGAAAAAATTAATGGTTTTGGGAGAAGTGTAAAGGGGGAGGGGGGTGGGTTTTTTATTTTAATGCAGTGTTGAAAGGTGTTCCTGTGGTTATAAGCACTCAAGCATCCCTCTCTGTGGATTAGGACATTCCACACTGCAAGGTGGACACTGCGAGTCTCGGAAAAGGCTGCCATTGATTTGCTGAGAGGACATTCCACAGTGCAAGGTGCAGTAAGGAGGCCAGAGGAGGAGGTTAATCCTTTGGGAATACTTCAATTCCTAATCCTTGTGATGTGATGTGTTTTGTAGATTACATGAAATACATGAGCAGAGGGAGACCAGAATTAATGACAACATCATGTAGCGTGCGTGTGGTATTATATGCTGTCGGCCAAAGGATAGTCATATGATGATGATTATTTTAAACAATTTATCCAGGCCTAGTTCTATACTGTCTATGATGAAATATTGTGGCCTCATCCCAGCTCTGCACCCTCATCTGTCTTTTCACCCCCAGAGAACCGAGCTCCACATAAAGCAGCACCCAGTGCATGCACACACATATACACTCACTACAATCCCACATACACTGGCAGTAAGCCAGTGTCTACCCCTTAAAAATACCATATATTGATACTATTTTAAACTTTCACATACATTTAAAATTGAGCTAGGTATCTTAAAATCACTTATATGTATACTTCCCCCATATTTAATATTCCTCAGCTTGAAAACAGATCTGCATGTGGTGGTCTCATCTTGCGAGCTACCTCCCACGATGCAAAAAGTCTTTTGTTTTTTTTCCTCAGTACGTGCCATGTTCCCTAACAATTCCCCACCCGCAACATCTATCTTCATGCGTGCATCCTCATCCATACATGAACTTTCATGTCTTTTCATCATACTCCTCACCAATATTTCCACCCTTCCCCCAAGCTCCACCCTCACACTTTTAAAATGAAACACACGCAGCATAGAAACTATACGTCTATCCCTGGCCCAAGTCTCCCTACCACCCAAGGCCACCCCATGCCTCGCACGTTCCCTTCAAACAGGGAGCACGACACAGGGCCCCTCCATCCTTATCTTCCCTGGGCCTCCCCCCCGGCTTGTTCCATCCATCATATCTGCCCCTTTCAGCTTCCATCGTGTCCCCACAAAGGCAGCTAACCAAAAGAAAAGCCAAAAAAAAGGGGGAGAAGAATACAACTGCTACCATGCAGAACAGTGCTGGCTAGAGGACTGCCTTTTGTCCCGGGCCATGCATCTCCTCGCCTGGTCTCTCCTACAAACCCAACCCTCTTCTCTGAGGGAACAACAGCCCCTAAGGCTTGGGGGATGGGTGTGGTTCTGACTAAAGCAGTATATAGTTAAGGTCCCCTTGATGGCCCCTTGGTCACCAGCAAACCCTTCGTGTTGAGCTGTCAAACGGGGCGGCCCTGGGCACTCCCCTTGCATCCACAGGCACACCCTCTGGGGGGCAGTAAGAGCCCCAAACTCCTGACTCGGGGGCCCCAAAAGACGGGGCTCACCGTGCTCTGCTGACCTGACCACTGAGGCTCTGTCAAGTGGAACCATAAAGCTCAGGTGAGGAGGGGGACTTGGTGTACATCTGCAGGGAACTCTTAACGAAATGGAAGGGGGAAAGTAAAGGATTTACATAGGTTGACATCAAAGGCACCTTTGACTTTTGTGTGGTATGTGCACTCAACTGTAAAGCTGGTGGAACACATTTAATTTCTGATAGCACAGAAAGAGAAGAAAGAAAGAAACGCCTTTCATAGCAGTTTGTGCTGATTCAAATAAGGCAGAAGCCAAAAATAAAAAGATTGAGGAGGGGAGTGCATAAGTGAATGGGCAGCATCCGTTAAATGCAAACAAAAGCTGGTGTCTTTCTGTTGGTGCTGATGTTCTGCTGCAGGCCATCCTGCTTTTGTGGCCCAAGGAAGAGAGGGAAGTCCCTGCTTGGTCACGTTCACACCCTCTTCAGATAGAGCACCTCTCTCTGCTGGTCATGGATGTTACGAAGTCCTGCAGCTGCTTAGACACAATTGGAGGTGGAAGGGTGGAGAAGATAGATGGTCGGGAGCAGACACGAAAACAAAATGATGTTTAAGAAATCAAAATAAAAACTAGGATGACAAATGAAGCAAAGGGAAAAAAATGCACCAAACTTTTTAAACTGGTAAGTATGTAGAAGTTGATTTTTTTTTAAACAGGAGTGACATAAAAATATATTAAGGCTAACCTGGAGAATTGTAGAGGATAAGGATTATGCAGAAAAGGTCAGCAGACAGGAATTATTAATGAGGAGAAACCCTAGGTCAGGGGAAACAAAGTACATGTTGGATTATCCAAATTCAGTGTGCTACTTTATTAGACCCTGGAGACCTGTGAGGCAGATATCAGACTTGCAGAATAAGAGGAGCTGGAAGGCTGGAGAGAGGAAACTACTACTGATAATTGGAGAACAGTTTCTAGCACTAAGAAAGGTGCAGACACTGACTGACATTTTTAATGACTATTTAAAAAATGTTACCATTTTTGTCATAGTTATTTTGTATATATGTGTGTGTGTGTATATTCATTCAATCTTTGGAGATGTAGGGAAGGCAGGAATGGAGACAATGAGGACAAAATTGGAACTTGTAACACACACACACACTCAATCAGTCCTCAGACACACAGGACCCTAATGGAAGCGTGACTGACCACGTTCCACTTCTTTTCACAAGAAGCACAATGGTGTGCTGAAGCTGCAAAAAGCCAGTTGCGTGTGTGTTTCTGGCGTTCGTGTACGTGCACGCGCGGGTATGTTTATTCATGTAGGCCTGTGTCCGGTCTTCGCGCGCACAGATTGCGATTTTCCCAGGTGAACAACGCCATACGGAGCATTGCATCTTCAAGCTCATTAAAGACCATTCTGACCTATTAGAAAGCATTCAGCAGGGTGTGCATTCCCCCAGACTCCTGTGTCAGGGCACAGAGCCATGCCCAAAGGCCTCAGGGTGGGGACCTATGCTAAATGAGCCGAGGGAACACACCAGAAGGAGCTGATCCCTTTTCTTCGGTGATCGCTGGTTGTTGTGTTGATGGATAGGATGAGTGGCGGGGTCGGGGAAGTGGGGGTAACAGCTTGTTGAGTTCCCTTACTCATGGAATTCAAAAATTTATAGTAACTGTTGAATAGAGGGAACGATGAGTTATTAAAACATTTAAAATTGCATCCTTGTAATCATTTAAATGACAGGGGGAGCAGTAAGTTCACTATCTGTGTAATAATTATCATTTTATTCCCAACATGTCTGTTAAGACAGCAGTGTTGTGCTGTCATAACTGATCGGCAAAGACAAAACACCCCCCCTTGTGGGCAGCAGTATGAACAATCAAGTGTCAGGCCTCTATTGATTCCAGTGAAGTGGAATTGGACCAGAAACCTCTGTGATGCCTTTAAGTTTCAAACAGATTGTAACATGTGTGTGTATGTTTGGAGAGACGAGAGAGGCAAGTGTTGCAGCATTCACCCCTGATGGTTATAAATGAGAGTCATGTCAGCAAAAGGACCCCAAGCCATCTGTGATACTCACAGCTGATCTCATAGTGTGATGCACTACACACACTGAAACACAAACTGTGTGAGAGGAACCAAAACCTCTGCAATTTCTCATTTTTTCTCAGATTCCCACCCCAGGGTTAAATGTCTTAAATTACATTTCAATTAGCTTTTAAACCTGAGTCCTGTTCTCACCGGTTGTGATTGTGGGTTATGCAAAGTTCCATTCAATGTCCTCTCTTCCAAGGATTTGGTCATTGCGTTATTTGTAGCTACTTTTGTGGCTTTAGTCTGACAAAGGAAACAGAGATTTATTTTAAAAAGCCTTACCAAACTTTGTTTTTTAACTTGCATAGCTATCAATTTCAGGAAAAAATTGCCAGTTTCATGTTTTCTACCATGCTTAAGTGACCTGCCTGTACAAATGACACATGGGCTTAAAAAAATACATTTTAAAAAATCTATTTTACTAAGACCTAGAAATCAGACAGAGACACATAGAAGATTTTAGGCAGAGGTGTGGACTCGAGTCACATGACTTGGACTCGAGTCAGACTCGAGTCATTAATTTTATGACTTTAGACTTGACTTGAAAAAATGTTCTAAGACTTGTGACTTGACTTGGACTTTTACACCAATGACTTGGGAATTGAATTGGACTTGAACCGGTTTACTTGAAAAGACTTGATATTTTACCCCAAATATAAAATTTAACACGCATATTATATGGAGATTGAAAATGTAACGTCATTCACGGGTAGAACCGCAAAGGATTCTGGGAACTCGTGGCAAGCGGTACTAGCGCACGCAGGCTTTCAATTAAAATCAGTCACACAGCGATAAAAAGAAACACAAAAATGTCAAGAAGCTGTTGTATTATTAACTGCAATAGCCGGTCGCATGACAGCCACGGGAAGCCGACGGGTAAAGAGATCGGTTGTTATCGGATTACGTCGTTGAAGAGAAATTGTTCGAGCCATGTTTCCGAAGTAATAAAGAGGCGACGGATGGCCTGGATTGCAGCCATTCAAAGACCAATTATAACGTCCCAGAACACTCCAGCTCACAGGTTAGTCTGCTCCAAGCATTTCCACACAGGTCAGTCTGCTGTTGTAGTTAATGCGTCATTTTTCTTAACATAATTGGTGATATAGGTTACAAGCAAGTCTGGCGCTGAACAGAAATTGTCGCGCTATGCTCCTTTATTTATTGTGTTTATTGTGCATAAATAGTAAATTGTCCTGACACAATATTGCGTTTCGCTTCTGTTATTATGGTACATTGACAAAAACATATACTTTTATTCACAGGATAAAACTGTTGTTTTGTATCACTAATTGCCCAGTGCGATTACAGCATACAGTATTATTGTCACTGCTACATTTCTGTGATGCTACCAGAAATTATTTCCACTGCTAATTAATTACCGTTGAGCTCAAAGGTTATATTAATAAACGGTTAACGAATGTGTATTTATGACGACGATTTGTGAGACTGGTAAACTTATGATACATACGATGGTCTTTACTTTCTACACGGTGCATTTCAAGGTCCTGCACCCATCCGGCGGTAAACTGTACCTGGGCTTGTTGCAGTGACCGGAAGTTACTAAACTTCATGAGTGTATGCACTCACTCCAAGAAGCGTATAATTATAAATATGCATATAAATATGCTACGATGAGATAGCTGACTTCATCTAACTAGCAAATGTTTTCCAGGCTACGTTGGTGATACAGTTTTTTTTTTAAATGATATTTTTAAAAAAATATCATTTATTTATGTATGATATTTTTGTCATGCGATTTTAAAGCCGGTCCTACAAGCGCATCCAAGAATAACATGCAGCTTATCTCAGAACTGTCGGTGAAAATTATTCTTGGAGCTAGGTTTAATTGAGCTGCATTTTAAAGAGGTGCAATTTCACAATTTGTGTATATTTTCTAAGTTCACTATTTTGTCATGTGTTGAGAAAAACACAGATTTAAAAATTACATGGTCTAATATTTACATTTAGCATATAACTGCAACATTATTTTTTCGTTTTTTTTTTTTTAAGACTCGAAAGGACTTGAAATTCAAAATTTCAGACTTGTGACTTTACTTGGACTTTTACACCAGTGACTTGAGACTCGACTCTGACTTGCCTGACATTACTTGAGACTTGACTTGAGACTTGAGGATAAAGACTTGAGACTTACTTGAGACTTGCAAAACAATGACTTGGTCCCACCTCTGATTTTAGGCATTGCGAGAAAATAGATCTCTATCCACACATGGTTCACTTCAAAGAAGCAACTGCAAAAGAATGTGGGAAGAAGCAGGGCATGCATTACCAGTGTAATGTTTCACTGATAACAGGTTCAAATTTACTGCTGAATAAGACGTTCTGTTGGATATTAAGGATAGGCCCAAACTTTTTCTAGGTCTCCCAAAAAACATGATCTATGTTCTTTTTAAGTCAATTAATCAGACTCCTTGCCACCCTGTTCCCTCTGGTAAGGAGAGCAGGAGTAGGCAGAGCCTCCTCTTGCCGTTAGGGCTCGAAGAAGGAGATTCAAATATTTATAGAGCTACGCACCACGATCCATTTCTCTCTCGTGACATTCTCTAATTCCTTCTTCAGCAAATTGTGCTTTGGCAGCCATCTCCAGGTTGAGAAATAGCTGAGTGCCCAATCAGATCTAAATTCATTTTAGCTCCAGTAGAAGTCAAATATAAACATCAACAAGCCCGTATAAGAGAGCAAACCATGAATCATACCCAGAAGAGGGAAATTGTGACCTTTTGTTGAGGCACTAGAGAATACCAGCCTAAGAGGAATGCTGCCATTTCCTCCACACTACAGTATGGTGGTTAAAAGGAAAGGCAGTTGCCAGGGCAGCATGTGGCGGTATGTTCTGGTGAAGGCCGAGACAAAGCAACATGTGACAGGCTTGCCGTCCCCCTACAGCTGTGACCTGTCTGCCACCCTGGAGAGGGAAGAGGAACAGGAAGGGAAAAGAGAAGGATTGAAAGAAGGAAAGAAGCGTGGATGTAGTGAACCCTGTAGTGAATATAAAGGAAGGTGTTTGCTTGTGTGTGTATGTGGGAGCATATGACTTTCTGCTGGTATTTGCCTTTATCTGCAACCATTCATCCATCCAATCTGCTTTGCACTTTCTGGGTTTATTTATTAATGGGGACCCAGCAAAGTGCACCGTTGAATATTACATTGATATTCATATTTTGCTACGAGCTGTTTTCGGTTGTGTTACACTTTCACAATCACAAGGATGTTAGTGAACCTTCGTCTTCTGCCAGATAATACACTTTCAGTGTTTTCCCACTCAATTGGCTCCACTCTGCCATTACAACAGATCTCCTATCTGTTGCAGGATGAGCACTTTTCAAGAAAGCTGCAAGCCACAGTCAGCCGGTTATGTAAGTATAAACAGATTTGTTTGCATGGTCCCAAATACTCTGATTATAATCTCTTCAAAAACCCAACCTAGCAGAATAACTTGCTTTGTGTAAACACCTCTATCAGTATAAATAGGCGCAAACTGGCTGACATTTCAATCGGCTCCCCAAAAGCTGGTTTTCTGCATTCTTTCTGCACATGCACTGTATGTTGACATAAATGCCCCCCCACCCGCCACACACACACACAGCTTGGATTCTAGCTGAACTGGTCCTCTTCAGAGAATTTGTTTTAAATTCAAAGTCTTAAAGAATGAAGTCCAACACAATAATGGGAACCGCGGTACTCAACAGACGATGGACATCCATCTTCAGCGAGCCGCTAAAAGAGATAAGACAGCCATTGAGCGAGATGAATGCATGACATATTCATCACTTTTGCCCATGTAACACTGTTCCGATTATATGCATTAGCAGATGTAAACTCCAGACAAATTAAAATACCATCCCAAGTACAAAGTTAATCGAAATCATTGCTATCAGAGTGAAAACAGGTGTGCATTTCACTTTCATTAATGAAAGTTTATTTTTAACAAAAAGACAAGAAAAGGGGGATTGGATTAGATAAAAGTATGACAAGAACGTTTTAGCAAAACGTGTCTCCACACCAGCTCAATCTGTCATCCTCGCTGCTACATCAAAACCACCCAGTGCTGAAGAACAAAGAGGTCATAAAATAGCACAAAGCTGCAAAAGACAAAGAAATATAAAAGAGTGGCTTTAGTCAAAAACAACTGCCATAACAGTGAGAGGTCAAAGTGGCAGGGGACCGAACTCTTGACCTCACCGGTGACCGGGAGCTGCTACCTAATTAAAACAATACACTCATAATCTTTCCTTTTCTAAGCGGTCATGTGTCCCTGTGTCTTCTAATGCCTATGCATGGAGGTACACCTCCTGGTAGGGGTCTTCATCAATAATCACATCTCTCATCCACCCTCCTTATGTTCCTTTCCTCCCCCAAACTCCCTTGCCACAGAGCCTCTCCTGCTGAACTCAAGTGGGTTGCCTCGTTCCAACAAAAGACGTCTCTTTCTCATCCTCCTCCGAGGAGACGGAGGGACGGATGAGGAGATAGAAGAGCATCAGCTCATCCCTATAATCCAGGGTAGACAGAGAGACTCTTCAGTGAAGATGTGGGAAATCCACTGATCTGGGGCTTAAGATACAAACTCTACAAGAGATCTGTGGTTCTCGTTGGGGTCATCACAGCAGGGCGGGTCACCACTGGCAGTGCGTGGAGCACACGCTGAAAATACACAGCATGGCTGTGAGAAGTACCAGTACATGCAGACGTAAATGGAGATACAGGTTGGCATTTGAGCTAAGTCATGGCTGAAATCCCAATAATATTTTGAATAGTTTTTTCCTGAAATTATAATAAATCACAGTTTGAAAAAAAAAATAAAACAGCATCATCGCCACATATATAAAGGAAACCATAACACTGAATTTCTGCACAGATAAAATTAGTTTTGGTCAGTTAGAGTTTGTACCAAAACACAGTTTTTCAACATCTGCAAACTATTTATGTTCTTTTTCTGGATGTGTACTTAATTATTATACAAAAGCATCCTCTTTATTTCTTATACAGTACAACATTCAGTGTAATCATCCAGCAGCTTTTCTGAGAATCGTCTCATACTGTATGTATAGTGCACACACAGTGCAGGATGAATGGAACATGAATAAAGAGGTAGTTTTGTAAACTTTGCTGTGCATCCGCTTCAGACTGCACTCTTGCATGCATACACATGTGTAACAGTATGAGCATGTGGTTCACTGTGTGCGTGTGCGCCATTGTGTTTTCTTGTGTGCGTGTGACTGAGTGTGCGCCTGCATTCAGCTTCTCCCTACAGCTAATGAGTGGCGGCCCACCTCTCCAGCAGGCCTGGCAGTCCTCGGGTATGGGGCTGGAGCTGGCGGTTTTCTCATGGTAATCACACACTTTGTCCCGGGGTGGATAATCCTGCACTGGCTTTGTCTGAGCCCCAGAGGAGAGCCCCACAAGGTCGACCCCGCTTCACAGAGAGCCACAAAGACCCGAATGCAGTAGCAGCACCCCTCTCCAGGCCTGCGCTCCTCAACACGTATCCCGTACACTCAAGACACACACACACACACAAAAATGGCATGCTTGCACACATCTGAGTGCATAGCAATCGGCACACACTCATTAGTTATTCTCAATTTCAGCAGCAAGGGCTGGAGTCATTTAAACAAGCTGCTTCTCCACCAATACAGTCATTCAAATACACAATTGCATATGTTATACTTCTAAACAAATGCAAGGAGTGTATTTGGTATATTTAAAATGTGTTTGTTGGGAAGTTTAATTGGGACACTGCAAGCCTGCTAACATTAACTTCGATTTTGATGCAACTCTCCCCTGCGGCAGAGTGAAAGCAAGCAATGCAGGACTGAAAAAAAACCATAAGAGGTCATTCAGAGCAGTATTAACAGTGATATATGAGTCATGCATGCACAGAAAGCCTCTAGGTGTTTACTTTACAACAAATGGATATATTAAAAGTATAGAATAGTCGTATTCTGCATTTAAATAAACCCTCTGATCAAAACTAATTTTTATTCCTCTTTGATTTTCCTATCATTGGTTGCATTCCTCTCTATCCTGATTTATAGAAATAAGTTGTATTGCTGGAAGTAACATGTTCAGGGCTTGCTGTAGCATCAGGGAAGATCAGCTCAGTTGAATATCTGGAGGGCCAGAGAGAGAAGATGAAGCAAAGTTCAGTAGAAGACAGGCTCCCACAGGTCTCTCTTACACCCCGTCTACTCCCGAATCATTAATGTGAAGGCCTAGAAGGAGAAATGCAGCTAACAGTGCTTAAACCGCCACCTTGTTGATCTCTGGAAGCAACACTTGTATGTGATACTGAGCAGTTACTGAAGTTTGCTAGTCTACAGTCAGGTTTCCCACTGCCACTTTAAGCACCAGTGTTTGCCTTCAAGCCATGAACAAGTGAGATAAATGCTGCATTTAGGTTCTGCTTTAGAGATTACGGAATAGTTTGGAATAAATGAGAATTTGTGATTGCTCAGTAAAATCAATTGCTCGCTGCTACCTGTTGTCTTTTGTGAACCCAATAAGCAATAAGGGGGGGGGGGCTACAAGAATCCAAGGATGTCTTTCCCAGTTTCTTGGTGATCACTCCCTGGAGTTTAAATGCCTAATGTAGAGGAAATTTCAGAGATGAGCCCAGATCTGGGGTCTATTTGAAGGAATGAATGTGTCTCACTGGGTCATTAGCCAGGGGGAGTGAAGCACTGTGGACCAGTGTGAAGAGGCAAAGAGAGGGTTTGTAATCCTCTATAGCCAATGGGACACAGCCAAATGTCTGTCTTGGGACACACTAGGACATTTTTGTTCCACAAACAAGTGAGACACACACACACACACATAGCCACACATACATGCATAAACACACACAGACACACACGCACACACAACTCTAGAAAGCCATTGCTCCCACTCTTGTAATCCTCATTGGGTATTCCGACAGAGTTTTGCCGTGGACACCAAGTTGACAGAGTTAGAGAGAAAAAGAGGAACGCGGGGAGGGAGGGAGGAAAGGGAGAGGAAAACATTAAAAAAAAAACCATCACCCTTCTTTGCCTGAACAGCCATCATTGGTTGATGGCACAGGGTCTTTTCTTTTCTTTTTGCTAATTGGCCACCCAGGCATTGACTCTGGCGTGAGTTCTAGCCCAAAACACGTGCATGTTTCTTGTCCCATGGAACACCCCCCGGTTATTCTCCACTCACCTTGGCCATTTAAATGATGAGAGGGAAGCTTGTAACCATGGCAAACAGAAGCAGCTCGCACACAAGATCGTGAAAACATTTTGCTGCAGGTGCAAAAAAGTCTTTAAGTTCAGCTAATATTGTTTCAACTGAAAACATTCTTATAGAGTAAAACCTTTTGCTTGCTTTTGCTAAGTCATATGTTGCAAAAACAATTTGTTTAGACTTTAAGCATGGATATATTTCCTGTGTTATTTTATGCTAGGCAATGCTATATATTGTTTTGTTTTTAATCTTGAGAATGTTGGCTAACTCTGGGCTTTCACCTTTAGAGCAAGCATTATTGCCCCCCGAGGATTCATTAGGGTTTGATGGACAAGAGGTGATCTCATTTGGTGGAATTTGGTCACATCTTTCACTTGTGCCCCTTGCCTTGGGGTGAAAAATGCAGAACTCTGCACTAATTTCTTTAAGAAAATAAAAAGAAAGAAGGACAAAGTGTGGGAGAAGAAGAGGTGAGAAAATAGTAATTTGATTGTCGGGAGGCTCCATATGGTTCGGTGCCTTTTAGGTTCACCCTGGCTGGCAGCTAGCAGACTGAGGCCTTTCTCTTTCTCAAACCAATGACAAACTTCTCTATCCTCCCTTCATCCCACTTCTCAATATCCCCCTCCATCCCCCTGCCAAACACCTCAAAAACACCCTGAATCTGGTTAGGAGAATAATAGAAGAGGCAAACAATGAGAGGGCATGGAGGGGTGGAAAAAAGAGAAGGAAGGGGGGGCTGTCAAGTGACCCACAGAAAACATTATCAAACAAGACTGGAACTCTAAGGGATTGACAATGAAGCGGCCTGCTCTTTTCTGTGCTACACCACTGGTGAGGCAAGATAAGGGAATTCCTCAATACAGCAAAAAGGGAAGAAAGGGGAGCACTGCTTTTGAAAGATTCAGACCACAAATCCAAACACTCCCCCCATAGATTATAGCTTGTGTGTTTTAAAGGGTGGCAGAAATAAAGCAGCACTTTGTTAGACAAGTTAGCCTTGTTGGTGTTGATCTGCGCTTCCATTGTGAGCAGCAGTTTTATGCAGTTCTATGCAGATGACAGGACGATTAGGAAAGGCCTGAACTACACAAGGCCTTTAAAGTTCTGATGCAGAGATCTATCGCAATAATTCAAATGGTAATACAATGCCTCTAAATGCTGCAGCTGTCTGAATTTACTGAGCCTTAAACATGAATGAATAAACACCAGATTTAGCTGTTGGTACTCATACTCCTTATCAAACCTTTTGGTGCACTCCAACCCAGAAAGTCTGTAGTGTTTGAAACCAGTGCTATGCTAATGTAATGTAGCACTGGTAAAAGTCAGCCTTGGGCCATGCAGCAAGAAACATTGAGAAGGCATTGTGTCAGAACTTTTATAATTACACTGACACGTTGTCAGAGCCCTCGGCATGCAGCCCGGGGCTACAATATGAGCCTATCTGTTCCACATACACTAGGGTAAACATTTCAACGAGGCCTGACAGTGCCAGGTTACTATTAAACCCACAAACACTCTGACTGTGCCCTGCTTACCCTGCTCTGTACAACCCACTTTCGCAGACATGTTCCATTTCCTCTCTTTAGAATAGAGCACTTCACCATTGCACAAAATATTGCAGCAGTATAAAAAGTAAAAGGGGATCACGCTGCCCCAGATGAGACTCATGAATCTGGACTTCATCTAACTTACAGAATGACTGACAAAGCTTTGCTGACTGTAAAGTAATTGGTCAAGGTTGCCAATGACATGATTGCTTATTGATCCATGTGATGGAAGTGTGTTTGTGAAGGTAGGTGGGTTCCTCACGGGCAGACTACTGTTTAAAGTTGGCTATCAGTTTGTCATTTTAGAAATGGATTAAAGCCCTAACATCCAATCACATAGGACATTTTGGTGTAACTAAATCAATCACAGTTTTTTAGCTTTTTTTAAAACCTTCACCTGAAAGTTTCTCTCAAAGAGCTAAGCTAAATTGTTGTAAAATAAAAATTGTCCCAACAACAACACAAAATATTCCCTGTGACACTATCTGATCTGTTATAAGACAAAAGACAAAATGCCACGAGAAACCCCCCCCCCACCGCAAAAAATATGACCGTTAAGACAGTGCTTTCTGAATAAAACCAAGCCTAGTGCTTATCTCAACGTTTAAGGCAGAAGGAGCTTTACTTTGGAGCGGAGCTGCTCAAATATGCACTATTTGCACAGTGTACAACTTCCCAGTCACTACGGATTAGGCAAACAATACAGCTCCCCCATGCTGCCCCCCTCCACCAAAAAAAAAAACCTCCACCCAAATTAGTCTTTCTTTGGCCAGTTATAAAGACCTGAGTATGAATGAGGGCCTGTGTTAGTCTAGGAAAGATAACACACATTCACAGGGAGGTGGAACAAGCGCTGTGTATTCTGGTCCTCCTCATCATTTCATTGGCAAGAAAGAACTTATATTGACCAACTCACCGTCCTGATTGGTTGATGAGCATAACTGACCAGGGCAATGCCGTACACCTGTCCATCTGTTTGCTTTTATGGTGTTTGTTTATGTATGTAAGAGCTTGTCTACATGCATGTAAGACCAGCTCCTTGTACATTCATGTTTATGAAAGACAAAATCCAATCGCCTAATAAGGTTTAGAGCTTAGAGAGTTTTATCGTAATGCCATGACAACCTGCCACACATGTGCCAAGCCAAGCTAACCACACAAACAACACACACAAAATAAATCATCAAAGTTGCAGGCAAGAAATTTGTTTGCATGATTGTCTCAGATATCTATTTGCACAAGACTTTGTACTTTCGTGGCTACTCTGCAGTGAATTACATGAACTGTTGGGTTAATGTGGGGTAAAATAGTGATGAAATAATGGTTTGATTTATAGAGTTTCAACTCTATGAACCACATGAGGTTGAGGATATGCCAGGAGCAAATTCCACCCTGTCAAATGCTAAAATTGCCCTCCTCTAATCACTAAGTAGAGGAATAATATGGTTATTTTGCAACTCTTTACCTTGTAAAGATTCATAAAAGCCTCTCCAATGCACCTGTGAGGAATCACTGGGTATAATAAACATTTGAGTGACTGACGAATGACTGACACATTTTAATGACATGCTGAATCACTGATGCCAGTGTTAAAAAATGAACTGAAGTAAGTATGATAGGTGATCAAATGTATCAACCGTGCGTGTATGAGGCAGCTCCCGTGACATTCTAGAACAGCGAGCAAAAGCTGACACACAGTCATGGAAGATTTTCTTATACAACCCCAGTTCCCTGAAAGTTGGAAGACTGTGTAAGGTTCTATTCACAATAGAACATAGAAAACAAAAATGTTTATTTTGAATCTGGTGGTGGTGAGACATTTTTAAAAAGTTGATACAAGGGCAAAAAATACTGGAAAAATTTGCATTTTTGGAACATTTTTTGGAACAAGTAATTAAGTTAATTGGTAAATCAAATAGCAGTTTGATGAAACAGCATCCATCTGCCAGATAGAATCGCTCCCTGAGCCTTGTTCTGCCAGAGGTTTCTTCTTGTTAAAAGGGAGTTTTTCCTTCCCACTGTTGCCACAGCTTTTGCTCTTAGGCGGTGTGATACGATTGTTGGGGTTTTCTGTTTTGAGGCAACATTATGATTTGGCACTATATAAATAAAAACTGAATTAAACTTCATGAAGGGTCTTTCTGTGCATAGTTTGCATGATCTCCGTGTGTTTGCGAAGTTTTTCTGCAGGTACTCCTGCTACCACAGAAGGGCCAAAGACATCCAGTTAGAAGGGTTAGATTAACTATGGATTCTAAATTCACTATTAATGTGAATTTGAGTGTGAACACTTCATTAGCCCTGCGACAGACTGATGATAATCCAGGATGTGGGCTAGATGGCGGCGCACACAGTTGCAGCAGCTCGATGTACCACTGGTCAGTGTGGTGTTTGGTTATCTTTGTACGTTTTGTGTTTTGTTTTGTGCGCGATCAGTCAAGCGAATAACATCTTCAGCAGACATGATCTTCTTAAGATCGGAGTGAGTTACCGTGTGAGCGTGACCATGGAATTTATCCACTCACACAAAATACCAGAGGAAGTAGCGAGGAGACCGGGCGCTCCTTGGATTACTATTCCGGCGGGAGGGAGACGCAGACGGCGACGAGAGAGAAGGAGGAAGCGAGGCTGCCGGGCTGGCGTGCTAACCAGGCTAAGGAGGAAGCCTGTCACAGTACGGCTGTGTGCAGGCAAAAGTAGGACCCAAACGCAAACTCACAGAGACAAAAGGTAAACTCAAAAAACACAGCTTTATTGCTGGCGTGGAGTGGGACACGAAAAACAATACAAAATAAACTAAACTGGGAAAACTAAAGCACAAGGAGCCACAGGGAAAAATCACACAGCTATGATGGAGACTACGACACTGACAAAAAGAAACACAGGGCTTAAATACACAGAGGATTAACGAGGGAATGAGACACAGAAGGAGGGCACAGCTGGGAGAAATCAGGACTGGACGAGACAGAGACGCAAAACTAGAAACACTCACATGAGGCATGGACCTTCAAAGTAAAACAGGAAGTATCACACAGAGACGCGAACTAGACACAGTGGAGACAGCAACTAAGAAACAGAGACAAACCATAAGGCAGAGGTCTAAGAACCAAAATACACAGAGGGAAATACTCAGCTTTGAACACAAGAGACTAGACTAGAGGGAGTAACAAAAGACCAACCATGAGAACATAATGCACAATGCAGGGTGACAGAAAACAAGAAACTCAAACATGCAAAGACACACCATAAACAGAACAGAGGGGGAGAACAGAGGGGGCACAGAGAGACATGAAGGGCAGGGGAGACTTAACATGGGTTGAAACACAAGGGGGAACTAATAAGCAAATCAACATAGGAGGCCTAATGAGCTAAACATACTATAAACATCAAAATGAACTAAAACTCAAAACACTGGGTCCTAAGACCCAGGATCGTGACAAAGCCTTTCAAACCACCGCTCCCGAGTTTATATCTCTCGAATGTCAGATCCTTGGCGAACAAGATGGACGAACTAAGGTTACAAATAACAACGGACAATCACATCAAAAACTCATGTATTCTTCTAATCACTGAGTCCTGGCTGCATCAGTCCATCCCGGACTCTGCTATTGAGCTAGCAGGCTACACCGCACAGCGCCAGGATAGAACAAACAATTCCGGTAAGAGAAAAGGAGGGGGAATCTGCATATACGTGAATAACAGCTGGTGTACAAACACAGTGATCATAGACCGTCACTGTTCTCCGGACATAGAATATCTGACTGTCAAATGCAGGCCCATCTATCTTCCACGGGAGTTCACTGTTGTGGTAATAACAACTGTTTACATACCGCCAGATGCAAATACTAACGTGGCACTAGCGCTTTTGCACACGAACATCAACAATAAACTCAATAAATATCCTGACGCAGTGCACATTATAGCGGGTGATTTTAATCAGGTGGATTTAAAAACAGCTATCCCTAATTTCCACCAGCATGTGAAGTGTGCCACGAGAGGGGCTAACACCTTAGATAAAGTCTATTCCAACATCAAGAAGGGCTACAGGGCAAGACCCTTACCACATCTGGGCCAATCTGACCATTTATCCCTGCTCCTAATTCCTGCATATGCCCCAATCAGGAAAACTGCGTCGACCATCACTAAAACTATAACAACATGGCCAGAGGGCGCTTCTCAACAGCTACAGGACTGCTTTGACAGAACCAACTGGAATATCTTCCAACATCAAGACCTGGAAATGTTCACAAACAGTGTCCTCTGTTACATCAAACACTGTATAGACACTGTCACAGTAGACAAGCAGATCCGGGTTTACACCAACCAAAAGCCATGGATGACCCGGGAAGTCCAGCAGCTGTTAAAAGAGAGGAACAGCGCCTTCAGGTCCGGAAGCAGGGAGAGCTACAGCAGGGCTAGAGCCAACCTGAAAAAAGGCATTAAGAAGGCCAAGGCGGACTATAGGAAGAAGATCGAGAACCACCTGGAGAGTAAGAACAGCCGGCTGGTGTGGCAGGGTGTCCAGCAGCTGACAAACTACAAGTCCAAATCAGGTATGGCTGAAGGTGACCCAGCATTGGCGGAGGAGCTGAACATCATCTTCACACGCTTTGAGGTCACTGCACCCTATGCCTCAGAGGAACAGCTACACCATACAGCCCACAGCAGCAGTACCATCATCACTCTGGAGGAGCATGAAGTGAGGCGCACCCTGCGGGCTGTTAACCCGAGGAAGGCAGCCGGCCCAGATGGCGTACCAGGACGTGTGCTGAGAGACTGCGCAGACCAGCTTGCCTATATTTTCACCAGGATTTTTAACCAATCCCTTGAACAGTCAAACGTCCCACCCTGCCTCAAGACCTCCACCATAATACCCTTGCCCAAGAAATCTCATATCTCTAGCCTAAATGACTATAGACCAGTGGCACTAACCCCGGTGGTGATGAAGTGCTTTGAGAAACTTGTGCGTTACCACATTACAGCAGCCCTACCCAGCAGCCTTGACCCACACCAGTTTGCCTACAGAGCAAACCGATCGACAGAGGACGCCATAGCAACAGCACTCAATGTAGCATTAACACATCTGGAGAGGCAAGGAAGCTATGTGCGTATGCTCTTTGTGGATTATAGCTCGGCATTTAACACCATTCTTCCATACAAACTGGACGCCAAGCTAAAAGACCTAGGGCTTCCTCACAGCACCTGTAAGTGGATCAATAGCTTCCTCACCGACCGCAGACAGAGAGTGAGAGTGGGATGTTACACATCTCCAGCCCTAAATCTAAGCACTGGGTCGCCACAGGGCTGCGTGCTTAGTCCACTGCTCTACTCGCTTTATACACACGACTGCACCCCCGCCCACCAGAGCAACGCCATTGTAAAGTTCGCAGATGACACTACTGTGGTGGGGCTCATATCTGGGGGAGATGAGTCTGCCTACAGAGATGAGGTGGAGCGGCTGTCTTCATGGTGCAAGGATAACAACCTTCTCCTAAACACGAAAAAGACCAAAGAACTCATAATTGACTACAGAAGACACAAGACAGAAATCCAACCACTAATCATCAGCGACGACTGTGTGGAGAGGGTGGCAGACTTCCGCTTCTTGGGAGTCAGCATAGAGGGAAACCTATCCTGGAGTGTGAATACCTCTGAGCTACTGAAAAAGACACAACAGAGACTGTACTTTCTGAGAGTGCTTAGGAAGAACAACATCACACAGAGACTGCTGGTGTCTTTCTACAGAGCCTCCATCGAAAGCATACTAACGTACTGCATAGGCATATGGTACGCTAGCTGCACAGTGGCTCAGAGGAAAGCACTCCAGGGAGTAATCAACGCTGCCCAAAGGACAATCGGCTGCCCTCTCCTCAAACTGAAAGACCTACACAGTTCCCGCTGCCTCAAAAGAGCCCATAACATCATAAAGGACACCTCACACCCTGGACACTCCATGTTCGAACTGCTGCCTTCAGGTAAACGGTATAGAACAACATACACAAGGACTAACAGACTCAAACACAGTTTCTACCCAATTGCAATATCATGTCTCAATGCTACTAAAAGTAGATGACTTTCATTGCCCCTGTTGTCATTTGTGCCCTTGATGTTGGAATGCTTTCAGACATGTTTTGTTGGATGCGCTAACAAATTGATTGAGTGATTGATTGTTTGAGTGATATATCAACTAGGTCGTATGTTGAGTGTCTGTATGGGGCCTTAGGCCTGGATTGCTTGGGTGTATCTACGGTATGAGAATACTGTATTTTATATGTATTTCTATCTTTTATATCCTATCATTATAGTTTTTAAGTATTTAATTATAGTTTTTAAGTATTTATCTTTTGTGATGTTGCACTGACCAGAGACATCTTTCAATTTCATTGTACCTGTGACAATGACAATAAAGAATATTCATTCATTCATAGGCTGACATCTTAAAGAAGGAGAATTTCTCAGAAGTTAAGAGTGGGAGAATTTCACCAATCTGCAACAAATCTGCATCTACAAACTGTAAGATAATTTCAGAGTAATGTTCCTCAGTTGATTTTTAATATATCATCAGTACATAATATTATCATAAGATTCTGGAGAAATCTCTGTGCGCAAACGACAAGGCTGAAAATCAGTATTGAATGCTTGCAATCTTTGGACTATCAGGCAGCACTACATTAAAAATATGGAAATCACTGCGAGGTCTCAGGGACACTTCCAGAAATCACTGTCCATAAAGACGGTTCACTGTCCACAAATGCACATTTAAGCTCAGTCGTGTAAAGAAGAAAGGATAAGTCAATATGATCCAGAAGTTCTACTCCCCTATCTGGGCCAAAGCTTAAAATGGACTGAGGCAAAACAGAAAACTGTTCTGTGGTCAGACAAATCAAATTTTGAAATTCTTTTTGGAAAACATAGTGACTGAAAACTTCAGTTCCTAGACATTTGTAACTTTTGTTCAAAGAAAAGGTGTCGAAACACAGCAGTAATTCAGCCCTATCCTAAATTTTTGGGACGTGTTGCCAGCATCAAATTCATGAAATTCAAAATGAGACAGTATTTTTCATGAAATAGTAAAAGGTGTCTGTTTAGAATATGGGTTCGGGAGCTTCGCAAATCTTTTCATTGTGTTTTTATTATCCCAACTCTTTACAGGCTTGTACGTAAAGGCCAGCAGGCGGGGCCTAGACAGTAAAGAAAAATGTATGTGTGAGTATGCAAGCATATGCATGTCTGAAAGAAAAAGAAAGAAAGTGCAGAGTCAAACAGCAACACCAAGAATGTTTAATTAAATTTTGAAATAGGCTCTGGGTGCTTGTGCTCTAAATGGCCCTCCAGCTGAAAGGAAGGATTAATACAGAGCACGGACAGGCCTGCAGCAACAGCGCGCTCATTACTGCAGAATGGAACGATAACTCAGAAAAAGCAGAAGGGGAAGGAAAATGAGACAAAAAGCAAGGGAGACAGTAGAAGTAATGGTGGGGCAGATGAAATGTAAAACCAAGTGTGAATTTGACAGAAGAGGTTCATACGGACTGTTAAAGAGAGTGAAGAGTGTGGATAATGAATAATACCCCTGGAGCAGAAAGGGGCCAGAAATTCTCATATTCCACCACTCATATCAGTTTTACAATTCTCATCTCACACATATACATTTTTCACAAAATTAAATTCACCTTATTTTATCAAAATACTGCGTTTTAAGTTTAGCTGTATTTCTTCTTGGATATTTCTGAGATCTGGGAACACATGAAAAAAATCAAACAATGCATAAAGAGCAGAGACAGATAAGCAACCTTGGAATCTCCTCTTTAAGCACTGTAACTTTAAAAGGCATATTTATATTATACATATCTGTATAATGTCTATTATTTCAGCTCTGCACTGTATTCAGCACAAATTGAAATCATGACTATAACGAAACTGGTAATAAAACATCTGTAGTCTCATTGCCTGATTACAAACAAATAAACAAACAAATAAAGAGCATGCAAAATCTCTTATGAGCTCATTACAATCTTTTAGTATTCTAAAAATATATGACTCAGTCTATTTCTTTCCACTTATTTGGGTCCAGCTTGCAATAACAGCATTCCAAGCAGAGATGCTCAAACCTCTTGCTCCCCAACCACTGCCTCCGGCTCTTCCTGGAGGATAACGAGGCATTCCTTAGCCATCTGAGAGACATTATCTCTCCAGGGTGTTCCAGGTTTGCCCACCTGAAATGGCTCCTTTTGCTGCAGAGGAGTACTGGCTGCAGTTTGAGAGCTTCTTAAATGGAACAATTTCTCACCCTATCTCTTAAAGTGAGCCCAGGTTATGTTTCCATTCTCACCAAAATGCATTGTGCATGCGTGTGACTTTCTTTGTGAGCGTGGAGTTATCAAAACCAATAGAAATGATGACCTAAATGAGTGTGTGAGGACCATGTAGCACACAAACTCCCTATTTTAATAATTAGTTAAAACAAATCCTACAACCAGCAGCAGCTAAAAAAAAGTAAACAACAGAGATGATAAGATGTGAAAACTGAGAGGAATACTTTAATTAGTATTGAGAAAAAACAATTACTGCTTTAATACAAATGGATGGATGGATGGATGGATGGATGGATGGATGGATGGATGGATGGATTTTTGTCACTAAAATGTATAAACAATTGTGACGCATAATCATGATCCTCAGTATTGATACTGTAATTGTGTTGGCCATAATTAGCCATAATTGTGCAGACCTATAACAAATATTTTACTCAAACAGCACTACAATAAAACTTTGTCACTAGCTTCTTTTAAAGGGATATGGTGCAAACTATGCTGAAGCAGCTGTTTGTATACTCTTAAATTGTTTCTAAAACTTAAATTAAAATTAATGTTCTTATATCAAAGTAATCTGAAGTAGATATACAGTGGGGCAAAAAAGTATTTAGTCAGCCACCGATTGTGCAAGTTCCCCCACTTGATGACAAAATGATGACAGAGGTCAGTAATTTGCACCAGAGGTACACTTCAACTGTGAGAGACAGAATGTGAAAAAAAAATCCATGAATCCACATGGTAGGATTTGTAAAGAATTTATTCGTAAATCAGGGTGGAAAATAAGTATTTGGTCAATAACAAAAATACAACTCAATACTTTGTAACATAACCTTTGTTGGCAATAACAGAGGTCAAACGTTTACTATAGGTCTTTACCAGGTTTGCACACACAGTAGCTGGTATTTTGGCCCATTCCTCCATGCAGATCTTCTCGAGAGCAGTGATGTTTTGGGGCTGTCGCCGAGCAACACGGACTTTCAACTCCCGCCACAGATTTTCTATGGGGTTGAGGTCTGGAGACTGGCTAGGCTACTCCAGGACTTTCAAATGCTTCTTACGGAGCCACTCCTTTGTTGCCCGGGCGGTGTGTTTTGGATCATTGTCATGTTGGAAGACCCAGCCTCGTTTCATCTTCAGAGTTCTCACTGATAGAAGGAGGTTTTGGCTCAAAATCTCACGATACATGGCCCCATTCATTCTGTCCTTAACACGGATCAGTCGTCCTGTCCCCTTGGCAGAAAAACAGCCCCATAGCATGATGTTTCCACCCCCATGCTTCACAGTAGGTATGGTGTTCTTGGGATGCAACTCAGTATTCTTCTTCCTCCAAACACGACAAGTTGAGTTTATACCAAAAAGTTCTACTTTGGTTTCATCTGACCACATGACATTCTCCCAATCCTCTGCTGTATCATCCATGTGCTCTCTGGCAAACTTCAGACGGGCCTGGACATGCACTGGCTTCAGCAGCGGAACACGTCTGGCACTGCGGGATTTGATTCCCTGCCGTTGTAGTGTGTTACTGATGGTGACCTTTGTTACTTTGGTCCCAGCTCTCTGCAGGTCATTCACCAGGTCCCCCCGTGTGGTTCTGGGATCTTTGCTCACCGTTCTCATGATCATTTTGACCCCACGGGATGAGATCTTGCGTGGAGCCCCAGATCGAGGGAGATTATCAGTGGTCTTGTATGTCTTCCATTTTCTGATGATTGCTCCCACAGTTGATTTTTTTCACACCAAGCTGCTTGCCTATTGTAGATTCACTCTTCCCAGTCTGGTGCAGGTCTACAATACTTTTCCTGGTGTTTCCCGGAGTTTGGAGTCTGACTGTTTGAGGCTGTGGACAGGTGTCTTTTATACAGATGATGAGTTCAAACAGGTGCCATTCATACAGGTAACGAGTGGGGGACAGAAAAGCTTCCTACAGAAGACGTTACAGGTCTGTGAGAGCCAGAGATTTTCCTTGTTTGAGGTGACCAAATACTTATTTTCCACCCTAATTTACGAATAAATTCTTTACAAATCCTACCATGTGGATTCATGGATTTTTTTTTCACATTCTGTCTCTCAGTTGAAGTGTACCTCTGGTGCAAATTACTGACCTCTGTCATCATTTTAGGTGGGGGAACTTGCACAATCGGTGGCTGACTAAATACTTTTTTGCCCCACTGTATAACAATGCTGGGTTTTTCTATGGACAAACAAAATTAAACACTGATTTATATTCAGATAATGATTTTGCATTTGTGAATGAGAAAGTCAGGTTTAATATTTTCCCGTACGATAAAGACCTCTAGCCCGCTGGAATTTCATCCACCAGACACCCACTCCTGACAATGAAAGCTAATCAGAAAAAATATCTACAGTCTGTAGTGTACAGTGGGGCAAAAAAGTATTTAGTCAGCCACCGATTGTGCAAGTTCCCCCACTTAAAATGATGACAGAGGTCAGTAATTTGCACCAGAGGTACACTTCAACTGTGAGAGACAGAATGTGAAAAAAAAATCCATGAATCCACATGGTAGGATTTGTAAAGAATTTATTCGTAAATTAGGGTGGAAAATAAGTATTTGGTCACCTCAAACAAGGAAAATCTCTGGCTCTCACAGACCTGTAACGTCTTCTGTAAGAAGCTTTTCTGTCCCCCACTCGTTACCTGTATGAATGGCACCTGTTTGAACTCATCATCTGTATAAAAGACACCTGTCCACAGCCTCAAACAGTCAGACTCCAAACGCCGCCATGGCCAAGACCAAAGAGCTTTCGAAGGACACCAGGAAAAGTATTGTAGACCTGCACCAGACTGGGAAGAGTGAATCTACAATAGGCAAGCAGCTTGGTGTGAAAAAATCAACTGTGGGAGCAATCATCAGAAAATGGAAGACATACAAGACCACTGATAATCTCCCTCGATCTGGGGCTCCACGCAAGATCTCATCCCGTGGGGTCAAAATGATCATGAGAACGGTGAGCAAAGATCCCAGAACCACACGGGGGGACCTGGTGAATGACCTGCAGAGAGCTGGGACCAAAGTAACAAAGGTCACCATCAGTAACACACTACAACGGCAGGGGATCAAATCCCGCAGTGCCAGACGTGTTCCGCTGCTGAAGCCAGTGCATGTCCAGGCCCGTCTGAAGTTTGCCAGAGAGCACATGGATGATACAGCAGAGGATTGGGAGAATGTCATGTGGTCAGATGAAACCAAAGTAGAACTTTTTGGTATAAACTCAACTCGTCGTGTTTGGAGGAAGAAGAATACTGAGTTGCATCCCAAGAACACCATACCTACTGTGAAGCATGGGGGTGGAAACATCATGCTATGGGGCTGTTTTTCTGTCAAGGGGACAGGACGACTGATCCGTGTTAAGGACAGAATGAATGGGGCCATGTATCGTGAGATTTTGAGCCAAAACCTCCTTCCATCAATGAGAACTTTGAAGATGAAACGAGGCTGGGTCTTCCAACATGACAATGATCCAAAACACACCGCCCGGGCAACAAAGGAGTGGCTCCGTAAGAAGCATTTGAAAGTCCTGGAGTGGCCTAGCCAGTCTCCAGACCTCAACCCCATAGAAAATCTGTGGCGGGAGTTGAAAGTCCGTGTTGCTCGGCGACAGCCCCAAAACATCACTGCTCTCGAGAAGATCTGCATGGAGGAATGGGCCAAAATACCAGCTACTGTGTGTGCAAACCTGGTAAAGACCTATAGTAAACGTTTGACCTCTGTTATTGCCAACAACGGTTATGTTACAAAGTATTGAGTTGTATTTTTGTTATTGACCAAATACTTATTTTCCACCCTGATTTACGAATAAATTCTTTACAAATCCTACCATGTGGATTCATGGATTTTTCTTTCACATTCTGTCTCTCACAGTTGAAGTGTACCTCTGGTGCAAATTACTGACCTCTGTCATCATTTTAAGTGGGGGAACTTGCACAATCGGTGGCTGACTAAATACTTTTTTGCCCCACTGTATATTAAAATGAGTTGCCTTAAAACCCCAAACTGTTGAGTTTGTTGGTTTCTTGCTTTCTCTGTGTACTTTTGAACCTGTCAAAGAAAATTCCAAATAAAGCAAACTTGCACACAATGTATGTTCTACAATCATTCCAAACTGGAAAAATCACAGATCAAAGAAATTGTTAAAAGCCCCAAATTACCATAAGATTCCTGCTTATAAATCATTTATAAAAACTCTAAACAAAATCAAAACAGGTGAATTACAAAAATAATTGCCTCCCAAGGTGTCGAGTCCGGGAAATTAGCTATATGGCCCAAAAAACTGTATCAAGTGGAATTTTGGCATTTTAAAATGAAAATTTGTAGGGATTTGCTTTAATGATCAAACAATCATTAGCGGAACTGACAAGTTTATTAACTTTACTAACTTTTATCTAACATCTAACTGCTTTTTATGTACTTTATCATTTAAAATATCTGTTGTTGTTTTTTTAATCCCAGAGTAGCACCTGACTAAAATAAAGAACCTCTGTTTGTGCGTATGTTTGAGATTTCAGACCACTCCGTGCAATAGTTGGGATTTTTATTTTATTTTCCTTTTCTTATTTAGATGAAGATCCAATAGGCTATCCTTCTTTTTCTGATTTAGAAGATCATGAGATGGTAATATTTCAGTTTACTAGATCTATGTTAAATCTTGTTGATACAACCATGAAATGTGTTTAAAGCTATGAGATCATTTAAAAATGATCATCAACATTTTGGAGATAAAGCCAAATTTAGCTCATTGTGAAATCTGTTTCCCATAAATCATCTTTGTCCAACAGTAAGTGATAGAAGTAAATCAAGAAAATTAGCTCAAGGTCAAACCACTAAGAATACCACAGAAAATTTGAAGCGGGGGTCAAAGCAAAAGGTTATCTTTGGAAAGTTAATATTGACTTTTATTAGATAGGCACAGGCTGACAAAGAGGTCTGAATAGCACGTCTCTTTGCAATTACTCCTGCTGTGTGATAGGTAAAGACCTTCCTGTGACGCTTCTTATCTTTATTTATATAGCTGCACATAATCAGTATCTGAATCATACCTTTGATGGCCGTGGTGTGAAGGATGTCACAGCACAGACGATCAACATGGTTGGGCAAATAGTTTGTCAGTAAAGTCTTAGTGCTACATGTTTGAGTACACACTCTCTCATAGATGCCTCTATGATTTGGATCTAAATAAGTGTATTGTTGATGCATTAATAAGTAAAACACAGTCTTCATCTGCAACGACAAGACCCTCACATGCCCACCGAAGAAAGAAAGAAAAACAATCCTCACACACATCATCGCCACCACCACGATGCTATACCACCTCCCTCTCTTTTGACATTTCAAGGCTGTGTTGGGAGCCAGAGGAGGAACTTCTTCATTTGGAGTGTGAGACAATGTGGCAGGCCGGTTGGCTTTTATGCTTCTGACATCCCGCCGAGGCACAATATGGTCCCGTCAGGGATCAGTGGGAATACACAATGCCCATTACCCACGGGGCTGTGCAGAGGGCCTCAGGGGCAGGGCCGGGATGGGCCGGTTTCCAGACTATGGGGTGTCTAGGATACGTTGAAAAAGAGATGGAGGGAGGAAAGAAGATCAGAGAGGAGATAGAGAGACAGAAGATTAAAGATTAAAGGGAGGGGAAAAGATGAGAGAGGAATAAAAATCCATGCAAAATAGGAGTGTCAAGAAAGAGGAGGGAACGTGGAGGATGAAGAACCTTGAAATGGGTAAGGGTTATGAGAAAGAGTAGCGCACATGGGTAAAAAAAAAGAAGGAGAATACAAATGAGAGGGTAGTGAAAAGAGAATAAACAGGGAGCAGGTCCTCTGCCAGAGATGGGGTGCAGTGAAAGAGAGGAGACACTGCATGGGGGTGCATCTCCCTGGGGATACACAGAGCAGAGGGGGTGAGGGGGTAGTTGGTTTATCTTGGAGCTGAACTTGGTTGCTTGATCACACCCAGCATAATGGCAGCCTTGAACAAACAGGCCAGAGACGAGATGCATTTTCACCTTAAGGGCTGCTGCCTTGACCCTCAAGCTCTTTGAGAGGGCACAGTGGGTGGACAGGAGTACACTGGGGGTGGACATCAGGGGCCAGAAGGCCAGAGGTGGTGACCAAGGGGCACAGAAGGGCACCTACAAGGACATAGAGAATGACAGAAAGGGTAGACACGGGTCAACAAGCCAGCTGAACTTAACCATCAGTCTCCCACGAGAATCTCCCCTCTGTCACGTCTGTCCACTTTTCAGAAACCTTTAAACTTGTTAGCTGGACAAACAATCTGTGCGTAGGGAACCCTACCTTTAAACGAGCACAGAGGGTGGGAAAGTGTTGCAACAGGGATACCATGACCTTTGTGTTGATACACTAGATTATCCTCAAATCCACTAGCTCTGTTCTAAAGTTACCTATAGTGCCACCTCGCAGCAATTTCAGATGAAAGAGAGCAGGACACACATGATGTGAGCAATTCCTGTAGCTCTAGACCAACGCAAGCTCTCACCTTAGTTAGGGGTCAGTACAAGTCTGATTAAGTGGGTCAGCACTCACCTATTTTCAGCCTTTGCTGACAGGGAGATGCATTAGTAATCTGGGAACGCTTCCCTGGATAAAAAGAGGAAAAGATAAAACTGCTGTGCCGGTGGGTTTGCATGTGTCCCGGGAACTTTCTCCACAAACCTCCCAATGGTACATCTCTCAAGTGGTAGAGGTGTTCTTATTCACCCAGCTCAGACAGAAATGAGGTGAATTACAGTTGTTCTGCAGTTCATGCTTCTTCAGAAATATACTGCACTCTTTGGGGGATGTGCACTCATTTATTCTTTTCCCACCTTGTTACATGCAGACAGCTCGCTATCTTTCTGTTGCCTCTTCACATTTATTGCCCACTCTGTCTCTGCACGCAAATGCAGAAAATCTGTAATATCCTTTAATTTGGATACATAACACTCCAGAGGGATATTGTTTTTCTGCAACAGTGGAGATGCACAGTTGCAGAAAAAAATGAAGCTGCACCGCTGCGTACAATGAGGTGAACGGTATACCAACATGTAGTTCAGGACAAAATATGTGCCAGGACACACTATGCAACAAAAACATCAAAAAGGCTCTTGTGATGCATTTCTTCATACACTTTATCCTCCTCCTGTCTAATACTGTTGAAGCTATAGACTCCACCCTGGGTGCTGCCACAGGTTTATTTAGAGCTGGGGGCATGTCCACACTGCACAGCTTGTCTGAATGGAGACTTATGAGGCGTCCCCCTCCCAACCAACACACACCATCTGGCCTGGTCTTCTCTGAGGTATGAGACTCATACACTGGAACACTCCAGGGAGTACGCAGGGTGCACAGATGTGTGATCACAATATTCCCATGCTCCATGCTCACACGATTTTTTTTTTTCTGCAATGGTACTAACAAATCAAGCCTGCTTCTTTCTGTTTTTCAAAAGCAGCAAACACACCTTAATTTTGTTCTATTATGTCTTTTTTATTTATGCGTTTATTTATTTACTACTAAGGTGTTCTACTAAGGGTTTCTAGGGGCTCAGAGTTGACAGACTGTTCTCCAAAAAAAAAAAAGTTGAATGCCCATAAGCATGTTGACCTTTCGGGGTCAGAAATCATTGTGTCTTCTCCTTCCACTGTGTGGTCTCTGGTGTATAATTGACATTTAATGAAGGCCTCTGTTAGTGCTTGGCCATAATGGTACTGGGTAAAAGAATGGCAAGAGAGTGGAGAGGAATGAAATGAGGGGGGTGAGCAATGAATTTTTGGCTAAAGAGTGAAAAAAAAATGCAGATAGGGTGAGAAGTGTGAGAGAGGAAATGGTTTGTAAGACAGAGGGAACATGGCTTGGTGAAGAGCTAGAGGAGATGGGGCACATGGTACACAGGGTAGTGATGGAAAAAGAGCCCAGTAACAGACACAGAGGATGACAGCCTGTTGTCTGGCTGCCAACCCCATCTGTCTACTTTCACATCACCTTCGTCAACCACAGAGCGCGAGAGAGATGGGGAGAGAGGAACCGCATATGTTAATGTGCCACATGTTGACATTGCCCGATGTGTCATCTTAATAGCATGCCATTGCATAAAAAAGAGACACAAGTGATAGGTTTATTTATAAATAAAAAAAAACCCTGAAAAAAACAGTTACATAACCTGCCCCACAATTATGTTAACTTTGCAAGGCATGTTGGCACATTTAAGTTTAAAAGCATTCAACACATATATTAACAGAGAAAGCTAGAGTCTGTTTGAGTTACAACACTGAACAGAATAAGCAGTTAAGAAAATGGATTTTCCATTTTTACACTATTTTTGTTGTTCATTTAGATCGTTTTGCTATCTGTAATAGCTTTTAGCTTATGAGGGATGAATTGCCAGCTCCAGAACAGCATTTATTTATTTTAATTTTTTTGCTAAGTCGTTCATTTGGGAGCTTATATGTGGAAACAAATAGATTTTCACAGCCAGCCTCAAATATGTAAACAAATCGCCATGCATGGATGAATATCCTTAACAGCGAAATAGCAGTTCCAGCTAATTTCTGCGTTCACCTTTGATCAGACAGGAAACAAACACTTTAAATAATTAACATAAAAATGTGCACTTTTTTTCTAGAATGCCACAGGGTACATGTGCTCATAAGTTTGTGTTGTTTTGTGTGACTCCATTTTCCTTAAATCTCTACAACAAAGGTGCACAAATTTAAAGTTAGCAAAAACCACAGAAACACAATTACTATTTCCAACAGTAATTAATAGGAAATATGCACGTTTGAAATAAACTGGAAATGCTGTTTAATAAACGATGATCTGTCATAGACTGTTTCGCAAACACATTAATGAATGGATCAAAGCAGCCTCATCTTTTCACCAACCAAACCACCAAGGACCACTTACGGTAATGAAAAGGTGTGGGTTCTTCCCCATCTCATTTGCCTACCTTTTAAAAACGTCTTTGTGTGTGTGTGTGTGAGCAAGCAAGGAGTGGCTGTTTTCAGTTTTTTTCTTTCTGCTTCAGACCAACTGAAGTTGGACCAATATCAAATTCTGTACTCAGGGGAAAACCAACCTGAATAATGGTCCACAAAATCTAAAAAGTAAACAAGAGTGTGGCCATTGTGGTGTGTGACTGCAGTAAAAAAAAGGGTTTTCCTGAGGTCATACAACCGCATGTTTGCAGACATTACAGACAGTAGAGGTAAAAATAGGTGAGAAAGGTTGATACAGAACAAAAAGTAGAGGACAACAAAAATGTGATTCCTTATCATGTAAATGAATATTTTGAGGATTGAGGATCGTGTTAGTTTTCTGAGAGCATTTTCCCCTGTACCAAGCAACGCCTTTTTTTATTAGTCAAGCTACAGGTGTCGGTTTAATCCAAGCACTTTGCCTTATATTTACATCAAGAACTACAAAATTTGACCGTTATCTTTATTGCTGTAGGCAATTCTTTTATAATACATATCACTATAAAAACTGTCTCATTTATTGTAAGGCGACACGGTTTCTTTATTTGCACACTTTACACAATAAAAATACACAAATCCACTTTAAATGCACAAATCTTCTAGAGTTCACATTTTCTCCACATTTTCAAGCAATTTCAAGCCGACAGCCATCAGTGAGAAAAAAGCAGAGTGGATGTAGGCATTCGAAAGAGCAATTCATTCAAGAAATCATTCATGACAGAGTGCCGAATTGCATATGGTATATGCAGTGAATGCACAGCTAGAATAATACAACCTGAGTTCTTCTTAGTTTAACCCACCGTCTTCTAATATTTGAATACATTTTATGTTGTTTTTAAATAATGTTTTCAGCTGACATAGTTTAAATTAAATATAAATATAGCTTAAATTACTGGGTACTCGTTGAGTGTTTATGGTCAAATTTGGTTGGAGAACGTTTGTATGATAGAAAGTGCACAAGGCTGCTCTAATAGGTCAGTGTTTGGTCGGCTATTATTACAAACTGCTTCCATAACTCACACAAACTGTGGCTCAGGTGGGAGAGTGAGTTGTCTGCCAATCAGAAGGTCAGTGAGTTAATCCCTGACTCCTGCAGTCTACGTGTTGAAGTGTCCTTGAGCAAGGTACTGAACGTGAGTTGCCCCAGATGCATCGTAGCCATTAGATGTGTACGTATCAGTGCTGAAAGTAAGAATGCACCTTGAGTGCTTAACTGAGTAGAAAGCTATAGAAACTTCAGTGCATTTACCATCACCTCTAAAAATACAGCTCCAATTTATAGAGTATATACATTTTATACGAATGCCTTTATCACTGTATATGTACTATAGGTTTCTGTATTTTGATCTGTCCAATAATGTGGGGTAAACTTAATTACACTGCCCATGTTATATTACCATCATGCTTTAATTATGTTAATAATTGCATTGTAACCTGGTAACTCTCAAAGTCACTTAACTAAACCTCTGCATTCATAACTTTGGTATCACTCAATTCATGATCACTCAGTATCCCTTTCCACTGCCATGTCTTCATCATGGCTCATTATGACACAGTATAAAGTTGTAAGAATATACCCATGTTTCCAAAACCTTTTATTTGACTTTGTTTTTCTTGCCAACCTTGAAAAGTGCAAGGCGGGCAAAAAACTAATAAAACCTCCTCTTCTCTGAGGTTTAAAAACACTCTAAAATAGATCGCTATGCAGCAGATTCAACCCTCAGGGAAGAGCCGAGAGACGCTGTTCTTCCCTAACAAATTCAGCCATTCAACACTCATTCACACAGTTCACCTTTGCAGAATAACCGAGTTCTTGTGTAGCCTCTCGGGACAAACTATGCAAGCATAAATTTAAAACAAACATATAAACCACTTTTTAAATAAATGGCTGAAAATCCGCAATGAGCAGTGCAACCTTTTGTCTGGATTCTGGGTTTTAATGACATGTCAACGTCTGCACCAAAGAGAAATACACGAGTGTACAAACAGGAAAGAAAATCTGGAAAAATAAAGAGGCAATATACAGTATGTAAAGTTCCTCACTGGGTGTGTTTTTCAAGCAGGTCATTCTGGACTTGGATATTTGCATTAGATGAGATTATGTGTATTTTATTCACACAAAGAGAAAAACTTTGCATTTTCATGGCTTTGCTTCTTCCCCTCTTTCCACGTCAGTACGTGTGATGACACGCTTGAAACAGTTAACGGTCGCGGTGGTGGGAGTGTATTTGTGTAAAAATCCTATACAAGTGTTAAATATAAACAGACTTATCTGTTAACATAAATACCCTGCAGACACGGGGAGGCAAACATGCTGTCTGTAGTCTGGCAAGTGAGAAGTTCTTTTTATCTTGCTTTTTTCAGCTTCATCTGTGCTGTAGAAACTAAATAAAGATGTATTTGTTTTTTTCTGCTGTTCTAACTTTTATTCAAATTCCTACTCTGAAAACAAAATCAGGGCTTTGTGATTTCCTGTCACTGCCTATCAGATGTTCACACATGTCAGGATGGAGGGAAAAGCTACGTGCATACCTGGCCTCCTTCCCTGCAGGTTACCTGTCAATCAGCAGGTCACGGCTCACAGAAGCTGCCCTTAACACTGTGAACTAGACAGATGATTAGTGCTCACACAACATTAGAAATGTTAACCATGTAGCTTCAGACAGTTGTCAACTAAAAAAAATCATTTGGCTAAAATAATTATTTTACAGATTTTCGCTGTAACTGTAAGTCTTTTTGCAGATATTAGAGTGTAACTGCATGATGCTTGTGATGATTTAGTTAGATACTGTCACCTATTTCACCCATACAGAGCTCTTATTCTAAGCATTTTAGCTTTGCATTCATCTATCACACATGTACACACACACACACTGGGAGTGCAATTGTGGTTCAGTAACCCACTTAATGACACTTTGACAGGCACACCAGCAAAGCCTGGGGATTGAACCACCAACCTTCCAATTAATGTTGGAGCCCATTTGTCAGATGGTTTGGTGGGAGACCCACACTGCCTCCTCAGCATAGTAAGGTCTGCAGTTGGCACTGTTTTACATAGATTTGGGTTCATTTGTAGCCGTGAGTCATTCTAGTAACTCTTTCACCAGATTTACAGATGAAAAAGTGTGAGGAACTGAGAGACATGTATCAAAACCTTTTTGTTCAGAGCTGTGATCAATAGTTTCATATTACTGTGTGTAATCTTATATGTTTTTTACATTTCTGTTGTAATTTTATGTATTTGTTGTCTGGACTAGATTGCTTTACATTGTCTGATGGTGTGCTAAATTCCTTATTTTCTCGTTTTTGTCTGACCTGCCAGGGACTACAGATGAAAAGTAGCCTTTTGCCTGAATCTGACATATTTACATTGATATATGTTCATTAACATACACTGTCCCGTTTCAATAAATAAATTCAAATTCAAAATGTTGTTATAAACAGTTTAGATTACACTAAGGGAACTGATTAACAGCATCTTTTTTACTAGCCTCTTGGGGCAAGAGGCTAGTAACAGACTATGTTTTCAGAAAATCTGAATTCCTTCACATTTGTTGTAAAAATTTGTAAAAATGGCAAATCAGGATGGTGAGAGTGTGCATCATCCTAGTTCCCTTATAAAGTGGAAAGTTTTGATGAACTGACTCTCATCTTCATTGTTGTTCTTCTTCTTCTGACTGGTCCCTTTAGGGGTTGCCACAGCAGATCATCCGCCTCCATTTCACCTTATCCCGAGCATCCTCTACCGTCATGCCAACCCTCTGCATGTCCTCCTTCACCTCCTTCTGATGTGCTCATTTCTAATCCTGTTCACTGTGATCATTCCCAATAAAAATCTAGTCACTTTCAATTCTGCCACCTCAATCTGCACCTCCTGTCTTTTTGTTAGTGCCACTGTCTCCAATCCACACATCAGCTGCATAGTGTAGTGGTAAGACCACACACCTTTGAAGCAGAAGTAGCAAGTTCGATTCCCTCCCAGTATCCAGAAAGGTAAACACCAAGCCCTGGAATGGCACGGCTACGTCTGTAGCCTGTCCGCAGCTCGGACATGACAGAGTTCCCTGCATGTTGTACTCTGTGTGATTGTGTATGTGACCAGTAAAGCTTCTTTCTTCTATCAAAACAGGTCTAACTACAGAAAGGGAAGGTTTGCAAGGTGGTAGTGAGACCTGCGAAGGAGATGTGACCCTCTTTTTTATATGATGGCATTTGCTGATGTGTACAGTCTTTTTATCCAATTGTTTAGTAACTGTCCACAACTAAACTTATTTAGGGTGATAATATAAATGTGTGTGTATATATATAAATATGCACTGAAAGGCCTAGATATATTCATATATTGGCATCAACGCATTAGTTTATAAAAACAGAAGATATGTGAAAAGTCGCCACTGATCTTGAGAAAGCAGGTTTTGTAAGCAGTTGTGACATTACATCAACCAGGATAAACGTTACTGGCTTTGAATAGAAACAGGCTGTTTACGCCCTTGAGTTTGCATTACAGTTCAAATGGCCCGGAGCTTTCCAAATATCAAAAGCTGAAATGCTGAGAGAAATAAGAAGATGACACTGTTATCTGTCATGATTGACAAAGTGATGGATACTTCACCTCAAAGAGGGTTTGGTGGGAAAAAAGAACAACAGCCCAGAGGGTCTAATTTTCATGTAACTCCCTTCTTGTTTTTCTTACTTCATTCTCAGTCCATTTTTTTAAGATCATACTTTCTTCATCCTGTTCAAAACAGTCGATAGTAGTGAGTTCAGGAAACCAAAGTTAGATACCCTGGCAGCAACCGCATTTACATATCTGGCGCAAAAAACTTGTCTTTTCTATTAAGTGATGTGATAATCCAACTGTAACACAATCTCTGATTGGGTGGAATAAAAACCAGCTGATCTCTGAACAATTTTATGAAATCTGTGCCCAGTTCTCTATAATATAATCTGTATGAATAATGCCTCATTTACCCTCAACAGTCACTTCATTAGGTACACTTTGTTATTCTATATCCACTTAATTCCGTTCGGTTTTATTTATATGGCATCAAACCACAACATCGGTGAACTAACTTTATATACTCACTCAGGCACTTTATATTGTCAGGTAAAGACCCCACATTAATACAGATAAAACTCCTGCAATAACACGAGCAAGTGCTTGGTGACAGTGGAAAGGACAAACTCTCTTTTAACAGGAACAAACCTCCAATATGAACCAGTGTCAGGTAGGGGCAGGTTGGGGGTGACGGGAGGAAGAAGGGACAAAAGACACACTCTGGAAGAGAGCCAGAGATTAAAAATAACTAATGATTAAATGTGGTGTATAAACACACTGAGAGTGAAATGAGATGATAAAGAATAAACACCCAGTGCATCTTTAGATTATTAGATATAAAAGAAACATTTTAACCAACATGTTTCCTGTGCTTTTTATGTGTATAGTATCTATATCTGCTTAGATTTGCTGCCGGAATCAAAATGAAGTAATGCATGCTTTCGGCTATCTCTTTCTATCAGCTTGGTATGAAACTATCTGTTACTCAGTCTCAACCTGCCCACAGACTTGTGTTGATGCAGTTGAGTAAAAGGAGAAATGGGAAAATGGATTGGAAGTCAGAGGAAAAAATATGTAATGATGAAAATTATACAAAATAATTTATGATAATTTTGAGAGAAAAAAAACATATTTGTCCATATTTTAATGTAATTTATGTTATATGATTTTGAACTTACATGTGAACTTATATGTGCACGAATGCATGCATGTATGCCCACATGGTTGAATGTGTGAATAGGGTGGGGGTACCCAGCAGCGACAGGGACAGCCAGCAGCCATTTCTTGTGCTTGATGGAGCTGTCAGAATGCATTGGCTTGTCCTCTCTCTTTTGGGAGAGAGGGCATGTACTCTTCCATCAGAAAATGGAAAGATGAGACCTGGAAGGTGTCTTCATCTATAAGGAGAGACATTTCTTTCACAAAGAAAGGTAGGGTAGACTTGCAAACATACAGAATATGACAGGGTGAGGCCCTGTGAGCCATCCCTTCTGCTGGTCACGCCAGTGCCGTTCAGTATTGGACACAGGGACAAAACCTGGTGTACAAAAATGTGACATTTTACTTTGGAGAAAAACTGTGTTCAGACTAAAGTTCAAACGTGTGGTTGGAAGCTTTTGCAAACAATGACAGCAAAAACTAGTGTTTATAACTTGTCTTTGAGGTTCAGTTTGAGGTTCAACTTGCTGAAACTGACACGAATGCTTAGAGAGTCACATCCATTCTTGCTCCAGGCTACTTTCATGCTCTGTGTTCTGAGACAAGAGCAGACCTGCCTGTCATATCCCAAGCCAATTATACTTAGAGAATGCTCTTAACTGCCAAGTGACTCCGATTATGTGTTTGTGAACGTACAGAACAGTGTATGTGTTATGGTAAATGCACACAGTCAAGAAAAGTTGTTTTTATAGATGCAAATAAAATTTCAACGACATTCAGTCTTTGATCAAGTACAGAAACCCCCGAGCTGCGAGTGAACCTATTGCCAAAGGGTTATATTCATTAATCATGCTTTACAACTACCATATTACATTCCTTGGATTTCATTTTCCATAACTATGACATATAAAACTCATAACTCAGTTGGATGACTCTCGCTACATTTAATTGAATACGGAATTTTGAAGGAGCACTGGTAATAAAAAAAATTAAAATAAAGAAAACTGATAAAATCTCTCTGTCCTTATTTGTCAGGATTTTTCAGGCAGAAAGAAAAAAACTGTAAATGAAAAAGTCGTTGCTGAGCTCTTGTTTAGTCACCAGGCCTGAATCCACATGTCACAAAAACAAACCACCAGTATCTGTCCTGGTGGTTGATGTAAACACGTTGCCCTTTTGTTTACCGAACCATGAGATCAGCTAAACCCAAAACATAGCAAATGCTCAACGTGCTTCAACGATCCTTTTCACTGGAATGACACTGAGCTTCCCCAAAGGTAGTCAGGTTTTACTGGAGTGGGTGGGTGTGTCTCATATTTACACATATGCAAACAAGGCTAGAAACTAAGTCACTGTTGCCAAAAGGGAGGGGGGGGGGCGGGGGGGAACAGAGAAAAAGATCATTCAAAACATTTTAATGTGTAATTACATTTTTGGGAATGGAAAGGTAGACAATGACAATTTCAGAAGGAAATTATCAGTCAAAGTAGACTCTTGGGAACTTTGACATGCAAATTGTGTCATGGCCATGCATGTTAGGTGGCTGGGTGAAAGCCAGAGAACCATAAAATATCTGTAATGAGAACATAAAAGGTGCAACATGTACTTTTATTTAACCTGCCTCCCTCCAGCACAACTATGCTTAACTACCCCACACTCAGTCAAGTACATCTTCTTTGAATTCTAAGATTTTCACATATCAAGACGTAATACAAAACGATCTTAACTTCATACAAATAACACGACATATAACACTGTAACATTACTCATTTCACAAAAACTAAGCCAAAACCCAAAAGCACTGTGTGAAAAAATCAGTCTCCACCCTTACAGTGTGACCATCTCTATAAGAGCAGATGTTTTAGCAATTTGCTGGTCCACCAATGAGGGAAAGCATCAGCAATGAATCAGAGAAACAATTAGCTGGAGCCTATCCCTGCTGCCACAAACCTGACAGTTTTTTTGCTTCAAGGTCAGAGTGGACAGTCAGAGTTAAAGACGTCAAAAATTCCTGAAGTGTGCAATATCTCACACTCAGTAAAAATGTTTCTAACAGTATGAACAACTCATAGCCTTAGTCACAGGCAATTCATCTAAAGAAAACAGAGCTATTTCTACAGTAAAAAAAAAACATGATGTAGGCCAAATCAGTGCTGACTTGTATTTTTTACTGACCTCGCCTTGTATTTTTAGCAACCATGTCACATTGCAATGTCACTTAAATTGCTTCTCTTCCCCACTCTGCTGCACAGTTTGAACTTCAGCAGGTCATATTGACTACGTCTACATGATTAAACACACTGACTTGCTGCAATGTAATTGGCTGATGTTTGGACAAACATGTAGCTGAACAGGTGTACCTAATAAAGAGGCAGTGGCACTTATTTTTTATCATCCTTCTCACACATTGATAAACCACACTCACCACTGTCAAAACTTGAATAAAGATATTTATGATGGAAGCGTTAGCTTTGGTTTGCGCCTTTGAAACACTGATTCTCTGGTGGTTCCGTTTAATCTGCAGTCTCAATCACTGATTCGTGATTTCATTGCCGAGCAACAGCGGTAACGCCAAGGATCTCATGTAAATCATCCAACATAACCAACACACATCAGCACACACTCACGCAAATGCACAACATAATCCTGTATCTTTTGTTATTGAGGGGTTTTTTTCCTTTCTTTTCTTTTTTCAATTTATGCATTCCTGCATCTTGGCTGGTGTATTTACAGAAAGCGTAACAAGGTGATTGGAGCCAATTATACAAAGAACGGTCTCCATACTTATCATCCAGGCGGAGGAATCACAGAAATATTTATCCTGTTTAATAGTTTAGGAAGGAGAGAAAGGGCCTTGGCACTAAACCCTTTAGTGAGGCAAGGGGAATGAAAAACTCCAGTGTAAAAGGACCTATTAGTCTCAGGACATGGGCATTAGCATGACAGTAGACTTATCCTCAGGGCTGAAGGGGAGGGACGCTGTCTCTATGCTTTCAGCTAGTGAGAGTGAGGGAAGGGGGGTTTTGACACACACATACACACAAGCACAACCAAATGCAAAGTGGGGCCCTATGCAGAGCATGAGGCGCACCAGCACCATAGTAAATAAGGAGGAGGAGGAGGCAGGGAGGAGAGAGGGCGGGTCGGGGAGTGAAGGAGGGTGATGAAGAGAGAGAAGATTTAAACTTGCTCATAACAGACCAAGAAGAGCCATTAAAAGATGCAAGGAGCAATTTGTAAACCTGCAAAAGAACAACAATGCTCTGCAAGAATGAGTTTCTAGGGGTTTTTTTTTTAATCACTTTCTTAAAGCTGAAAACGCCTTAATAGTTGAACATTACACAACTCAGTGTAAATCCTGTAACAGATGCACTAAAACTACACTGTAGCACTAAGTCCTACAGTTTTAGAAGGTCACCTGGGTCTAAGTTTCATATTATTTCATGCACATGAGAAAATAAAAGGAATAGATAGCAAAAAAAAATGCTTAACGAAAAAAGAAAAACACCAGCAAAAAGATGAAGGGGTTAACTTGCGCAAGAATACTTTACCAATACTTCATGGTCCAAGTCTGAAGTGAAAATGTCCACATGGGAAACCACCAATCAGATATTGCTATTCTAAACACACACGTAAACAAACACACAGCGTAAGCAGCACACACACACAAGCTCAAAACTGTGTAATTATGCAAACATGGAAATGTGAATGGGGGTGTGTCAGTGCCAGATGAAGGGAGTTTCCTCAGCCTGGGGTCACAGAGGGCAGTTATGTACAAAGCTTGTGTTGATGTAGTTTAAAGATGGAACGCGCACACAAGCTACCCACGCAGAGAGAGGGCAAAAAGTGCGGAGAATGAACCTCATTGTATGTCAGCTAGAGAGATGCTGTGCATGGTGGTCTGGCAGTGGTGGTGGCAAGAATGGGGTGTTGAAAAACCAAACAACTGAAACAGAAAGTGTGCAATGGCACTGAACTGTGCAGCGGCTAAACAATCACAAGGCAGAGTTAGGAGGGAGTGTAGGTTATAGAGAGGAGACACCTCCAGTGAGCCTCTGAAAATATGATAAATGGGCTGTTTAATCACAGCATTCAGAGTTTGGAGACAAGGCAAGACATTGAGGGATTAGACCATAAAAGTCAATATTAGTGTTGGTAGTATTAGGAAAAGCCCTGCCTGGTTAAACAGAGCTGGGAATAAAGCGCTTCCAGCTGATGTCAGTGTTTGAACAATGATTCTAATCATTTGCACAGAGATGAGGCCTGTCTTGGTTTATCTCATCTCTACACACTGATATCTGTGCATTATGCAGAATGTGTTGGCAACAAACAGGATTTTTTTGGTATAAGAAGCACTCTCTTTTTTATTTTAGTCTGAGTTTTATTGACAAATCTTAGCAAACTTTGGCTGCATGCAAGGTGAACAGCCCAAAACGCTGTCTCAGAATCTTCAGCTAGTGTCTGATGCCAGCAAAGCTACACGTATAGTCTTACTACAATCAATAACAGGCAAGTGGAACAATCTGTTATCCAGATAACAGCTCTGAAATATTGGTCACTGCTCTGTCCTACTGAATGATCATACACTAGCAAACAGGTTACGAGATTGTGGTTTATCCAACAGATTAGGCACCGGTGTTTGGCTTCAGCTCTACTAAAGAACTCTTGATTTTCCCAAACACTCATTACAAATAAGGTTATTATCATGGTAATGTAAAGAACACTGATGCATTCAGTGTTGTTTTGGTCAAATTGGGGTCTTGGAAATCCTGTTGATGTTTTTTTGACATATAACACCTACTGAATCATTATTGCCTTACCCTTTAGGAGGAGGAGACCTATGCAGTGATAGGCAGATGGTTTTAAAGTTGCAAATGATTGGTGTATATTATATATGCAATACATTATAATTGTATGTTATATTTTTGTTTGTTTTTGATTTAGCAAAGCACATATTAACTAGAATCTCCTCATCAGCATCCACAACATTGGGCAATAGCTTGTTTTGTCAGTTTAGACGAGATGAAAAGCATAGATTTAAAAAGTGTATGGTATCATTTGATCCATATCTAAGAGAAAAAGTGTTTATACCCACTACAAATGGAAATACTTGAAGGAAAACATGTTGTGATAGTTTTGTCCTACCTGCATCCACCTAACACCCACATGGGAAAGTTGCTTTGAATGCTTTCTGCTTGACAGCCTCTCTAAGACACGGTTAACATTTTTTTAAAGGTGTATTTGAGCCCAATTCATGATTCTTTCATAGTCCTACCCAACACTTCTATCCACCTAAACCTAACCAAAAAAAAAGTGTCTGATAACTGAAACTGATGTAAAGGAAGAGGGGGCTCTGTGCCAAAAAACTCTGCCCTAGAGGCAAAAGTCTCCCCCTTGTCTTTTTCCGATTGTTGGATAAGATCAGCACGATTATCACATTGTGTACTTCTAGTTTTTTCAAACACTGACCGACAACAAACAAAAGTAGGCTTAAATCTGATCATTTTTTAAAAAAAAGTTGCATCAATAACAGAAATAAAACAGTTACATTCATGACAAAAACAGCACCCAGAATGGTGACTTTGTTACTTCTTTTCATATCTTATTTATGAAAAATCTGCTGTAGTTTTTATTTATTTTCTTTTATTCTGATCAATCGAACAGATGAGAATATAACAAAACATTGTCAGACGTGTCATCCACTCACACGACTACCTTTATCTGGCTGATCTTTTAACCGGACATAGTGGTTGTGCACAGACTTTGCTGTGACAGTTTACATGGTGTTTTCTTTAGTTTCTGGTTAATTCACTTTCATTGTTGCACAGTATTAAGTGTTAAGATTGTATATTTATCATTCATACTGTAGAGTTCAGACATCTCAGTTCCATCACTTTACTCCAGCTTGAGCCTAATGTGTGTCATACTTTCTTTCTCTTTCACATCTCTTTAGCCACAACCATTTTAGCTCCTTGTCATTAATTTGAGTAATTTAGCAAAACTGTACCTAGAATCTGAGTTGCTGTGTTTTATGAACATTTCATTGTGGAACATGTAGGAGGGAAGACATTTTTTAAACCGACATGTTGAAATGATGGCATCCCATTAGTGTAGCACGCTTTAATTCAGTGAGAAATCCCTTCTTTCCCAGAAGTTTGCAACGACAGATTGCATGGCCATTAGCTTGATTTTATACACCTGTGGTTAACGGGCTGAAACAGTTGGATTCTTTCAGTCTTGTGAGGGTGCACGGGCATTTGCAGTTATTTCTAGCCTTTCATGCAAAAAATAAAAAAAATAAAGCTAATGTCCATTTCGCCTCTCTTCAAAACCCATTTTTCTTTTTCCTGTACGGGTTGTGCAAGTGCAGGGGAAAAAGCTCACTCAAAGGCGCAAAAAAAAGAAACTGAAATAAATACTGAAAAAAAAAGGCTGCCTTGTTATTTGAGGGGGATTCAGAGTCATGTTTCAACAGTTCATCTAAATAACTGAAGGTCTTTATTGTGTGGGAATCCCAATTTTGCAACCGTGAGCTGAAAACAGTTCCACAGCACAGTACAGTTGCTGCTACGGTATGCCATGTAAATGAGGCTAGCTGGTACTGCAGATACACAGATAACATGCAAATAAATCCACTTCTAAGATGCCACTGCTAACGTGCAGTATTTCATCCAGAGCTATCATGACTCACGTTTACTGTATGAATAACTGTTCTACAAGTGTTTGCATACACACACCACTCAGACCATAACAAACTGGAATCGTTCAGTGTGTGTGTGTGTGTGTGTGTGTGTGTGTGTGTGTGTGTGGAGGTATCCCTATAAGACAGAGGGAATATGCTTGGCCCGCCTACAGCTGTGATGAATGGGTCTGAGGCTTTGTGCCACAATGCCCCTCACTTCATTACTGTCACATGGAACAGATGGTGCCTTTCACCGTAGTATCACACATACGTACATGCACACACACACACACACGCTCACTTTAACTGGGGATGCCGTCGTTATGGGATGTGCGCACACACAAACGAGCAGGGGGACAAGCAGGCTTAATGAATTCTACACCACATGCAGCTTCTGCACTCAGCTGAGGCATTAATTTACAGATCTGAAGAGCAACCAAATAAAAAATTAGACCATGAGTATGAAATGTTAAACAAACTGAAGAGGGGGTAATTGAATGAAGCAGGGAATAAACAAAGACCTGTGTTCCATCTTCTGAATGGAAAATTGTTTTTGGATGCTTGGGAGTCTTAATTTGCCAGCACAGCAACTTCAAATCCCAAGATGTTTGAGGGAAAACAACAATGTGTTTGCATGCATATGTGTGTGTTTGTGCACTAATGCCTCGGAGACACGGCAGCTTACACACTCTTCTTTTTGCTGTGTATCTCAAGTGTGTGGCAAACACACTTAGACCGAGTTGAAAGTTTGCGCAAGTGCTTTTCTTTATTATGCAGGCAAACACATTTACTAAATCAAACTGAAATATATGCCAAGAATAACATTTAATATTGCACTTGTTTTTACACAAAAATAAATCAGCTGCACGTCGATGAGCTGAGAATAGAAATCTGTCCATCTTTTTTCCCCACTTTCCTTTTTTTCTTTTTCACTCCAGCATCCTAAACCTGTGGCTATGTGTCATATTTGTAAAGGACCACTGACTTTCTGCTCCCTCCAACCAAATTTCCCCCAACATAGGCTATCCCCTTCTCTTCTGCATGGGTCACAAACTGGGAGCATCCTTGGAGCGTGAAAATGTGGTCAGGAAATGGGGCACAAGCCCCGGATGAGCTGTGTGGTAGAGAAGTGAGAAAACAGGGTGATGATGGGTGGCAAGATTGCCCCTGGTGAGGTGTTTTGGCACAGTATACATAGCAGTCTATTCCTCCTGTATTAGTCATCATCTTCTATATTATCATCACTTTTCTTCTGTCCCAACAAAATGGGACCAAGCACACACAACTTGAGGAGCAGAGTTCACAGGTTTACTCACTGCACTTTAAAGTCACACCTGCCGGTGAATGGGTGCTGTAAAATCTTTTAACACACACACACGCACAGACACAATTTGGCTCTACTATCTAACTGAAAATCAGAGCCACTGATACAGGGACCACACGCCACACAATTCTCTGTCTACGTGGTCCCTGTATTATCTTATTAGTTTAACATTAAGCAAACTCTGGCAGCACACTAGAAAACCAACTATTAGTTCCTCTTTGCTTTATCATATTTCTGTTTACCCGCCTGTCTTCTGCTATCTTTAAGGGACCAGTTAAAGACGAGTCTTTCCTAAGTGAACAACGACAGTTTGCGCGCAACTTTCTGTGTGTTTAAATGTGTTTACTTAAATGAAGGTTGGCAGTAACAGAAGAGGTGGATGAAACCTGGGTAACTTAAATTTTATTTTAACCCATCTTTAAAAGACAGGATATTTTAAACTAATTCATGGCGCCCTGTTTAAAATGAAATTCATATCTACCTCTTTATTCCATACATCTTGAACACATCGGTTTACTGAGCACCAACAATACCTGAATGAATGGAATTTTGGAGGGACTGTTAATGGAGTAACTGGTCCCAGTGGGCAGCAGATGCAGGACAACCTGCCCACCGTGTAACAATAGCACCAAATACATGCTGTCCATCCATCTGTATTTGTCGAATACAGTAAAGAATCCCTGCAGGAAAACCAACTGCCATTCTTTTGTTGTCTATTGTGATGAAACTATCACAGGAATGGATTACTAGGAAGACAATCCAACTTAACTCTCTGATGTCAACCCATAAAGGACTTTGATTGATCAGGGAACAAATGAACCAGATTCTCTCTGCCTGGCTTCCTCTGCACAGACTAGCAACTGAAAGGCTAACTTAGTTAATTTTCACAGCCTGTGGCTTCGTTCCTGTCAAACTCTGATGGAGTTGCTTGCCTCGGTAGGTGGCTATCGTAATTGTTTGCATGGGGGGTGCAAACATGCTACTGCTGCTGGTGCAAGTTGCTGCTGTTCATGAGATAAGTGAATGTGGACCCCCCAGTAGAGGCGAAAGCATATCACACATTCTTGTGTCTACAAGGAGATTACTTATCTCGGCACTGATACTGGATGCCTAAGGGTCAAATAGACCTGTGTGTTTTAGTCCTGTTGTAGGACACCTCTCTAATTAAAGGACCTGATTCAGGGATTATATACACATATATAGATATATAAATCCAAAAAGATCTACTTTAGGAATCGGGGCCAGTGATGTATCTCGTGACTATTTGCTTGTTAAGGCTGACATCATTAACCGTTTTCAGGTCCCAATGCTCTTCTAGTTCCCAAAATCAAACAAACTCTGAGGCACCACTGAGAGTCCAAAGTCTTGCATCTCCAATAAAATCAGTGTGGCTGTTCCTGCAGCTGTTATAATTAAGTTTAACATCCCGTCATCCATGAAAAAGAGCGTTTACAAGGTTTAGCAGAGCTAGCAGGAAGTTAACAAGCTAGTTTTCTCCTAAAGATGATAGCTCTGACACTGGGAGGATTCATGAATTTGGACTAGCTGACATATAATGTCCATAAAGCTTAAAATTAGTTTTATTTAGCTGAATTTTTCATTATAAAGTAAATGTTAATTATGCAATACTGGCAATGTAGGTTGATAATGTATGCAGCTTAGAGGAGGGCTAGCGGTGGGTTTCGTCCTTTCTTGCCAGAGAGGACTGGAGTCACTGGTGTGTAGTTTAAAAAAAACACCTGCTGGGATGTTGACTTCAAATCTTTATCACCAATAACTAATCGCTGAGCTTCTCCCCCTGATAAATGGGCTCATGTTGGAATTTTCGCTCTCCAGCTAAAAGACATGCTGAACACAGGTGTGTCTGAGTATGGGTCAGATGGAAAGGGTATGTGAGGACCTGTGCATTCATTCACTTATGGAGGACATGGTTAATGCTTAAACGGGGGTGAATGCTGCCTTCGTGTTTGGCTACGAATCCTCTACACCCATGGAGGCCATGAACAACCAAAAGAACAGAAACAGTAAAGAGTGAGACTGAAGTTGTTATCTAACAGGCTGTGATTAATGGTGAAAAGGTCAGACTTGTTGCTACTCGCCTTAAAGATTAAAGATTAAAGTACATGCATGAAACTAATAGGCTGTTTATTCCTATTATATGGTGGATAAATAAGCTGAAAGGCTGTATTGAGTCATTTGTTTCTACTGTTTTTCTTTTTTGTAACTCTTCAAGAAATGACTCTGACATTCCTCCTTTGAGAGCAAAAAATAAAAAGAATAATCAAGTGAAGTTCAAAGCTGAAAGCAGCCTGGTGGTTTCTTTAAATCAATATCAATGATAGGGCTTTTCAGGTGCTCCGTGTGATGTGAGATTGCACCGTCTTATGCACTTCAAAGCGTTAGGATTACGCTCTTTGCTTCTGTTAATCCCTGGACTCAAATGACATGACCAGTCCTGTTTGCTCACAGTGATGACAAGAGCCAAAGAAAAACTGCTAAAGAAAATACAGAAGGGAGAAAGTAACAAGGATCTAAGTTCAAATATTGACTCTGATGTCTATCGTTGCATACATGTTTTTGCGTCACTTCTGTTGACACGATAACAAGAAACTAAATTAGGGTGAAAACGCTTAACCTTGAGACCATACATGCACAAACATGAAAAAGGCCAAATCAATGAGCGCTGTTTCAGCCCATACTCATGCATTAATAATCGATACAGTATCATAAGAAGAAACATCACCCAAAAGCTCTCCATAGACAATGGTGGCGGTAAGGGCAATAAACTGGACAGGTCTGAGGTCCGATAGCAGTTTGTCATTGGCAGTACAGTGCAGCTCAAGGTCCTGAAGATAACCTGGAAGGGTTGTGTTATTGTGTCTGTGTCATAGATGTGTGAACAATGACACTGTCCGTAGTGTGCTATAATGGTTCAAATAGAATGTGAACACACATGTGGGTGCATACACAGTGACCTACATTGTCCGATGGGGTAAATTTCCAAGTCCAATGTTTAAGTCCAGTGGTGGAATGTAACACATTAATGCTACTACTTTAAATTTTGAGTCTATTTTTATGGTACCTTACCCAGCGATATTGTGGGGGAAAATAAATGTGCTCTTGAACTTTTTTTTAAATGTTTATATGACATCTAGCTGTAGGGTGACCAGATCAATGCAGAGAAGTAGTCTGAAATTGTTATATCTTACTCAAAAATACAATAAATTGTGTGTGTTACTGCATTACTCTAATTTTCTCTGATGAGTACAGCATTACACAGGCTAACCTTCTTCTGACTATACATTCATATACACTGAGTAAAAGCCAGACTTTAGAAAAGGGCATGTCCTGCAAAACCAGTCAAAATGTGGGACATTTTCTCAACACGTGGGACAGGGGGACGAGGAAAAATGCAGTGCAGTAAAAAAGACACATCTGGTCATCCTATCTAGCTGTGCAGTGGTGGCTCCTGATGAAAAAGCTCCCATTGCCAGGTTTTTAATTTCTGTGCTGGTGAATAATTGTGGTCAGGGCTAGGCTCGGTGAAATATACTTTGCATTTCCTGTGATGGCTTTCAGATAAAAACCAAAAAAGCCTAAATTAAAAATAAGACACAGTTAATTCAGTAAAATTGTATAGTTAACTGTGCATACTTGGTTTCCTGTGGGAACATATTTAAAGTAATTTTCTTTAAATATGCAGTGAAAGCAAAGAAATTTTGAATCCACCATGACAGTAAGTCTGTACTTCTGTACAGAGGCACAAATATACGCACAACACAGAAAAAGGATTTAATTTAATTTTGCATTAAATTTGGTAACAAAGCAGTTTTGTGTTGTTTTTATTGCCCGAGTTAGTAAAGCCAAACTATGAGCCTGCTGTGCTCTGGTGTCATAAGTCTCGTAGTTCCTTATCTGTATGCTAACGATATCTATTAGCCCGCCCTTCATTAATTTTATTACAGGCCTGTCGAAAATAAATCACTCTCGCTTATAGTTTGACTTATGGCTTTACAGTGTTTAAATGACATTTATCTTTAGCGTCCGTAAAGGATTTTTTTTATCTGAGCCAATGAAGCCTAATTACTCTTCCTGCCTACATGTGACAACCCCTGCCATGTTGACTGTTCCACAAAGTCTTTACTGGCTTATCTGAAAGCAACCCAATAAAGGGGAACTACAAATCAAACAAGTAGAGTTAAATGTATGAATTATGAGGCAAACCACCCACTGAGCAGGTGAGCATACACATGAACACACAAACACACATATCTAAAAATGGTCAGCAGATAGAGGCTGAACAATGGAAGCAGGGCCATTGCTCCACTGCCGGGATTCACAGATGGAACAGCAGACACATACTGATAGTCAATGACCTGTTAAAAAGAGAAAGCAGAAGACTGCCTACGAACAAGGCCACACAGGATCAGCCTCGTGTTGCTAATTTACCTGACCCTCAGTTAGCTTATGTTTGTTTGTTTGTTTGTGGGTGGTGATAGCTGTGAACTGACCCCACTCTCTGTCTCAAACACTGGGCATCCAAACTGGCATCGGTGAATACAGCCGAATGGGATTACACACTGACTTGTCCTCCACCTTTGTTTTTTTAGAGTTCTGGTCTGGACCTGGCTCCATGTCTCAGGTCTATAAAGCCACATTGATGAGACTGACTGGCCGTGGCCTCTTAGGGGGCAGTAATAATCTCTCTTTAGGAGGCTGAGAGGGTGAAGTGAGCCATAAGAACCCTCTCTGTCAGCTTTAACCGGCCAGCAAAAAGAAAAAGTCATAATTATAGTACTCTCTCTGGCTGGATTTAAATAAAGCTTTCTGGCTGGGGCCCTATAGAGACACACAGTCTCTGTTGCTCATACACACACACACACACACACACACACACACACACACACACACACACACACACACACACACACTTCAATAAAGAGGCACTAATCAATCAGGGGGTTCCCCTTCCACAGCTTCATTGGAGCCCCTGTCTGAAAGAAGGACTGACAGCCCTCAACCTCCCAGTATTGTCACAGGAAACTGATTAGGCTTCTGACTGGATACCTCATCCACCAGCTAGAAAAGCACGAAGGTTAAAGGGTCTCCATTTGAAATCGACGAGCACTGAAAAGTTGTAGACACCTGCTTTTTAAAGTGATGCTTGTCTCTGCTGTGCTATGCTCCGTTTTTTGTTATCTGCAATTTGAGGGCAGCACGGGGGAGAGGGACAGAGTTGTTTGAGGGAGTAAAAAAAGGGGTGAGTGGGGTACTGTGTGTGCGTGTGTGTGCATGTGTGTGTGGCTTAAGTTTTGAAGGGGGGAGCTTGGCTGTGGGCCCAAGACTGGAACAAAGAGGGGACACTCTTTACATGCATAGCCAGACAGAGTAAACTGGCCAGCAGCAGTGCCAGCAAGGCAAGGCATACAAGGCAGGAAAGAAGGAAGGAAAAAAACAGGGATATCAGGCAACCATCGCACTGCACCACCCTCAAAACTTTTCATCCTTCATGTTGGGATAAAAAAATAAAAATGCATTGGTTGGCATGCTTGTTAGGCATTAAATAGCACAAGTTGCAAAGATTATTGTGTTTGCATTTAGTATGGAGCTGTGTGGCCACAGTCAAATGGAAACTATCCTTTTGCAAACACCCACAGGATGGACAAATACAGGCAACTGGTGCATCAGAGCAACAGATGGACAGGTGGACTTTAAAGAAAGGAGCAATTTGTTTCATAATTCCAGCTACATATGCATGATCAGAATGTGAAACTGTCAGAAAGTGGCCACAGCAACAGACTTGACATTTGAGCGATTCACCTGAAATCCCTTGAATTTTTTCAAGCATTACAGTTTTTATTCTCTTGTCGACTTCACGAGTGAAAAACAAAAGTGTATTCTGAGGTCTTAACACCACCCTGCCATCACCAGGTTCCTTTCAATACAGCCTCTGCCTGTGACTGGTAAATGCCACTTTCAGTTTTTCCCATTTCGTGCCTCTCTCCTATTCACGTCTCCCATTTCTTACCCTCAATGGGTGTGTTAAGTATTGTGCTTTCTGGGGAGGGGGGGTGAGTCAGTCAGGATCATCAAAAGCAGGCCAAGCCTTTGGCCAGATCAAAATAATTAACTGGAGAGGTCACAAGCTAATGAAATGAAATGGAAGGCTGAAAGGAAGCCCTAAATGGTGCACACTAATCCTCCCTCTACCTTGTCTTAGGGAGGAGGGTGCAGGACTCTAAGCCTGGGCATCTCTGCTGATAATAATGCACGGGGTGCAGGGCGACCTGAGACTATGGATTTGTATGTGTGTGTGTGTGTGAGTGAACAAGAGAAGGAGAGAGTGACCAAGTGCTGCAAATATCTATATATCTCACCATATATTCACATTTCAAATGCATTTGTCACATTCTGACCTTTCTTTAGCTCTAATACAGCTTTTTATAATCTTTATAAAAAGCTGAAGTGACCAGGAAGCATAGCTGTCAAAAAATGTAGTTGAATAGGGTGCAGTATTTGATGCTGCCATAATATACAGTAATTTAAAAATGTAAATTAACTCCAATTAAGCATGGTGCCCTGTATCTTGCTGTAATTTTGAATACCTACAAAGGTTCCAAAACAAGATCAATATACCTTTCATAACTACAAGCGAGGGTACACTTTGCTTTGACGCCATAAAGAAGGCACATTTATTGTGTCATGCAGAGTTATTCACAAGCCATATAAAGGAAAATATCTAAGTGTCCTACTGTCTGTCTGAATCAAACAATAGAAGAATGAAGCGTGTGATCTAAAAAGCTGATGGCGAAACATGTCAGAAACCGATGAAGCCATGGTGTGTCACTGTGAACAAGTTCTCCAGGGGCAGGCTTGAACCTGCTGAAGACCCTGGGACATGTCTGCATGCATGTATCCAGTTTGTGTGTGTGTGTGTGTGTGTGTGTGTGTGTGTGTGTGTGTGTGTGTGTGTGTGTGTGTGTGTGTGTGTGTGAGAGAGAGAGAGAGAGCGGGGAGGGGCTAGAGCTTGTTTAAGTAGAGCGTGGAAAGGTGTTTTTTTAGAGTTAGATGTGCGACCTTTGAAAGACACACAATCATAAATATTTGCACACCGACCTAACACATACACAAATGTTAAAACATTACATATTGTTGAGTGATGGAATGCACCTGAACTCGGTAAACACACACACAAGCAAACCTTTCTTTTTTTGTTGATGACTTACCATGTTATCATCACAAAAGTGAGCACGGAACAAGTGTGGGTGCGGTACTAAGGAGCTCCCAGCAGCTCTCCAGGGGAGGAAATGCATTTTTAGTTAGGCTGAAATTAAACTGACAGCATGGAAGTATTTAATGAATATGACTTTTGGAGTGTTTTGTTTTTTGTTAATCAGAGAATTATCACTGCAACTTCTGAAACCAGTACATTTCAAGTGCCTACAGTGCAGTTCCACTGTTAGCCACTAGATGCTGCTTCAAAGAAAACTTGTTTATTTGTCTGTCCTGTGTATCACTGTTACTGCACTGCCTCTATAATAAGCCTCACTTTGACACGCTCTGTACTTCTGTGTGGTGCTCCCACATCAGCACTAAAAGTTCACTGATCTTACATTCTTCTAGTCATCACTAACTTTATTCTTGTGGCTTCAAAACAAGCTTCCTTGTTGCCTGTGGTTATATTAAATTCATCCTGCACTTGTAAGAAACCACGCACTGCTGCTGGACGCATCGGTTTGAAGTCCCTTCATTTTTAAGCCTCTTTCCTTCAGCTAACCCTAACATCAGGCTGAGCTCTGCTCTTCATTTCCTATCAGCCCATACAAATCTAAAAGAAAAAACATCTCCATCTCAAGCTCTATACAAGCAGTCCACTCCAGGCTGCAGGCTGCAGTCTCTCTGAGCCATCATTACAGTCATTAGGCAAGGATAAGCTCTGTATCACAGGAGTCCACCAGCATCCAGTTTAACCCAGCACAATTAGCACATCCGTTGGAGTAGAATTACCCTGTAAAATGAGAATGCTCTGGACAAAAGAGGCAGGAGAGTTGGAGCTGAAAAAGGAGGGTAAGTGTGAGGGAAAGGGGGAGAGAGAAGAAGAAGAGAAATAAGAGAGGACAGGGTGAGATTAAAATTGTTTGAATTGAGTCCACGCTCGCCCCATTCATTTGGTATTCTGCTCAAATCAGGGCTTTTGTTCGGCCTGGCGTAAAGTAGTGTCAATCATCTCGACCCGGTTTTGTAGAATGGGGAAATTTATTATGAATTTGCTCCTGCAAATAATGAGGACTACCCCCTGCCTGTTCTCCCTTTCCCTCCTCCTTCTCCCTCTAAGCTACCTCTTCTCAGTCCCCTTTGCCTCCTCCCCCATATCAATGCTGCAGAATAGGCAATAGAGAGTGAAGTTAGCAATCTCAGGGCCACTCGCACTCTGGACCCACATCAAAGTGACAGAGACGTCCAATCAGATTTGTCTTACAGGCATTACATGATGAATATGGTGCGGCCGTAGCACAAAAGCGTCTTTGTGTCTCCTCCAAGCAGAGACTATTCACAGCTCGCCACAGCCAGCCAGAGTGGAAGTAAATGGCCAAAAGGGCCCAAGCCAGAAAAAAAGCACCCAAACTTGTGCAGCACAATGGCCCATGCAAATCACAGCCCCACCGCCTCCACCCAATCACACATCCCTACCTCCTCCATCCCTCCAACCTTCAGGCCTGAGCTGGGTTCTTCCTCTACTGGGTCGACCGAAGTTTAGGGCCTATTCACACACATACAGAGGTGTCAGTTAAAAGTGCTGAGGTGAATGCATGCATGCATTCAAACGTCTTTTCTCCGTTAAGCTAAGAAAGAAGACTTTGCTTTCTTTTAGTTTGGGAAGACAGAAGAACAACATGAGTCAAATTGCTGACTTTTTTTTGTCAGAAGGCAAAAGTGACTTGGGCAAGATTCCTACTAGTAACTAGTAACTAGACTTTAAGGCTTTTGCAGCATTCTTGTGTGGCCCTGTAATATTTGCTGAAAAATACAATGTGACAGGCCCAATTTGGCAAAGATAAAGATCTTGTGTTGACACTTATATTCAAGTGGGCTTTCAGTTCTAACTTTAAGACACCTTCAAGAGATATTCAGAAATTAGGCTACAATGAAGGAGTTAAAAAAAAAAACAGTTTAGTACAAATCATAAAAACTGTAAAGAACAAGCAGGTTTCTCTATGAAAGTTTGATTTGATCATCTTAAAAGCTCGTAGGAAAAAAACATGTTGCTTACTCCAGCGTCCCTAGCAGTTAACTGAATGGGTGCGGAGTCCACACACCACGCTTGGTGTTAGTAAATGACACATTTGCTGAGATATGACCTCAGCTCATGTTTAGCCACTTCAGCATTAGATTAGATTAAAGAAACATTTTGGTATCTGAAAACTCTAAAGCTTCACATCTATGAAGAAAGTGTATGAAGAATAGGAGCAAATCTATGAAGAATTTTCGCTTTTTGGAGCACCCCCTGGTGGTTCATTTTCACACTTTGGTCCGAAGATCATTTACACCAAATTTGTTTAATATCATTTGGAAGCTTTTAAATGGGTTTCTTTTTAAAAAAAATGGGTTTGAAAGTTGCATCCAAAAATAAATACCTAGACTAGACTTTTACTTACTTGGTGAAATGACTTTGGTTAGTTTTGACCCAGATTTCAGTTCTTTGTGGCGCCAATGAAAGAAAAAATAAATACAATGTATAGACATTTCTGTATCTCTACAGCTTCACTGCTTAGACCCCAGTAATGCTTAATGAAGCATACGGCAGCTCTGAATTATTTCCAACATAGAGAGAAAGGTCACACCTTCATGATAAACAGTTTTTTTTATTGTAATGAAAGCTTGAGTCATTGCCATACTTATTGTAATGTTACCTGTTAGTGTTTATGGGTTATTTTGTTGTGTTAGTAATGAGCTACTGTCAGATTGTTACTGTTGACAGGCAGTGTTGTGAGCGCACTGGTACAAGAGTCGATCCTGTGATGTGTGTCTTTTGGTTGTACTGGTGCCCAAAGGGTGGGAGATTAAGGACTTTGCTGAGTTGCTTGTTAGTGCACAGCTTTGGGGGGGAAAATGAACTCTTTGGTTTTTTTAAGGCAAAAAAAACCTACAACAATAAACAGTCTTTCTACTACCTAGCTCAGGTAATAGCCGCAGGGTCCAGCTACAATAACTCTTTCCAAGTGTGTGTGTGTGTGTGTGTGTGTGTGTGTGTGTGTGTGTGTGTGTGTGTGTGTGTGTGTGTGGTGTTTCTATGTTAAACAGAAACACATCTGTGCCTCTGCTTAAACATTAACACCTCTGTAAGCATCGCTCAAGGTTGCACACCACCTACTCATCTGTCTTCTTCTTGCACTTATCTCTAAACATCTTCTCTTGTCTAACATGCTGCTAAAATCCTTATATTTGGTACCTCTTGAAGTTTTCTACCTTGTTTATCATATTTGTCTTCATTTAAAATACAAAAGCAAAAAAGGAAATAGTTTCAGTGCACACACGTTAAGCACTCAGACTCTCTTCACTCACTTAAAAATGTTTTAAGTGCTTCTATCAGCCAAAATGAATCTGTTGTGGATTGTGTACATTTATTTTGATCGTGTTACATTAATGTTAAGTTTGAAAGGAGGTGATGATGTTTGTTAAGGTCATTATGAAAAATCAAAAACTGTGACACACTGACAAGGTGGTATTAATCTAAAGCAATACTTTCAGCAGGAGGATGTGACTCTGAGCCATGACTGGATGAGCCATTCACTCACATCTTACAGATTCTGACTATGCTTGGGGTAGTATTACTTCAAAACATCCATCCAACATCTCTGCAACCAACATCCCTGAACTTGTCTTCACTAATGACCATAATAAGAATCCTTGTCCTCACAGACAACATCACAACAGTAAACTCAAACCCCTTTACAAAGAATTTATGTTAAATGAAAAGCAGAAATTTCATCCTGGGCTTTTTCGGATCCTGATTTAAAAACAGGACAAAGTAACAGTTGTCTCACATTTTAATGCAGCCATGACTTTTATTTTGATATGCTGAAATAATATTTCTATAACCCACTTTTTTGTCTTTTTTTTTGCTAAAAAGTGATGATTATACTTTTTGTTTCTATGGGAATCATCCCGAGTTGCTCACGTTTTGATTCAAGGGAAAGATAATGAAAAGAAAAACTGTTTGGTAAATAGTGTCAGTTAGACTGTAATTGCGTGTTGTCTGCCTTCGAAAATGATTCATGTTGTGGGATAACAAAGATAAACGTTTTTGCCGAAGGGGTCAAAACATTCGTACCCAACATATCCGAAGTAGCTCATTAATGTGCAAAATACGCATGCAAATGCGTCATGAAAAATAAGCCAAAATTCACCAGGCAAACTCAATACTGCATTCAAAGCAACAGATGACCTCTCATCACTCCGCTCTTGGCCAGTTTATCCCTATATTATACGTTCCCATTTGGCGTTTCCATGGTTTAAGCGTAAATCATGGCTTTGCGCACGAAAACGCATGCATAAATGGGCTCCATGTGATTGATATTCACCAGTGGACTATGGCTAAATTAACATCGCCCTTATGTATTGTCAAAGTGAAAATGAGCCATGGACAAAATGACATGAATAAATCTACTTTCGCCCCTTCTCCTCCCTACATGGCCGCGGAGAAAATTGCATATCAATCTTAGGAGGACATGAGACAAGCGCTTATTTTTACTTTGTGCCGTGGCCTCTGCCTGACACTGAAGGACATAGCAAACGCCATTTCAGCCGAATAATAATGGACCAGCGGGGTATTTTGCGCCTAACATTGAGTTGTCTCTTTGAGGCGCGGTGACGTAGGAGGTTATAATGCCGAGCGTAATTAATGCCATTTATCACTTGTTTGATTTTGTCACTGCCTCCACCGACAGGGCTCACATTCGCGAGCCATTAACCAATGGGAGAGCCGGAGCCCTTTGTGACCAAGTACAGGCACGTGGCTTACACCTGCAGGCTCCATTGTGTGTGTGTGTGTGTGTGTGTGTGTGTGTGTGTGTGTGTGTGTGTGTGTGTGTGTGTGTGTGTGTGTGTGTGAGAGAGAGAGAGAGAGAGAGAGAGAGAGAGAGAGAGAGAGAGAGACATCTTACTCATCTTGACTTTGCTACTTTTTAACGTTTTTGTCCGGATATACAATTTGTTTTGATATCGGGCTATTGTGTTTACATACTTTTTGTTTTTAAGTAATATATGAAGTGATCAAAAGTGATTTAAAAAAACGTCTCTTCTTTAAATTTTGTGGAAAAGTACATTCACAATTCACAAACAAGAGCAGCTTCTCTTGCTCCCGTTTTCCACACCCCAAAGGCGCGCCAGGTGAGAATAAACTCGTTATACTTCGTTCTGCTTAGTTGAACACGGCATCAGTGTTTATTTACAATAGAAGATCTTCAATAATTCGTATAATGAGGCGCAAAGGCGCACACAATAGTGCTCACAATGGGGCGTTGTGCTCCCCATTTCGCAGGAGATGGGCTTTTTGATTGGCCTGTGTGCGCCATGAAAAACACAGTTGGGGATACAACTAGTCTACAACCCCAGGTTTCATTTAGATTGATCTCAATCGGGCAATAAGAATTTTGACCCCGTCTCATTGTCTTGCTGACTTTCCCCAGGCTGTATTTCAAAGTGTCTATACCCTTTGAGTGAATTGCCACCCCCACCCCCTCCTTTCCCTCAGCTCCAGGCACTCTGGGACATTGGGTAAAAGCAGAGTACGCAAAAGAAACAATGCATGGATGAAACGTAATATTAATCTCCCTGCCCTGAATGCAGACAAAGCGCCGTGGAAGGTGCGCGTTTATAATGGTTGGTGAGTGTTCGCCCAGCTGCGCAATTTTCTCCCGTGTGCCCAACCAAGTCGGCAAAAGGTCATGCAGGGGCTTTGAATAAAAGAGAAGCTCCCTCGTTTGCTCAATTAGCGCCGCTGCTGACACACACAGACTCACACGCACACGCAATATCAGCTAAAGAACCAAGCCACTGCAAAAACATATAATATAAATAGATTAATCTTTATTTATAAAACTTGTTTTACACAAAATATATCTGTTAAAATCAAATATTTACATTTTAGGCTACGGGAAGCTGAGAGTGCATACATTAATAAATGTCTCCTTGACAACTATTTTTTTAAAAAGACATACACACACAAATAAACTACAGGCAGTAGCCTTGATGTTGCTGCCCAGTCACACAACTCATACATGCCAGCTTGCCGCCCCGCTGACAGCTGGTTGTCAAAACACTGTCAGGAAAAAAAGTGGCAGTGAACGTTCTGCTACAACACTGTTTGACTGTATGTACAAAAATATGTCTTCGTGTTAAAACAGTTTGTTGTATGGTACAGCTTTGTTATGAAAGGAGAGGACACGTACATCACGAAAAAAGAAAAACAAAAGTCTGTTGACGCATCTTTTATGTTGTACATCTTCAAGAGATGTGGCAGCTGAGGAAGGCAGTCCGGGTCTGATGAACTACTGACGAACAGATCTTGTAGACAGCGCCGTCCCTGCAGAGTCTGCTGTGTCACATTTTAATTGCACTTATTCAAACAGTTTTTTACTTCCACGCGTCAACGTGTCCAATTCCCTCCTTCCTGTGAGGACTACGCTCTATGCAACAAGATGCTCCCTCTCTCACGCATTCATACTCATTCTCCCTGTTTGTCACTATTGCTTTGCTCCTGCAGAAGCAGCCCGAGTGAGGGAGGCAACAGATCACTTGGAAGCACAGAGAGCAAGACAGATCTGATGCCTTTATCGAGTCTTTCGAAGCATTTCTGGAAGAAGTCAGACGCTTTACTTCTTTTTTGCGCGCACACGCTGCTATGCGGTTCATTTACATGACAGCCTCAGTACCTGTCAAACCAAGTTGTGAAGTCCAATAACTCCTGTTCCTCTGAGCTCAGAGGCTCATAGCCACCTTCATCTGATGAGTAGGTGGAGTGAGGCGACTCCGGGTCGGCAGAGTAGCTGTTGGACAGTGTCGGGGATGGCAGTCCACACTGGAAAGCAGCCGACACCGCGTCGTGTTCGTCTAGAAGTTGCTGTAAAGCTCTGATGTACTCCACCGCGGACCTCAGCGTCTCCACTTTGCTCATCTTCTTGTTGGCGGCGCCGTTTGGCACATGCTGACGCAGAGTCTGGAAGCCCATGTTAACCTGTTTGACCCGGTTCCTCTCTCTTTCGTTCCGCCTGGCCACGGCCACAGGCTGCTGCTGGGGGATGGAGTAGCCGAGGCCGTTGAAGCTCAGGCGACGCTTGCAGCGCAGGAGCTCCGGAGAGCTGGAGCGCTGTCTCTTCAGCACCTTGGCTTTGCTTTGGTAGCCGGCAACGTTGGTGTTCTGGTGCACAGCGCTCACCGAGCAGTCCTGGGCCGGGGCGTGCAGGCTGATGCTGGCGCGTCTTTCGCTAAGTCCAAAGGTGAATGCAGTCTGCGTGGTGGTGATGGTCGCGGTTTCCATCTCGCAAAGAGGGACAGCCTGAAACTTGTGGCAGGAGGAGAAGAGTTGGCAGTGTACAGCTCTCGTGTCCTTCGCGTGGGGACCGTGTGGCTAACTCTAGTCCAAGTCTCTCTTGACTGCTTACTCCACGAGCCGATCTGACCCAAACTTTGGCAGCACTCCTCTTTTTCAACACGCGCCTCCAACACACACCCCACCCACCCCTTTTTTGAGACGCACGCTTCGTGGCGAGGCCCCGCCCCCGCTGTGTGATTCTTCTGCACACCGACTCCCCCGGGCCAGGCGCGTGGCTCCGGGAGCTCAATAAACAATCCCGGGCTTTCACTGTGCCGGGAGCACGCGCTGGGCTCATTTACATTCCAATGTCTCTAACTTGAAGGCCCATTGGTCGATTCAAACGGTCTGCAACCGTGCGAAAAGAAAGAAAGGGAGGAAAAAAAGACAGAGAAAGAAGAAAAAAGAAGATAGAATGAAAAAGTGAATGGTGTGGTTCTTTGAAATGCCTTTTGAATTTGACAATGTACCTCTGGCAAGTCTTCAAATTATCAGTCTTACCCCCCCCCCCCCCCCCCCCCCCCCTCCAGCTCTTTACAATCGCAAATGCCAAGGACGCTCTCTGCTGTATCCAGGCTACAGCTTTGCAAACTGCAAGCGTGTCTCTGAACACAGTTATAAAACTCGCAGAGACGCGATTCATGAGATGATTGTGAAAGGAAATATAATATTACGGCTACCTCTCGAGTCTGTGCCCTGCAGGTCCACTTTGTTTGCGCGTAATCGACAGGTTATCCCGGAAAAATCTTTTTCAGATGCACGGCATCTCTTCATTTCCCATCTGTGTTTTAAAAAAGATTCCCTTATGTTATAATAATCCCATTTACGTCTGTAGGATGATACAGGCTAGATGAACCCAAACCCAAATGTGCTGGTGCACGGATGCAACATTTCAGCACCACAGCGTGACTGGACAGCTTCATGCAACCATTTTCTTCTAAACTGAAGCCTTTTTTGTTTGTTTGTTTTATTTGAATTTAGTTTCATTCAGCATCGACTCGAATCTTAGAAATATATTTTGTATGTGTAAAACTTTCCTTAACAGCAAAAACACCAACAGGTCAGCGTGGAAACGGAGAGTTTTGCATCGTGTTTTTCTAAAGGACATTTGCAGCATCTGGCGGTGAAAAACAGCAATTACATCATCCAAAGCCACTTTACACTTTTGAAGAAAACGAAATTCCCTGATAGTTTTTGCCCCTCTGTGCCTAGATTGCGCTTTTCTACTGTACTATGTGGCTACGTTTAGTTTACACTTACATTACATGTTAGTTAAGGCAAAGTGACTTCTTGTTCGAGAATTCTGGGACAGAATCTGAAATTCGTACTCGGGGCCGGCTGTTATTATCGCTCCACTATCAGCATTGCGTCATCCAATACCGGAGGGTAGAGTCACACCCGGTTACCCTAAGCCTGTTTATTGGCTCACATTCAGCTGGAACTTCCATGAGAGAATTCACAATCATTTTATTGTCATTTTTTAATGACATTTTATGTCATTGTGTATGTGTATGTTTGGGTTTTTTTGCATTTTGTGTTTACTTGCGTTATTATTTTCTAATATTTGAATTTATTTGATTATCTGAAATATTTAAGGATGACACACATAGAAAAAACAGGAAATCACGATGGGGTAAAGTTTATTTTACACCACTAAATATAAATAAAAGCTTAAGTGGGTTCACTTTGGGGACTTTCTAAACCTGCCTTAAGAATCCATACACTCCTGCATTCATATGCTTGAGTGCCATATAATAATCAGCTGTGTTTTGATGTTGTTAATTTTATATGCGTATTTTCCATGTAATATAATATAATTACACGGTGATAAACATAATAACCTGCCTTGTCCAGCTTGAAGGATAGCGTCTTGTAGCCTATGGCAAACCCCGGTGTGGTGCCAAGGTTTCGCTTCTCTCCGTAAAAACAGCAGGGGGCGCCGAGTGAACGCTCTGTAAGAACAAGTTCATTCAGCACGGTCACTGCCACGACTGATCTGTGGACCTTGATAACCTCATCTTAGGGGAAGTCATATAATCCACACTTTATGCTGCTTTCTCGCTTTGAGACATCGTTAAAAAAAAAAAAAACATACTGCATCATACCTCCAGGATTTTAGTTTCTGTTTTGAACAAACTGCTTTTGTTTTGAGACTCTTCATTGGAACCTACAGTGCAAGTTAGTCTTGGCTCAGCAGATGTCTGACTTCCTGACATAGTGCTGATTAGGCATATCAAACATTATTAAAAATTATATTAGAAACCATCTTAGAGCAAAATTGTAGAATATGAAATCTGTTTCAAAGGACAGTCACTGGGCTGGACAACTGCCCAAAAGACGCACCTGATCACAGGATATTATTAGAGTATTATCAATTAACCAACAATGACACAGGGCTGGAAAAGAGGTATCCTATAAATGATCCTAAAACAAGCAATATACAAAAGGATGGACAACAATTGCCAGAACTCTGTGTGTGTATAATACAATGCAACTCAATAAAGGCAAACATCGTTGCCAGTAAATCAATAAATCTTGAATCAACAAACGCTATCTTCTTGGAATATCAACCCATGTTCATACAGCTTCAGGTGAAATCTCATTCACCTGTAAGGGCGTGTCTATTTACGAAAAAGCGGTGGTTCTCTTTTTTCCAATCAAACCTCTTTACTCCAGTGTATCAACACCCCCGCAAGTCTGTTTATTTTTCTTACTTACAATACGTTAAGCCAGCACTGCTCCCTGTTAAAGTATGTGCGTGTATGTGGCATGATATAGCACACAGAGAGAAAGAATGCAAAACAGAGAGATGAATGTGTGTGTGTGTGTGTGTGTGTGTGTGTGTGGAGGGAGGGGGGGCAGAATCTATATTTAAAATTCCCAGTAGAAATCCCCTTTAAAAGCATAACAAGTCTGACTTGAAATGCACCTGCTTAACACAAGTTTGTCTTTCAAGGACTAGCTGAGTGCTTCTTATGTTGTTTGTATGTTATCTCTCAAACGCTGGAATGATCTTCTGTTGTGTTCTGCAGACAAGTCAAAATATTACCCTTGAATTATGCATAAACTGGCAAAATAGGATGTGACAATCTGTGTTCTGTGTCAATATTAAAGCCAGATCCTTCGTGATTAGCTTCTTTGAGCCTGGGGGGGGGGTTCTACAAGGTCCAACTACAAAGACTACAAACACACAGTTTTCAGTGAGCAAGAAAAGAGAAGTGCTCCATCTACAGCATGAATCACTTCCTTATTCCTGACACAGATGCTCGGCCCTGAGAGCTATATTCCCTAAAAAGTGAGAATGTCAGCAACCCAATCTGTGGTCAGAACATGGTTGTGCAATCTGAATATGTAAAGTATCTAAAGCACACAAAGAAACTGACATTTTGTGCTGGGATTGTGGGTGAAAGGTAGAAAGGGTTCCTAGGAGGATAAGGTGAAGAAATTACCTTTCAGTTAGTCTTTTGTGCACAGAGAAATTCTGAAAACACAACAGCGGAAAGAGGAAATGATGCCTGTGTTGGATCAAGTAGCTCAACAAAGGTTTATTCTTCAATAACGCAAACTATAATGCATGCAGCTGAGACGCCCCCAAAGCAGTATCACTGTCAGGTTATTAATATTCTTTCTGATTCTACCGCATGACACAAGTCTGTACAACACCTGCAGAACTTTGCCTCAGAAAGTCTCAAACACAGAGACACACAGCTTTTAATACACACTGTGGGGTATTCACTGGTGGATTTATTTTTCTGAACTCACTGGAACTTGGTGGTTTCAAGGGGGACTCATTTAGCAAGAGTTTAAAAAAAGTACAGACAAAGTGAAACCATTCAATAATGTAGACTATTCAGAAAATCAGAAACATGTCAGGTATCTGAGTCGAAACTGCTTAAGTGATGTTTAGCAGTTGCTAAATCTTATTGATAAGGTTTTCAAATATGACTCTACTACTGTTGATACTATGTACATTACCAGCCACTGTTCAACTATTTGCTAACACAAGTATCCAGTCCAAACAGCAAACATCAAGACAGCCTGATGAAGTCCAAACCATGCATCAGAATGGAGAAGGTGATTACAGTGACTTTGAACATGTCATGTGTATCGGTGCAAAACAGCCTGATCTAAGTATTTCAAAAATGCTGTTCTATTGTAATTTTCATGCACAATCATCTCTAGGGCTTACAGAATATGCCCAGAATATAAGAAAGTTAGCGAGTGTCAGTTCTCTGGGTGAAAATGGCTTGTTTCACCCTTGTCAGAGGTAAGAGGAGAATGGCCAAACTGCTTTAAGCTGACAAGAAGGCAATATTAACTCACTTGTTACAACCAAGGTGTGCAGAAGAGCTTCTATGCAGAGCACTTCATACCTTGAAGCAGATACAGGTCTTCTGCTATCAGCTGAGAACAGGAAACCAAGGCTACAATATGCACGGGCTCACCAAAATTGAACGATAGAAGATGGGGAGATGTTGCTATTGGGTCTCAGTTTCTGCAGTGAAATTCAGATGAATGCCAAAATTTTAGACTTAAACTACATGAAAGTATGGCTCCATCCTGCCTTGTATCAAGAGTTCAGGCTAGCGGTGATGCTGTTGGTGGTGTAATGTATGGAGGATATGCCAGCACTGGTTATATGGCTGTTACTGTCTAATTCATATTTTTTTCATTAGATGAATGTGAAATTTCAGCTAGAATTTGTGGTGATGTGGACAGAGTCTTCAAAATTCTCCAAAATGTCACTGATATATATATTGTAGAGCCTAGGTTTGTAGACCACATGATCGCAAAATAGGTCACGTTTGGAATGATCCACCGGTTAACATATCTGAGCCTTGGATGCAGGCCGTTAATAATACGCTAAATGATGCATATTTTTAATCAGATGCTCGTGAATTTTCGTGACACTGGTGAAACTCCCAGCTGATCACTATAACTGAGCGTGACCCAAAGTTTCAGCGGGCAAAAAACTCTTCGAGTAAGCATTTAACTATGGGACAGTAAGCCTATGGGATGATGTAATGATTCTGACGGAGTGACGAAATAGTTACTCCCGTCCCGTGTTTCCCCGCGTCGGGAGCGCGCACTGAGCAGGGAGAGCGTATCCGGTTGAGCCTGGCTCATATTCCAAACAACCAGACGCGGAAGTAGTGACGTGTGACTTTTGTTTAAAAGTGAAAGATGGGTTTCTTTACATTACCGTTCAGTTTTTGGTTACAACAGACACTGATATATCATTACGGATTATTAAGAGATAAGAGAATAGGAATAAGAGAATCTTTAACGCTCAATATACCAATTTCTCAACAAGTAAACGGCTCTAGTCGTTTTCAGACGTCCTATAAAAATACTATTTGCTCGGATTTTTGCACATCGCCAAAGGTTATGTCTGCTGAGCACATGACTGAAAACAATTGTCAACTGTCTATTTATTTTTATAAAACAGATTTCTGTAGCTAAAACACAGAAATCCCCCTTCCCCCAGATAGACCACGTGACTGAATACTGGTCGAATGGATATACATTTAAAGTGTTTTGGGGTTTCTTAAAAAAAGAAGTCTGTATTTTGACATTTTTCATTCATCCAGGCTGCAAGGCCTCCTTGCCATCACCATAATCTCCAGCTCACTGCACAGATTCTGTATCAGATTGAATATGACGGTCTGGCTGGGCCGCTCCAAAATGTTTAGATTACTTCCAGTCAGAAGACAACTTTAAGCCTCCATACGGCAGGGCGATGAAGCATTTGGAGCTCTATGTTTGTGTAGCCTATTTTCACAGTAGACACGAAACCTACTTTATGTTATATATGTTTATGTTATATTCTCTTCTATTAAAAAACAAAACAAAACCCCCCCCACCCCTTCTCACTGCAAAGTGCGCGCTCCCGACGCAAGAGAAACAAATTTCGCTTGGCACGCAGCCAGCGACTTTCAGATCTCTCCCAGTAATCTCCAGCGAGAAATTCCATTATACAAACCCACTAACACGCCCATTACATCCGGTCGCCGAGGCTGTCTTGCAATTTCTCTGTAAGAAGCAAACACTCTCAGCCACCCGTGCCTCGAAAATCCCACGCCGGTGATGCTTCCACCCTCTGAAGGAGGGACTTATAATCGGAGTATAAATGTTAGAAGACGTGTTCGGAAAAATCAGACCGACGGCTTTACAGAGAATCGGTGAAATGCAAAGGTAAGAAGAAACCCGTCTTGTTTTTCTCCCTTGCACATTTAATAGTTAATATTACTGCGGTTTATTGCTGTAGAATAAATCTGCAGCTTCCAGATTTAGGAGTTTCTTTTTGAATGTCTTTAGATTTCCCCTTGTGCGCTCATAAGCCGTCTCTTTATTCACGGTTGTTGTCGCTGTAGAACAGCACTGACCTGTCGCGTTTCCCTTCAGCTTCCCAAAACCTCAGTTCTCCAACTGGCTATTAGAGCAGGTGGAAACGGGCCAGTATGCTGGCCTGTGCTATGTTGCAACAAACAAGTTCAGAGTCCCCTGGAAGCACAACTCCAGAAAAGACTGCAGTGACGAGGACAGTAAAATCTTCCGGGTGAGTTTATTGCCAGATTAACCTTTGTTATCCGTGCGATCAGATAAAAGGCTTAAAATGACTATGTTGACATTTTTACTGAAATAATAAGCTACTACATTCATGAGTAAGCGACTTACAAACTAAGCGTGTGCTTTAAATAGTTCCAAAAATAGTTTTGTCGTGTTATTGTTACTATCAGGCTGGAGTTGTTTGGCTTGTTGCAGCTGTTCCCAGAGGCAGTTATGGCATACCATCTCTAGTAGTGACACTTGATCTTGAGTCAAAGAAATCCTGTACTAATGTTTTTGATACATTTGATGTGCAAAACCACAGCTTGTTTTCATACTTAGAGCACAATTATTCGCTGGTGCCAGTATTATTAAAGGAATTCTACAGATTTCAGCCAAGTGTCTAAATCTTTCATAAACAGCCACTTCTTCTTAGATGTGAAATGCAAATAGTGTGTAAAACAATTAGGAGGTGCATGTGAAGTCTAATGTGTGTAATTATCTCATAAAATGTATAGTAAGTCTGAATTTTCTACCCGGCTGTCATTATGTTTACACCTCTCGGCGTTCCTCCATAGGCCTGGGCAGTAGCAAGTGGGAAAATTAATGAGTTCCCTAATGACAAAGCCAGGTGGAAAACCAACTTCCGCTGTGCTCTGAACAACCTCTCTGTGCGCTTCAAGATGGTAAAAGATAACTCCAAGAATTCTGATGACCCACATAAAGTCTATGAGATTATCAACACTGCACGTAAGCTAATTGTCACTTAGGCCAAGATTCTGGGGTAAAACTGTTCCGAGTTTGAATGTATAAATAACGCTGATCTTTCATCTTTCCCTGAAGAAAACCAAGACGGTCTGGCAACACGCGACCCTTGGGAGGGCAATGACATTATACCAGATATATACAGCTCTTCCACAGAGTACCTCCTTTCAGCAAATGAGGTTCAGCATCACATAAAGCACACTTTCACTTCTCTTTGTTGGTGTAATCTCACTTGTCTTTGTGCTTCTGTCTAAAAATTAACAGTTTCACTGCCTCTCCCCAATAAACAGCATGATCTGGTTAACGATTTGATGGCCTTGGGTCTTGGCAGCCAGCCAACAGGTAAAGTTTGTCGATTGCATTTGGTTTTCTGTGGTTTATAATGGAGGTTAATTGTAGTTTAAAATGATTTTACTGTCAAAACAGAGGAGCAACTGTGGACAGAGAACTATGGCCAGCAAAATCCACCCGCAACTGAAAGCTATCCTGTAGCAGCCGGAAACAACCAACAGCTTTTACCAGTTCAGCAAACCTGTTATGGAGGTATGTTTATACAAATTTATCTTCCTAGATGAAAGGTTTACTAAAAATATGTGTACATAGTTACCCAAGAAGGAGGGATCTGTTGTCTATTAACTGTTTTGTTTTGTACAGTAACTCCTGCACCAGTACCTCAGCTGGGGCTATTTGACCTAGAGGTATCCATCCACTACAGGAAAAAAGAAATGGTAAAGATGACTTTGAACACTCCCAAACTGCAGCTTCACTACAACTCAGAGGCCCTTGAGTATGACACATTCAAACTCTGCTTCCCCTCCACTGATGGTCTGCTGGACCACAAACAGGTATAATCATTGCATTAGCTAGATGCATGTTTTACACAGTTGTACCATCCAAGCAGACACTAGAAATTATTTTTTATGTTACTTCAAGCATGAAGCTGACAGATTCTGATGTGATAAATAAAATTTGACTTTAGAATAGGACAGATGGATTTTACCCCTAATTTTAGGTACAGTATACTGCTGTGTGATGAAGCATTTTCATGTTTTACTCACCACAACCTTCTTATTACCAGATTGAATACACCAACCGCATACTTAATAGCATCCAGAGAGGTCTATTCTTGGAAGTGCGAGAAACTGGTATTTATGCCTGGAGGCAGGATAGATGCCATGTGTTTGCCAGCACCAGTGACCCTAGTTTGGCTAATGCAGAGCCAGCAAAGCTTCCCCAAAACACCATGGTGGAGCTCCTTAATTTTGAAAAGTTTGTGAATGGTAGGTGTAGATCTTTGCTCATTTATATATTTGTATATACACCATATACTGTCTGTGAAGGTTCTTAGTCATCTAGGTCATCATAGTCTAAGGAGCTTGGAAAGAAAAGCGTCTGGGCTTCTTTGAGTTGCTTGAAGACGTTTCACCTCGTAAGCCAACACCTCTTTTCAAACAGAGGTGGTGGCTCACGGCACCAACTGCCATCCATAATCCAGTTTTGAGATCCCTTCCCAGGCGCCTTAATGCCCACTCACATCCTGGGCCTTCTGACCTCTGGAAATCACATGATAGGGTGGCGCTTGGTTTCATAATGAGTTCAACCGAAAACTTGGCTGATTGTGACCTACACCCATTTTCACGCCTTGGCTCATGTGATTAGGTAGAGGATCATTAGGGGGTCCATTGTTCCTCCTGGGGGGACACTCCCGTAGGGCTTAAATCTGGGACTCTCCACCATTTGACCTTAGAACTGAAGAAGCTTCTCGGATGACAGGTGAAACGTCTTAAAGCAACTTAAAGAAGACACTTTTCTTTTCAAGCTCCTTAGACTACTGAAGTAAAAATGGATTTCATCCTGAAATAAATGACTCCCCCTGAATTTGTTTCAGAATTGAAACAGTTTAAGGAGAACAATGGTAGATCTCCTGAATACACCATCACCATGTGCTTTGGAGAGAAGTTTCCAGATGGAAAACCGCTGGAGAAGAAGCTTATTGTAGTGAAGGTAACACCATCCCCCGAGCCCTGCTTCACCTCAGTTATTCGATTTAATTCAATTTTGTTTTATTTTCTTAGCAATAATTCATGAAAAAAGCACAGCTGGGTACTTGCACTGTAAGACAGAGACTGAACAAAAATAACCCCAAAATTCCCTTTGAGGAAACACCTGGCAACACTTGGCTTTTGGCTGCCACCTGGTGTGGGCTGCCAACTGCCTCAACCAGTTAAAGTTAGAGGGAAGAGGATTTAAAACAGACTACACACAATATAATAATAAAACAACTGGCGTGTTGGGGAATCCAGTAATTGCAGATAAGACCATGCAGGGGCCGAATGACAGGTAACAGTGAAGAAGACTAGACTAAAGGTGCTCTGTGCATAATGGAATATGACCAGTCAGACCTTATAGTAATTAGGTTGTTTATTAGCATAAGTTATCCTGGTCATCCAGACCTTTCTCGCTTCATGGTATGCTTGTAGTTTAACTACCCCAATTGTTTCAGTGGGTTTCATCTGCATAGAAAAATGTATCCAGCACTTTCAGTAGCAAAAGAACCAATCATTGATATGAAAAAAAATTATATATAGAAATAAAGTGTATATACAAGTTTAAATCAAATGTAAGCTTAATTGCATAAAAGCAGAAGGGTGCATAGTATAGTTATAGTTAGAAGAGGTTTGGTGACAGAACGTTAGAGGCAATAGTTTAGACGTGCCGAGGAGGGATAGTGGATATACTGGACAAAGAATGTTGAATGTCGACTTGCCAAGTAGGACATGTTTTTCCTTTAACTATTGTTGCTTATCATCAGCCGTCACTTTCAATGGTTACTTTGTCATCAGCAGTTATGCAACTTTACCGTAAATCTTTCTCTCCATTTCTGCAGGTGGTACCTTTAATCTGTCGACATCTTCATGAGATTGCCCAGATGGAGGGAGCGTCGTCTCTTTACAGCTCCAACGTCAGCCTACAGATCTCACATAACAGCCTCTATGATCTCATCAGCTCCTGCTTTCCCTTGCTAACAGCTGAAGACCCGATGCGGGATGCTGCACTTTTCCCGAACCAGATTTGAAATTTGATCTTTCACTGACTTTTATTTGAAACCACTTTAATTTCCTATGGGGTAATGGGACACATTCTACACTAGGTTCTGAATCAGCTAAAAAGTTGGCCGCTCAGCAGCTGAATGTGATTGTGTTATAGCTGCCAATACTGCCATGTGCCTGCTTTTCACTACATGAGGGGAAATGCCCCATCTACTGCTGTACTGTTACATTACTAACCTCAGTTTAAAAATCGCTTTAGAACTGTCCAATTGTCTTTCATCTAATGTATTGTTAAACTGATATCATTCTATATTAAATGAAATGAATGCTTATTATAATGGTAAATCCATTCTGACAAGCTAAGTTTATATTACTGATTACATATTTATAGAACTACTGTGTGTATGTTTGAAGATAATGATGTATGTGTATAGTAATATTTTTGTGTCATACTGCCACTGGCTATATATGAGAAACTGACCAGCTATTCTTCTTTTCATCTTGCACTTTTTATACTGAATAAACTGCCATTTCCATACCCTTTGCTGTATATGAGTTATGCACAAAGGGTTATGTAAAATCTAAAATAGATTATTTTAAACTTGGTATAGTTTCGTGTAAAGCTAAGACTGTGTTAATAAAATTTTAAAATAAAATAAAACTGCTAATGTTGAAAAATCCCTAAAACACAACTGTAAAAAACAGGACAGACTGTAAGTGAGTACTTGAAATAAACTAAGACAAACATCTCTTTGTCATCAGTGATTTATTATTTGATGTTTCCCTGTAGAAACACCTGGACTGATCAAGTAAATAGAGAAAAAAAACCCACATACATTCAGATAACATGAGCACCTATTTGTTAAATTCTTCCATTCCAAGTTCCTGGCTTTATACAGCACAATTAAAGATAATGACAAGGAAGTTGTACAAGGCAGGTCCAGCAACCTAATTAATCAGTGTTTACAGTCGACAAACTAGTAGAGATAACAGAGTGGCAATTTGCACCACATTCTTTGCAAAAATAACTGGGGTTTTCCACCTTTGCCACTGAGAAATGTGTTGCCCTCACTCCTGAGTAAAAGCTATATTATTTACTATGGAATTGTATCCCTTGTCTAAAAACATAATACTGAAACAAATGAAATCTCACCTATGGATCTTGTATTCATTTTACTCCTTTGGCACAAAAAACTAATATTCTCTGGTTCTTTTAAAAAAATTATGGGTTTAAAAGGAGCTGAAGCTACAGCAAAGGAGAACAGTGAATATGACTATTCACTCCAAATTCACCTGCATTATGCTGAACTGAGTTCATTAGACATGGATATTAGAAATATGAATATGAAAAGAAGCGCTAAATTTAAAACATTAAACAGTCAACTTGAACTAAAACAAATTTATGTCAATCATTCGCAACAGGCAACACGGATGAAAGGAACATACAGGTGAATGTATCAAATCTATATATTATATTTACAACCAAACCTAAAATTATTTTTAAGTCTACTGATAAATTTTCTACAAAAATTGCATAACCATGTGCTCTCTTAACATGTAATTTTCTTAAATATGCATATTCTTCATATTTTCCCGCTTCTCGTCTGACAAATTGAGTTTTGCCTATGATAAATACCCCTTCCCTCTCAAACAAACAAACAAAAGAAATACATAGAAAATTCAAACGCCACGCCACATTGTATCCTACCAGTGATATGCCGGTGGAGAAAGCTACCCGGTTTTTACCTCTATGGGATGGTCTTTGAGTTTTGCCTCTTTAAGGCACACTCTCAAAGTCTCCCATTAAGTTTCTCAGCTGTGTTACAAACGGAGAATAGTTCTTGGCAAGAGACACCAATAGGTACTGTTCAAGTCATCAATGAATAAAGGTTGTGTTCAAAATACCATAAGGATAGAAATCTCAACATTATAGAAAATGTTCCATTTTGAAACTGTGAGCAAAGGTTGGTTGACCTTTTGCACTTGGTATGTTTAGAGTGTGATCACGCCCAATTCTAGGACATAGAATAATATAGCATAATATATGAATATGAAGTGAATATTGTGGGTGTAGTTGTCCCTGCCTATAGTTCCTGCCTCATCGTGGACTGTCAGAGGTTTTGGCTGCTTCAGCCTGGGTGTCTGGGGCTTTTCCTAAATCGTCTCCCTTTTTATGTTTCCTAGCATGTTTATATTTGTCCACATATGCCTTAACCAGATTTCCAACTTTCACTGGGTTGATTTCTCCACTCTTGCTGTGGCACACCTGAGAAAAAGATCATTTCAAATTGTTAAAAGAGACACTGAGAAACTCCTGAGTCACACCTTAAAAAAAAACTGTTTAAGCAAATAAAGAATTAAAAAGAATTTCATCATCATCATATTTTTCTAACCCACCTTCTGGACAGCTTTGCGAAGAATCTCCTTGTATTCATCCTTGTTGATATCTCTCCTTTGGTAGAAAGGTTTGATAGCTAGCTTAACTTCTTCTATCGCTCTCTCTTGCATGTGCAGTTTTTTCAAATACTGTTAGGAGAAATAGAATCATAATTCATGCAGTGACATAATTTTTTCCACACGTTCATTTTGAAACTAACATTTGTGCATGCTTTTGCTTTCATTCGAACTTCAAATTCTTTGACAAATTCGTTCTTCAGTATAGGAAAATGTGTGAAAATTAATTGCACAAATGTTCCCTGCAGCATGGAACATTTGTGCAATTAATTTTCACACATTTTCCAAAGTGTTATCCAAGCAAGCCCAAACATGAAGCATGGTGTCACAATCTTTCTCTCTCTTTCGAATTTGGGGGGCTGGCCAGAGAAGTGATTTTGCACAACATAAGGTGAAGCTGAACGTTGACATTTCCTGCAAATAAAAGGCTACCATGTCTTCCTTTCATTTTGTTGGGCACTTTTTTAATAATTACAGTTGTGAATGTGCGAGTGAATGTGAGTGCGAATGGTTGTCTGTCTTTGTGTGTTGGCCCTGCGACAGACTGGCGACCTGTCCAGGGTGTACCCTGCCTCTCGCCCTATGACAGCTGGGATAGGCTCCAGTGCCCCCCGCGACCCTGAAAAGGATAAGCGGACGCGAATGGATGGATGGATAGTTCATCCATGTATCTCAGTTATCTGAAAAAATTCCCATACAGCCTTCCTGGGATAAAGTTAATGGGAATGGCCCAGACCAGCCCCCCCCCCCAAAAAAAAAACAACCAACAAATTCAGTCTGCAGGGGCATAACATGAAGGTAAAAGTTATAATCAAATATTTATTTAAGCTGAAAATGCATTTCTATTCACCTTGTCTTTCCTTGATAAATCTCCTTCTTCTGCCTCTCCTTGTGCAGTGGCCGATAACTCCCCAGAATGAAGACCATCAGATTTAGAGGAAGTACTGAGAAGACCATCAGCACACTTCTTGGAGGGGTCACTAACAGCTGCAGTAATATCCTGTAAAAGTCAAGGGAGATTATACAGTGACCACCACCTACAAAAATTCAAAATATTCCATCATATAAACACACAGAAAATTGTGGTCATGAATTTAAAATCAAGTCACTCTCCAAATGCACAATTATTTAAAATTCAATTTGTACACATTTGTCCTATACTTAACAACCTGTGTTTTATTGTGTGTCTATACAAATAATTACTAATACTGATGGGTCTAAAACAATACTGTTGTGTCTCTTACAGATACTTGTATGGGGACACAGTTTATAAGTACTGCTTACATGCACAGTTCTACTTTCAGTTACTCTGAAACTGCTTTGGTATCAGTTTCACTTTCTATCACATGTCTCTATAAAAACACCAAACTTGCTTCTTCTGGATAAACACTGCCACCTTCCTACGAATATTGCCATTACATAAGAAATAGCACATGCAAAAAATATCTGGTAAATACTGCAGTGGCAAGTAGCTCAGACCTACCTGACTGGATGCCTGGACTGTCAAAGAAGGTCTGCGAGCCCCTTCCTGCTTTAGCTTCAGTTTATATAGAGCAAGTTCTGTGCAAGGGGGCGAAAAGGAAAGCACAAAAACACACAATTAGCAACATAAGATACACAACACACCTCGGATCTCGGCACATCTTTATACTTGTACTGTAAAACATTAGTTCTGCATGTCTTATGGTAAAAAAAATTAAAAAAATAATATTATTTATTTACATATTAAAAGTCTTTGCTTAAAGACTAGAAAAAGCTGCTAGAAACAGTGTTCAGAGCAGTTTGAAGCTTGAGTTTTCAGTTTATAGGGAACAGTTGTATCCAGGCTATATTGAACAGCAATCACTTCTAAAGGCATTTAAAAATAATGAAGTGACTTAAATAAAAACACATTAGTTAGCATGATATAGTAAAGTAACAATATACCACTTACTGCTCGCAGACTTCTCTGGTTGCGGACCCTCAGGCTCCTGTATATTCCAGGTAACACGCTTCACTTGTGTTTTGGATGTTTTTGCTCCTGCTTTTGTTGATATCTGCTGTACCTCATTCTTCCCGGCCACCACTTCTTTCTCTTGTACGACAGCTGCACCACTACTCTCTGTGTGCTCAGATTTCACGTAATCCAAGGTGTCTAGCATCACATCAATATTAAAGTCATCATCAGAGTCTGAAGGCTGCTGAACTTCCAGTTTTACAGGGACAGTCAATTCAGTGTTTTGATGTTTGGCCACGGCCAACGGCTGAGTCTCAGAGACTGTGTCCTGGTGGCTTTCGTCTGCAACAGGCGGGGTCAGCGTAGAAAAGGAAGTATCGGGGGGTAAGCTGGATACACAGACTTGCTCTGATTTAACAATTGGAATTTCGCAAGTCTCGGTCTTAATGGGGACTTCGATATCCTCTTTGCTTACTGCCAAAGAACAAGTGTCTGTTTCCTCTTTCTTAATCGATATACTAATAGGATTATCTTCAAACATGCCAACCGATGCCTGTTTTTCTTTCTTAATTTCTTTTCTATCCTTTGCTTCTTTTGTACTTTCTGTAGTTTTGAACTGGCTCTCTGCACTGAGGACTTTGTCCGGCTTTTTTACTTTAGAGGTGAAAGAACAGGATGGACCCTCCTTTTTATTCAGATTGGCTTCAACTTTTTCATCTTTACTGTAGCTTTGAGAAACATCTTTCTCTTTTTTCTTGTCTTGCAACCTCTTTGCATCTTTAGAGGATGAAAGAGAAGTTTGGTGTGAGCTTTTGGATGATCTTTCTTCTTTCCTTTTCTCTCTTGAACTGGATCTAGACCTGTTTCTCCTCTTCTCTTTAGATCGTGACTCCACCTTGTCTCTTGAAGAGAGAGACAAATGTTTGCTGTGTTCTCTCCTCCTCTCCCTGGATCTGGACCGGGATTTTGACCGACCGTGCTTACGGTCCTTTGATCTAGATCGGGTTCTGGACCTGGAACGTGAATTGGACTGGGACTTTGACCGAGACCGACCACGTCTTTTGTCTTTTGAAACTCGTCGTCTTTCGTGGTCCCTCTCTTTGTCATCACTTCTCTCCTTGCTCCTTCGTTTATGCTTCTTCCTTGTTGAATGGTCTCTACTGCTGGAGCTGGAAGCAGACCTAAAATGTCCACAATTATAAATCATTCCAGTGAAGGTCAAAATAAAACACAGCATCACTGCCTAATTAGTATAAAGTATATTTGAAAAACTGTTATATATTTACCTGGATCGCCACCTTCTCCTTTCATCTTTTGATCGTGACCTGGACCGCCGTCTCTTTCTGTGAGTCCTATCAGGGGAATTGGGTTGAGAACTGTCTGAGCTTGAGTGTGCCCTATTCCTCTCTCTAGACCGTGATTGCCTGGAACTCCTTTCTTTCTCCTCACGGTCTACTTCTTTTTGCTTTGTGACATGGCCTGAACCATGCTGATCTCCTCTCCTGCCTCTGTCTGTCTCAGATCCACTGGAGGACTGCTCCTTCAAAGCTTTGGAGCTTTTCTTCGTATAGTCCAAATCTCTTGAAGGGGACTTTGAGCATGACATAACATGTGATTTAGTTTCTTCCTTTTGTTTCCTCTTGACAGTTGTAGAGTTATCCACTGATGAATCTTCCTTATCCTTTGAGAGAGATCTGCTGGGAGTTCCAGCACGTTGTCCACTCTTTGCCTCTTGAGTCTCTCTCTCAGTCTTTACAAGATCCAGAGTTTGATCAGCAGGCGGTGTGGTGTCTGTGGTCTCTGAATTAAAAAATCTGTCACCACTGATTTCAGATTCACCTGCATTTTCACAAGGTTCTTTCTTGACTTTGTCAAGTGATACAGTTTGTTCTTCAGTCTTTATGCCTGATAGTCTTGATTCATTTTCAACCTTTACAATGTCCTCCAAGAGTCTGGCCCCAGATGTGGTTTCCTGAGCTATCCCTGGTCCTTCCTGTGTGACCTCAATCTCTGATGTTTCAGTCTTCACCTGTACCAGGTCCTGCTCATTTTGCATTATAGTCTCATTGTTACTTAGACTAGGAGGCTTCCTGTCAAGTGTTACATACTGAGAAGTGCCATCTGGGCTTGTGCCCTCCGTTTCGTCACCTGAGCTGCTTGAATCTGACAGAGTAGGATTAAAGGGATCATATATATTATCTTGCTCCTTACTACCCAGACTACGTGATGCCAAAAGCATTTGTTTATCCCTGTCCAATTGTCTCTTTTTAGCTTCATCATCCTTTTTCCTCCAGTGTTCCTGGAAGGTGCCTACACTAGAAGAGGATGATGCAATGCCTAGCCGCCTTGATTGCCATGGGTTCCCACTAGACTTGATGCGGAAGCTCACTGATGATGACGACGATGATGACGATGATGACGATGAGGAGGAGGCATATCGTGGCTGGCCGGCAGGACACCCAGCGGACGAGGATGAAGAGAATGAATTAGAGAAAGCTGAAGATGAGCTACCTCCATCAGGCCTGTGCCTTGGGGCCTGACCATCAGCCTGGCCCCTTTGCCGGTCTACACTTTGCTGCCTTCCTTTGTCCCCAGAAAGATTATTCATGCCCGTTTCAGGCATGCCATAACCATTATTATTAGGGGTGGATCTCCTACCCTGACCCCTGCTGCTACTAACTTCATGACTGCCATCTTGACTAGTGCCATCATTTGTCATGCCACTACTTTCCCTTTTTATTTTTGGTATTCTAGGAAGTTCTGACACATCTACCCACATGGGTTTTGTAGGTGCCTTTTTAGATTGGCTTTGTGATGGGATCATTCCCTTGCTTTTGGAGCTTGACTCTGCAGTTGGACAGACAGATGACAAGCCTTCCCTAGGGACTCCAAATCCATTGCTTACACGGTGATTAGAGGGTGTGGGTCTGTTTGGACGAGGTGGATGCAAACCTGGATGCCCTCTGAGATCAGAATGGAGAGGTGTTTGTGTGTGGCTAGTTGAAGAAGCTGCTAAAGGAGGTAACCGAGTTGAGCTCTGGGACAATGGTGTGCTCACAGAGGAGCAGGAGGGCCCTGGTTGATCTCTGTTGTAGTTCACAGACACAGAAGTGTCTCCTAGACCTGCTGACATCCCTGGGCTGTTTGCATCTCCAGAGCTACTGCTTTTTCTACTGCCAGGTATTAATGGAGATGGCATCACTGTAACAGAAGAAAGGAAAAAAAACAAAAACAAACAAACTTTAGTTTTCTTGCTAAAATTAAATTTAAGCATCTTAAGGTTTATCATGGTACTTTTTTAAAATATGGACCTCTGCTATGAGGTATCAGGTAGGGCTGCTCAATTAATCGAATTTTAATCACGATTACGATCTGGGCATTCAACGATCATTAAAAATGACTGAGCCGATTATTAGCCCCTCCCTCATTTATCCGCGACACCTTAAAGGCCGGTCCGTGAAAATATTGTCGGGCATAAACCGGTCCGTGGCGCAAAAAAGGTTGGAGACCGCTGATTAAGAGGACCCGAGGGAAGCTCGGAAAGCTAAGCAGAAGTTATTTGGAGAGTGACTGCCGTTGGTTGAAAAGAGAGTTTAAAAAAAAAAAAAACTTCAGTGGTGTTGCACACTATTTTATATTATTTTTTAAAGTCATTGTTAACCCTTTAAAGCCGGTCAGAGCAGCACGCTCCGTTTTGCGTAACTATTTTTAAATCCCTGTAGAACCTGAACCGTGTAAGCTAGCGCAATAATTTGTTTTGCATATGAAACCAGAGGAGTTGTACTTACATCTTATGCCATCAGCTTGTCCTCGGTCACGGTTTCGTTCCACATATAGCTTTGCAAAAATTGCATAAAAAGCGCTTGCAGGAACAAAAACATAATATTCCAGAAACACGCTTTGCCGTTCCTATCAGCTGTTCGTAACACTTCCCACAGTGAAATGATGCACATGCTGTTTTCTTTGCAAATTTGCATCATAGGATTGTTTTTTGTTTTTCCTGCAGTATATAAAAATTGCTGTATCTCCAAAATAAAACTATGAAGACACTCAAAATAAATTTCCTGTGGTGGGAAACTATTTTTTGCAACTTTATTGTATTTAAAGTTTTGAGGGATAAACCTCTTAAATTTCTCCAAGTAGAAATATATGTAAACAAAACAAAAGCGATTTTCAATTTTTTTTTGTAGTTTATTGCACTTTTTTGCAATTTATGTAGTTACTATGGACTTAATGCATACATATTATTAAAATATGGGCTATAACAGTTGTATTGATGTATAGCAACTTGAAATGCTCCCACAAATGGCACTACAGCATGTAAAAAAAAATAATAATATAAGCTCTGGTGGACTTGGTTCTATAGTAGGTCTTAAAGGGTTAAATAAATATCGTCAAATAATCGTGATCTCAATTTCAGTGAAAATAATCGTGATTATCATTTTTGCCATAATCGAGCAGCCCTAGTATCAGGCTATTCTAACTAGAACTGCAATTAAGCTAAGGCAGATCTAGTTCATGTGCCACTAGCTCACCATGGCTGCAAAGAACAACAAAGTATACTATCTCACAGCAGAAGCAGATACTAAACTGCCTGTTCACTTGGCAAAAAATAATTATAACTTAATGTTGCAGTAAAATATAAACAGTAGTATTTAAGAACAAATGCGTGCACCCCGAATGTAAATGTGTGGGATATACTGCACACAGCTAGAAAATACAAGTACACACAATATAAATGCATTTCATAGTCTGGATATGTGACACAAAAATGTATTACATACACCTACTTGGTTTGGTAGCTTTAAGCGAACCATCTCGATTAATGACAACATCAGAACTGTCCATCAAGAGCATGCTCTGTCCTGATAGGATGCTGCCCAGCAGATCAGGCACAGGAGCTGCCTCCACAACACCTCCTGATGGGTGGACATCCATACCCCTCCTGGTATAGCATAGCAAACCTTCAATAAGATTTGTGAAGTATTTACGGATATAAATCAAACGTAACGTTTGTAGATTCATATGTGCATTACAGAATGTATAGGATAAAGTTCTAATCATCTCTTAGTTTACTCAGATTGCACAGAGTGTATATTTGTTAATAATTTGAATCATTTTGGATAAGGATAAGTGTAAGATAATGGGGAATTTCAGTTTTTACTTTATAATTTGTTCAGCGTAAGATTACAGTTAAATTTTATTTTTTCTTGCCTTATTTAATTTTTATGTACTGTTCCTTTAACACACGGTAACTGTGCACGGGGGGAGCGTTCGCGACGGGCAGTATGGAGCTACAGGGGCTTTAACTAGCTGTGGAGAAAAACAGTTTCTTACCGTGTTTGCAGTGTACAGGAACATTCAAATGGATCACTGTATTTCAAAACTGTGGAAATACATGTTTGCCTGTTTGTTTTTCGACTACAAGCGGACTTTGTGGATTATGTTCAACTGCACTAAGACACGCGTACGGCCCGACTACCAGCTAGTGCTTCCGCGGTAATAGATATGTTTTAATGTTCACCAGAAATTTCAAGCTTTAAAAAAATGGCAAGTTTTCATCTCCTATCTGGAGCAGATTTAATATTCTATAACTACAATCAAGGGTGAAAAATGGTCACAACAGATGCGACAGAGAGGTGAATCGTTCTAGACATTTGCATGTTATGTTCAAAAACCACAATCAACATAAAAGTAGCTGTCAGGTGTGGCCATTCATTCTTTTGAGGTTAAGTTTTTCCTTACCTTTTCAGCCATTTCCATCTTAATTTCTAAGGTTTACAATTACAAGCCCCTATCATTGATATTAACTGCCTGAACTGTACCAAAATGTTGAAAGTCATGTTTTTTCCTCTCATAGTGACCAACTGAATGTGTAGTTTTAAACATGGCTCAAAATCATATTTAGGAGTAATTTAATAGTAATTAAGGTATTTATGCTCATGGTTTTTAGGTAGATTAACTTCTACAATTAACAGAAAAAAAAAAGATATGCATACCAACATACGTAAAGAGCTGATAATTGACTGTGTGCACATTAGCATATGCTACTTCCGGTGCGGAAACTCCTGTGGGGAGCTTTGTTTCCGGTGTCCTATTTGCGCCTGGTTTATGGTCCAAAACAAGTTAAGCAAATGAATGAATCAAGCGGCGATTTACATTTCTATAGATGTCTAGGGCAGTTACCCAATATATCTGTAAATGATGTTCATCGACTTGTTGATATTTTTTCCCTGCACCTCAGGACAAAAGAGAAAATGGATTCAAATGTTATATTTCTCAGCTGTCCCTCGTTTATAGCGGGTGTTATGTTCTAAAAATAACCAGCGATAGGTGAAATCAAGTAGCCAATTTTATTTTTTGATGGTGCAAAACGTTTCGTGGACATACAGTACTGCACTTCAGAGTCACACTGCTAGCGATCGATGCAGCGACAGGAGAGACGTCACGGAGGAGATCGTCTGCAGCGATCAGGACGCAGGACACAATGTGACATAAAAAAAAAATAAGCATGCAAACTTGCACTAAAAAATCTGCGAAACAGCGAGGTGAAAGGTTAACCGCGTTATTAGCGAGGGACCGCTGTAATTTTTAAGGTAAGTCACAACATACCCTTCGTAAATACTAATGTATAGAAACCCTTACCAGCAATCATTCATTTTTTGTGTGGCTTTTTTCACGGTTTGTTAACATGCTGTGTAGGTGTGTACTTGACTAGCTGATCTCGACATAATGGGGGAAACATCTGGTTTGACTATTCTTCACCTGTAGTTTGAATGCTGAACATTTGCCTGTTTAAATCATAAGACCAGTCACTATACAGAGATACTTCTGAATGTGGACGATGTGTCTTCTGCATGCAGTAATGCAGTTCTGCTTGTGTTGAGTGATATAAACAACTGATCGATCTAAACTCTTTAAACGTCAAAATTGATCATTAGATTTTTTATGACACAACAGTGGTGAGTGTTCCCACCTTCTGCTTTTTGTAACTTAACGCGATCTTTCCGTTTTCGAGTTTTGGACATGATTTTGGAGTATATCGTCGAAGTAGCGATTGACTGCAAAGTAAAGCTACCGGAAATGTACAACCCCACATCCGGTCTCAAACCAGGAAGTTAGCATTTTCTCGTGCACAGTGTCAATATGAGCCTTACCATATAAAATTGGGGTTGTTGATAAAATGACTCACTTTATCAGTAGTAGCAGTAGTAGTAAAACGACGTATGATGCATCAATCATGTTGCTTACATTTTAATAAACAACAGTTAGCACAATAGCACAGATCCAACTAAAGCTACCTGTATTTAATTAGTTTGTTTAATACAATAATTATACAGATGAATTAACTATGAATGTCTGAGCATGAGCAAAGCAAACAAATACTGCAAGCTTTATTCAACTTTTCAGTTGTTTTTAACCTAATCCATGTCCCAGGGCAAACAGGAAATGATACCTGGAAAGACTTGCAGTGATTGGTCGAGCCACGGGCTGATGAGAGCGAAGCGCTGAGCAGGAGATCCCTCGTCTCTTGGCCTCCAGTAGCGATGAAACATGAGCCTGCTGTTCATCCTCCTCACTGGTCAAATGGGCACCATAGGTTCAAAAAGAAAAGGAAAAAAGTTAGCTTAATACAGTGGTTCCCAAACTCCCCTTTGTTTTACAAGACCTGCAAAAAATTACAGGTTACAATAAAATAAACCACTACCCTCTTTTAGATAACAGAAAAACAAAACATCTTTACGGTGTAATTATTTTACGTATTTTTTTTTTTTGTGTGTAAGAATATTCAACACTGCTATCAATACATCTGGGTTAATAGTTCTAACCGAATAAGTTTAGTGAAACAGTGAGACATACAGGTGCTACTCAAATCTTGAAAATCAGTATTTTTCATCAGTTATTTAAGAAATTAAACATTCAACATATTCTGCACTTGTGATATGTAAAAAACAAAAACATTTCATTTTTCATTTTTATAATTGACAGTTTGATAAATATTAGAAGATTTAATTTCAAGCTTGAATAAACTGCTGTTCAAACAGGTAAAATACCAATGGGTTTGCTGACTGTCATTGCTGTCATGGGCCAGACACCCAGTCTTTCCTGAAACCCAGAGACAATCTATGGTTTGCTGCCATTATGAAAATGAGAAAACACCCAATTTTAAAAATACAGATGAGCTAAAGGCTACTACTAAAGCAACCACCACAGCAGCACAAAAAGCTGATAGCTTTCATGCTACACTGCACTGACACAATAATTTTCTTAGAAATCTGTCTTTGATTGATCTTAGAAAAAATAAATAAAAAGAAAGGCTTGAAATATTTCACTTTGCACGTAACAAATATAGAATTATATGAAGGCTGATTACTTTTAAATGAAACTACATAAATATGAACTTAATGATATTCTAATCTTTGTATATAGAGCTGAGTCTCTTACCGATCCACAAATGGATCCAAATCAAATGGGTCTCCATAGATAGAGAGGGATGCAGCTCCTATGTCAGCACGCATATTGCTTAGTGTGTGCTCTGATGGCCTATAAACTGTTGGAAGCGATGAGCTCTTCTTGTCCTTTACAATTCCAAGACTATTAGCAATACGGCTTCGTGGAGTGGCAACCTTCTTCATCATCTAACAGGAAAAGAGAGTTGTTCTTGAAATCTTTCATAGGACTACAATAGAAATTTCCATTGTTGAAATGAAAATGAAGAATGTTTAAAATCACATATATAAATGTTTGATGTTGATAATAGACTTACCATCCTTCTCCTAGATTTATTCCTCCTTACTTTTCGTTTCCTCCTCTTGACTCCCGTGCTAGACACTTTACCATTTTTAGCAGATGTCTTCCTACTTTTCACCTTTTTGTGCTTTCCTGGACAGGTGACGAAATAGAGGGGAGAGGGAAAAAAAGCATTTTATCATCAGTTTATTCACTCATCATCTGTTCATGCAAGTACTTTTATCTAAAATAATTCCTTCATATATGTCCTTACTTACCAGTTTTGCGTTTACGGCTAGATGCTAAACGAGGTGTTAAGTCCCGTATGTATACAGCTGTGTTGAGCCCAGCAATCACAGCATTAATCGTTTCATCCAGCCAAGTGGACTGTATCAGATATGTCGGGGCCAGCTAATGGGAAAAGGGTTGCGTTACTCCACTGCTTTGCTTTCACAACGTTCTGCAAACTTGACTCTCAAACATTAAATGCTACTTAGCAAAAACATATTAGTTGGCATTTAAGACACTTAAAAGTCAAAAATGCATGGCTTTTTTTTTTTTTGCAGTCAATAGCACTAAAGTATATTATCCAGATACATGACAATACCAACAGCATTCCCAGACTGCATACCTCCACCAGGGCTGAAAATTTGCAGAAAATTTTCAAGCAAATCTGTCCATGACTTTTTGATAGATCCTGCTAACAGCTAAAAAACAATCAAGCTGCTCCAATCACATAATCCCCGTGGTAGAGGTAATAAGTGTTTAATGGTATTAATAAATGTATTACGCGGAACAAATAACTTTGTTAAGCTTTGACACAATAAGCTGCAAAATCCAACAACGCATGAATGCAACAGTAATGAGTTAGAAAATAAGCCAAGACATAAGCATCACGCTTCATGCCAAACCTGCGACGTGCGTGCCTGTGTGATGCGATGTCGGTTGACATTGGCTCGGACCCTCTCACTCTGCTGGGTACGGGCAATGGCTCTGGTGGGGCCTGAAGCACGGGCTTGTGATCGACTGGTGGCAGGACGTGCAGTAGAAGGCAGGCTGTCAGCATCACTGAGTTCCTCAGCTGAACCTCCTGATAAAAGGAGATTTTAAAGTTTGATTTGTGAAAGGCTGTATTAGGGTGCATTTTTTCCCGAAATCTTTTTTTTTTTTTTAGAAAATTAAATGTATAAACATCAATTACACAAAGAATAAACTTTTAAAAGCAAGATAAAACAAAATTTAAGCCAACAGGGATACTTTTCAGTATATGTACAAAACTGTATATTTATTTAATTAACATTTAGGTTTTGTTTTTAATTACTATCAGTGAATGATCACGTGCTGCACAAAGAACTTCATTAACTTGAAGGCTTACTTGAGTTACGGTTGTTGGCTTCACACTCAGGACAGAACCATTCCTCTACAGGAACAGAGTCAAGGGGCGGCGTGAGGCACTCCATGTGATATCTATAGAATAAAACACCTTACTGTTAAATATGCAAGCATTCATATGCATGAGTCACAATATGAAGGCTATTTAGCAATGATAAGTAGGTTGAGCGATTGGACGAATATATCAACTATCGACGACAGTTTTTACAAGGGCGATTTATTTATTTATTTATTTACCCGTAAGTACGTTTGCTAATAGTTATGGAGCTAACAGAAGCAGTCAACAGAAAAAAATAATAATAATAGCGCTGTTGTAACACCACCCTCTTTCATCTGTGAGCGAAATGCACCCTCCTCTAGTGATGTGTCGGTCGCGAACAAAACGGCTCTTAGAACCGGATCTTTGACGTGAACGACGCAAGCCGGCTCCTTCCCCCCCCCCCCCTTTCTCTCACCCTCTTTCTCGCACGTTTTGTCCGCTTCACTCCGCATGCAAGCCTTGTGCTTTGCGCTGGGAAGAGGGGGGAAGGGGCGGTAGTTACACTCACAGTAGCACAGAAACAGAGCAGGAGGGAAAGACAGAAAGAGAGCCAGGGACAACAACGTCACATTAGAAAGGTATAGTAATCATCCACAACTATTTTCAGTTGCGGATGATAAAGGATTCAGAAAGTTTATTCATGCAGGCCCATATGACAGAGAATATGCATGTTCTTTTTGTTTTCATATTTTAATTTATATTTAATTGTGTTGTGTGGTTTGTAGTGTTTTGCGTTGTTTCACTTTAAATTTGTTTAAAAGGAAAAAGCTGAAAATTTAAATAGTTACAAGTTGAACTGTGAATAGTTGTTTTTGTATTAAATGGTAAATGGCCTGCATTTGTATAGCGCTTTTCTAGTCCCCAAGGACCCCAAAGCGCTTCACACTACATTCAGTCATTCACCCATTCACACACACATTCACACACTGGCGATGGCAAGCTACATTGTAGCCACAGCTGCCCTGGGGCGCACTGACAGAGGCGAGGCTGCCGGACACTGGCGCCACCGGGCCCTCCGACCACCACCAGTAGGCAACATGGGGTTAGTATCTTGCCCAAGGATATTTGGCATGCAGCCAGGAGGCAGCCTGGGATCAAAACACTGACCTTCTGATTAGTGGTTGACCTGCTCTGCCACCTGAGCTAAATGATTTATTTATTACATTTTATGTGGAGTGAATAAATAAAAGTATATTTACAGTGGCCCCTAGAGACAAAGCACGTAAAAACTCCAAAACAAGTACAAAAGACAACAGAAGTGCTCCAGGATGCTAGGCGCAGTGTTGAGCTTTTGTTACCTACTGGCTACACAAGCCAGGAAGTACCAACGACCGGATTTGGTGTGTGGTAGTAACAGGTAAATGAACTTTTTTTTAAATTATTTTAATATATATATGAGGGCTTGTGTATAAATACACAAACAACACACATATGCTTTCAGTTGTGTAATTTAAGTGATCTAGGTAGCTCTGTTTTCGAAGGTCAGTTAACGCTAGAAATGTGTTTTGGAGTTTGTACGTGCTTTGTCTCTAGGGGCCACTGTATATATTTATATATAAACATATAATAATTACATCCTTAGATTTACCTCTTTCATCTGGTTTAAAGCCAAAGAAATTCGAAATTGGCGACATTATATATTTTTTTTAGTGCTGTCAGCGTTAACGCGCCGTCATCATGACTCACGCGATTAACAATTAACCCATCTGGAGCGCGGACTGAGTCAAAATACCTGAAATGTCTGTGTCAACGCATTTCGGCAGTTTGTCCAAATTTTGTTCATTCTGCACTCCAGATGGGTTGAGAATGTTAAAATTTTAATGGTGATGACTGCGTTTAAGCTGCTTTAACGCTGACAGCGTTTCGTTTTTTTGGAAACTAGTTCGTCCATGTTTGGACTTCTGTGTTGTAAACGTGCGAATCAGTCCGTGGATGTTTACATAGCCCCGCCCATCAAAACGTCTGCGCATGCGTGAATATATCACCCATCGGCGATTGTTGGACTGACGGTTGCCGGTTGGAAAATTTCTACATAACGCCCAACCCTAAATGATAATGTAAACTTCACCCTGCATCACAGCCGTCACATAGCAGCAGGCGGTCCTCTCGGTCACTGCCCCCACAAACTTCACAGTTGGTCTGCTCCAAGTCCAAATTAACGGTTTCCTCTTGCCCTTCCTTCACAGGCTTTTGCACAGTTATCTAAAAAGCAGCAATAATCATAAAGACACGTAGGAAAATAGAAAACATAACACAATGTACTTTGAGTAAAATGAGTTAATAATTGTTTCAAACTCACCATTTTTTTCACTTTGCCTCCATAACATTTCCTGAGGTATATACTGTTAAAGGCCATACGGTCGACAGGACACGAGTTTGCATTCTGGAGGAGAAACAAACAAAAAACAAACACTAACTGAGCCGCTGACCTTTCTCTTCCTCTGATTTCTCATCAGCGTTCAACACTCTGCAGCCTTGTATCCTGGCCACTAAACTTTCCTCCCAATTTCACCTGGATGATCAGCTAATCCTGTGGATATTGGACTTTTTGACCAACAGGACTCAGAAAGCTTGGATCAACAACTCTCTTTCCGGTCTCCGTTCCACCTCCACTGGCTCCCCCCAGGGCTGTGTGCTCTCCCCCCTGCTCTTCATCTACAGCGATGACTGCAGATCCACACAGCCCAACTGTCACCTGGTGAAATATGCTGACAGCACAGTTCTCCTGTCACTGCTGTCAGGCCCCTGACAACACCACGGGCCCGCTCTTCAGGAGTTTGTAGAGTGGTGTGACAGCTCCAAACTTGAACTGAACATGAGCAAAACCAAAGAGATGGTGGTGACCTTCTCCAGTAGGCAGAGGGATCTGGCTGCTTCAGTCACCACCACCATCCATGGGAAGCCAGTGGAGGTAGTTGAGGAGCACAAATACCTGGGAACCATCTTTGACAACCTCCTGAAATTCACTGCTAAGACAGAGGAGATTCTGAGGAGGTGCCACCAACGGCTATACCTCCTAAGGAAACTCAACTCCTTTGAAGTCAGCACACCCATCATGATGACTTTTTACTATGCCTTCCTGGAAAGCATCATGAGCTTCTCCATTACCTGCTGGTTCCACTCCCTCAGCCTTCAGAACAGGAACAGACTGCAGCACACTGCATCAGTGTGCTCTAAAATCATTGGACTGCCTGTCAGAACTCTTGCACAGGTTTTCAGCCAACAGGCACTTAGACAGGCAGCCAAAATCATCAATGACCCCTCTCACATTCTTCACCCCACATTTCAATAGCTCCCCTCTGGGCGGCGCCTCCGCTGCATTTCCTGCAGGACTAAGAGGAGGAGAGCCACCTTTGTCCCCAAAGCCACTCTGCTTTTTAACTCCAGCCGATAAGACCATTTCCCACACCAGAAACATAAACTACTCTACACTCTTTTATATTGCTGACACTTTATTCACTTTTAGTCACTTACGGTTATTTATTCACGTAGTCACTTTAATTTTAAAACTGTGCAATTTTAAAACTGTGTATAGTGTAAACTCTGTGTACTGTGTAAAGTCTCTATTTTTGTTGTTTTTGTGTTTTAGTGCAAGTTAAAGACAACACATTCTCTGATCTCCCATTTACATCTGTGCTCATTTTTACACACATACTGTATATTCTGTGTATTTATTATGTCATTCTTATTGCCTGTTTATGCCCTGCCCTTATCTTTAACGTCATGCTGCCCTGTTGTATCCTAATTGCGCCTTGGGGATAAATAAAATCTTTATGATTCTACCACAAAAGCATAAAACTGCAGAGAAAATAGCGATTATTAGAAAATGTAAGACACTTCATAAGTAAACGTTTTCTTTTGTTCATACATCATAAATTCAGACCCACCTTGGCCCATTCCAGGATGCAGTCGAAACAGAAGTAGTGCTCACAGTTCTCTGGTGTTGCCACAGGCTGACTGTTGAGAGAGTTAAGGCAGATGGGACACTTTTCTGCGTCCTCATCAGAGCTCATCATTGCAAGGTCTGCAGAGGTTCCTCCAAAAGCTCCATCTTCCGGCTGAGCATCTTCTTCTTCTTCTTCTAGATCTAATAAAAATTACCAGAAATATATTCTACATAAACTGGCATAAACAAAACAAAAGTTGTGCACAGAGTAGCACAGATCCTTAGGAAAAAAATAACTCTTTACTTTTTTCCTACTGATTATCAGCAAATTTTACGCTTTTCACTTATGCAAAGCTGGGTCATGGGGGCTTAGCCCAACCAACATACACAGGAAACTCATGTCAGCTGCTTGTAACCAGGATCTTGTTCTTTCAGTCACTTCCCCAAGCTCATAAACATAGGTGAGTGTTGGAACATAGATCAATTAGTATACCAAAAACTTTACTTTCTGGTTCAGCTCTCTCTTCACCACAGTGGTCCAGTACAGTGCTCATATTACTGTTTCCCATCAACCACACTCTCCAACTTTCCATCACTTACAAACAAGAGCCCAAGATATTTAAACCTGTATGCTCCAGGCAAACAACTCTCCCCCAAACCTAGAGGGATCTGTCAACCATTTTCAAGTAGAGAACAATAGGCTTTAATTTGGAATTTTCATGCCTTAATAATAGCATTCAGTCTATTAAATTATACAGTCTGCATTTTGGCCAGCTTTCCTTCCTGGCTCTAAGCAGACTTTTTCAATAAAGCACTTATACGGTAAAGGCAAATACTTATTCAAACATCTTTTCTTTAACGTAAGATATGGCATTTCTCCTATCATATACACACTGCAGTGATACTACGCATTTAAACTCATACTTTCATATTTTACAGTCTCTCTTTGTAAAATATGCCATTATGCTGTCCATGTTTGTAACTGATCATGTGATACTAAACCGCTTCTTTCATGTGAAGGTTGATGGTTTGATCCCAGTCTGCATGCCAAGTGTCCTTGGCAGGATATTAATCTCATGTTGCTCTCCGATGCATCCATCGGAGTATGAATGTGTGTGGATGGTAGTTAGGAATCACTTAGAAACAGTAGAAAAAAAGTGCTCATATGAATGGGTGAAAGTACTAGTTGTGTAAAGTGCTTTGAGTGCTCCAGTCCATTTACCATGTGAACACAGTGATAGAGTAGGAAACCCTGCGTTAACTTCGCAAATTGAAAACCACCTTCATGAATCAACTAGCCTGACTGCTGATTTTAAAGTAAGCAAATATAGGTAAGAAGAAGATGTCCTAAGTATGCAAACTTCGCTTCTCAAATATGCTTATGATACTTAAAATAAGATTCAGATCACAAAGATGTTCAGCCAACAAAAAATACATATTGAGTCACTCCTACCATCCTCTTCTTCATTCCCTTCTTCTTCTTCCTCCTCCTCATCTCCATTTACTTGGCCATCCTTTTCTTCATCCCCACTTTCAGATTCTCCCTCCTCAGACTCCACGTCTGAGTCATCAGAGTCATCTAAAGGGAAAGGTTAACGTGGAAAAAAAACAAAAAATAAAATAAAATAAAACAAACAGAAAATGCAGTAAAACTTTAAAGTATGTGGGGCTCCCGATCAAGGGAAACTACTACCTGATATGGCCCACAGTGCAGCTCTTTTTCCTCTGCTGTGAGATGTGCTGCAATTGATCAGCTCATCTTGGCTGTCGTCTTCATCCATGGTTGACCATCAGAACAGCATCAGCAGCAACTTTTCTAATACAATATAACAATTCAAAGATTTAACACAAATGCAGAAATAAAGAAGGTAATAACTGTTTTCCCCTAATGAAATAGATCGTGATAATCATGTATTGCTGTTAACATATACGCGAATCTACGCACTTAAGGAATTTTGTTATTTACACCCGCCCCTCTCTGCCCCAATCAGGAATCGAAAATGGTCTCAGAGATGTATTACTAGAATGAAGTGACAAATCACTTTTCTTAAGCGACACAAGTGTCATATCACTGTATATGCAGTCATTTCTGAGACGATATTTTCACTCTTTTGATGGTTTTTAATTGCTTGCACACAAATACAAAAGGCTTTCCTAACACCCGGTAGCTAAAGGACAACCTATGGACTCTGCAGGAGCTACATTTGTAAACAAAGAAGAAACTAGGGACCAAACATTGCGTTTTTCCTTTTCTCACAGATAAAATAAGCAAGCAGCACATATAAAAACATCCACTTTAAAGCTATCCGCTGCGACAAGAACATAGCATTTTCTGTATAACCGTACTTAAATGCCGCTAGCTAGTAACGTTAGCACCAGTGTAGCATGTTAGCTAGCATTGGGACGCTAAAATTAGAAAACGTCAAGTACAAGCTGGCTTGAAGTCTTTACTGAAAGCACTCAGTATGTCCGTAATTTATTCAAACTCTCCGTTTAACCCATGTAACTGTGGCGTTCTATTAAAGCAATTAACAGTAATATATGACCTACCCTATTCAGAGGTGTAGGGTATATGTTCAGAGTGGTTTGAAGTCTCCAGGGTTGTTGACTGACACCACCGGCTGGTTGGAGACGGAAATGGCCGCGTGCAGTCAGAAGAATTGGCTCTTAAAGAGATAGTGTCCTCTTATTTGAAATCAGCTTATATTTAGTGATCACTAGGTTCATTTTTGTTGTTGTTGTTGTTTTTCTTAAAGACACGTTTGAACAGTAGGCTATTTCACGCAAGATTAATTAGGACAAAACGAGTAGTCAAAGTTGTCAGCTTGATATCCAAGACCAGATTTAGTCATGTCTGCGCCAGCACAAAACCCTAATGGCAATCGATAAAGCTGTTATCGGGGTTTACCAAAGAGGCGCAGTGTCAGTTTTGTGACTGAAAATTGACGTAATGATGCATTCCCAAAGATGTGACCATAAAAAGTTATTTTGGTAATCTACTGACAGTGCGATAATTCATGGGCCATTCTACGACTGCACAACATTTTCTGTTCCACACGTGATTTTTAATGCACTTTTTCTTTTTTGATTTTGTTTTAAAGAACACTGCCAGTTTTGACCCACAACATTGAGTGGCACGACAAAGAGGAATTGGCATGATCCAGTCATGTGCCAACACCATGGGTGGGACAAAGGTCAGTCTTCTTTGACATATTTTATATTTCATTCAGTCTTTTCTGATTAGACTGGGTGTAATCTTGTTTTACCATATAATTTTTAAATAGAATAATCATAGATTTTTCTAGCTCACAAGTGTTTACTCTATTACCTTTGTAATAGTTCAATTCACTTCAATTTTATTTATATAGCGCCAAATCACGACAACAGTCGCCTGAAGGCGCTTCATATTGTAAGGTAGACCATACAATAATACAGGGGAAAACAACAACAACAACCACATGACCCCCTATGAGCAAGCACTTTGGCGACAGTGGGAAGGAAAAACTCCCTTTTAACAGGAAGAAACCTCCGGCAGAACCAGGCTCAGGGAGGAGCAGCCGGTTGGGGTGAGAGAATGAAGACAGGATGAAAGCCATGCTGTGGAGCCAGAGATTAATAACAAGTGTGATTCGGCAGAGAGGCCTATTAACACATACTGAAAAGGAAATACTCATTGCATCATGGGAATCCTCCAGCAATCCCCCAGTTCATGTAATAGTCTGAGTTATTACATGAATACTGTATTTGAGTAAAGATTTAAGAATGAATTATGTTTTTTATTAAATACACAACAGAAACATACAAAATAGGAATATTTAGTTTTAAAATGTTGCTTTTTTTAAATAACATCTCAACAGCAGTGCAGAGTAGGAGCTCAGAAACTAGCACAGAGGAGCATGAAGGAAAGCATAATGCTTACAGTGTAGATTTTAAACAGATTTCTTCTGAAAACAGTGTGTTAAAAAAAATCTGTGGGGATTGCATGAGGTCTGATTTTAGGTGGTAGAACTGTATACCATAAAGCAGCTCTCTTTCAATATAACCCTAACCCGAATTTGAAGTCCACTACAATATGCAAGGGAGAGAAATTAAGTTATAGAGAGAGGATACGAGCATCCAGGGAGGAGAGATCTGTAGCAGGGGAATGATAGAAGGGGCAATGAGGTGATACCTCTATTATTTGGCACAATTTGTAGTTCAAATGTAATTTGTAGTTCAGAGGTCCAGATACTAAATAAACAAATAAACCAAGGCAGCTGTTTTTATAGTAACAGCTTTAGAGTGGTAGTCTATTTGAGGTCTTCATTTTTAATCAGAAAATTATGATTAGAAAAATACAGAATGACATTTTAGATGGACACAGTGTAGTCTGGCAGTAATAAACCACAAGACATTTCAAGAAAAACGCTGTTTTAGATTTAACAGTACTTAATTTCAGTAGTTTAGAGTTCACATAATCTTAAGTGGCATGAGGTCAACGAGAGGTCAAGTGCTTTGCGTCCCTTTTTAAAACCGATTTCTTTATTTTTATTGGTTCGTGCCTATGCGCTCCACAGTAAAGGTGATATTTTAAGTTCACTTGCACAAATTCATAACAGTATAGAGGGGTACACCTGCAATAACACCAAGAGGGTCTGTGCCGGATTGTATTGAAACGCCAAACTCTGTCGCCCCCTAGTGATAACTCCAATTTACACAAAATCAACTGTTACATAATGCAATGTGCGTAATCCTGATTTTCTACTCCATGTCACGGGTTATGTGTATCCTGGCTGTGAATAATCCCACAACGCTCTGACAGTCTAAGACTGATTACAAGAAAACTCCAAAACCGAAAAGTCTGATAACATCTTGGAAAGAGAGAACATGTTACAGTTTAAAAATGGGTTAATTCATCAAAGTAACATTGTTTCACTTTAACAGATAACTACAACTAATTAATCGATGAATAAATATGGGTGGGCGGGGGGGGGGGGGGGGTAATGTCATCTAATCGGGGGTCGTTCACAATCACATTGCTTTAACTCGCTATGATATTATGTCATTTGTTAGGGAGTCCTCAACTCTCCCGTCGTAAATAATTGAGAGTTTATCCCCGTCGTCGTCGTCCTCCTCCACCTCCTCGTCACCGTCAGATCAGGCTGTCATGCAGCATCCTTGGTACGTGCTCAGCCACACTCGGCTAATGGCAACACTGTACACAAGCGAGTCGAGTTCAACCACTTCACATCGTAGGGGTAGGGGCGTCTTTTATCAAACTAGTCTAAAGTACAGATATGCCACCTCCAATGGCAGCTGTCGCATCACATGATGTCTATTTAAGGGCAAAGAAACCTGTTCGGCGTTGATGCTCGCAATAAATAATCGAGCAGGGCAGGAAACTGTTAACAACATAATGGTTCATTCCTAATGTACGACGTGCAAAACTGAACGCGCCGCACCCCAACTATAACAGGAGAACTCATCCGAACGGTGCTCTTCTAAAACCCCGCCTCTCCCAGGCTGTGATTGGTCAATTATCCGTAAAAGGTGGGCCATTCAACCCCAGCGCGGGAGCCCGTTGGCTGAGCGTGATGTCAACTTCTTCCTAATTTGAATAACCAGGTCGGGTTGCAGATGCAGAGGAGTGGGCAGGGTAGGGGTAGTGCAAGTGAATTGAACTTCTGCGTCGGTGTAGGCTACACTATATTCTTAAATGCACCCAACTTTAATCATGCTCTGAGATTTATAATAGAGGAAAAAACTAGCTGGATGTTCGGATTATGAGCAGACTGGGACGTAGGCGGAAAACTTCAAGATTTTTCCTAAAAACATATTCCAAAAAGAAAACTTGGGACTGGTAAGTAGCTCTGCTTTATCTGCCACTATTCTTTATTCTCTCTATATGGTGTGGGGAACAGGCCACATATATCCTGCATGTCATTAGATGTTCTATTTGGTTACAACAGCGTAATATTGTGTTTAGGGTCGCCAAGTGTTCACGTGTGATTATATGTTAATTAGGAACTTTTTTTAATGCCAATTGAAAATGAAAGCATTATTATATATTTCCGTAATCCATAAATCGTGGGCAGGAAGCTAAGTGTAATGTCTTATTCTGGAAGAGACTAGTTTCCAGGAAACCATAGAAGATTCCATGATGATAATTTCATTATCGTGTCGTTTTGTGTGTGTAATAACTTTAAATAATTCAGCTGTTTATGACACAGCGTTTGTCTGTATTACTCCACAGATTGTGCGCGCCTTGAGGCCAAAATCTGCAGTCTAAAAGCAGGTAAGCCACTGACTAACGCACATTGTGCCAGTTTCCAGTTCCACTGTGCGTGTGACAGCGGCTAACCTGGTTTTGGGAACACCTCTCATATTTTTGACTCGTCTGAGACCCAGCCAGAGCCGGATTAGACAGACACCTGTTTACAAGCAGCCCTTGATCGTGGCCCCGTGAGCACCGCCTGGACATAAATGCTCTCCCAGTGGTCTCCATGTGTACCGTAACCTACTTCCTACTATGTTCACACAGTACCTTATTTAGGACCGTGTGGCGTTTGCACTCCCTCCTCTTTAATGCCATCATTTGAGACTCCTGGTGAGTGTTTCGTTTCTGTTTCATCTGTTGGGTTTGGATCATGTTCACGTTCACTGGTTACCAATTTGAGGTCAGGGGGCCTCCAGAGGGTTCTTCCAAGAGGTTCCTTTGGGCCCATAAGGAAAAGATGAACAGTGCTATAAAGAAACTCGGTTTCAGGACAGAATGACTAATATTATGCAATATTATGATAATATTATGCATAGTAATCAGACTATAACCATATATAGACTAACTATATTCTATATAGTGACACAACCTTACCGTGTAAGAAAATACATACGGATTGCAGCAATACAGTATGTACAATGTATGCTTGTAAGTAACCAAAGTAAAGTTTCTGCTCAAATCAACTGTCTGTGTGTTGTGCCCTGTAGTGCATTTCTTGGTGTGAGGATGTTTTATCCCCATCAGTGCATAATGACTCACAGTGACACAAAGGAATAGATAAGTGCAGTATGTCAGACTCATTAACTCATGGCCTCATTCATCATCATAACGTGTGGACGTGCAGATGCTCACTCCCATTCCAAGGAGGTTCTTTCCCAGGCAACCAGTGCCCGATGCACATGGTGAGCTGGTGAGTTTTTATATCTGAAAGCAATCAAATTTTAAGCTTTGCAGCACCTTTTATGCGCATTTGTTTGATGAGAAAAGATTTTGTCAGCACGTCGTCCTAAAACATAGTCGTAATCTGTTAATGTGCCCTTATGAGATTGGAGCCCTCAGGGTTTAGATATGAAATGGGTGGATGCCTCATTTTGCACGTGGGATGTCTGGGGTGTGGGAACATGCGTAACATTATCCTGTGATAATCTTTTTTTTAAAAGAAAGAAAAAAGTGAAGGGTCCTCAAGTAACAACTTTTCTTTTTTACATAATTTGAAGAGATCAGAATATTACTGTTAATATAGTGAAAGGAAACTATAAAGGTTCCTTTAGGAAAAGGGCACATTTTGTAATTCCTCCTATGTCCACAGGTTGGCATCAGTGTCACATGAGGCTTGTGCTTGTCCAGACACCGGGACCTAAACAAGGATTTGAAGCTTATCTAACCCTTACAAAGCCAGACAGCTCTAAATCTTCTCAGGATAATCCAGTTCCACATAATTGATCATAATATCAAAACTGGCAGTCTCATCTAATTTTCCATAATTCACAAGTCATTAAAATTGGCACAAAGCAGAAAAGGCAGATGAAAAAAAAATAAATCAATGTTTTTGATGGATGGACACAGTTTCTAATAGACACACCTAAATGGACAGACAGAAGAAAAATATTTACTCTCCCTGTAATTATACCTGCTGAGTATCAGTACATGAGAGTATTTATAGACGTCCACAGGGTTTCAGGTGGGGGTTAGCCGGAGAGAGAGGAAGGCTCGCGTCACTCAGTGTGTGACAGCCAGAATATTTACCCTCCAGAGTAAACAAAACAGGAAAGGGGTGGAGCACAAATGTGTCGTGCCTTTTTGTACAGGGTGATTCTTATTACAAATTACATAACAATCAAACTACAAATTGCATAATAATTTAGCACGTCTGCAATTTAACGACACAAGACACTCGATGCACCTGACCTTGTTGTAGTGAAGCAATGGCATCTCCTCTAGTGGAAAGAAAAGAAAAGCCACTGATTAAACTGACATCATCAGTGTCAAAGGAACGCCAACATTATTTACAGCTAAACAGATCATAGAGCAATGCTCCTGTTCCTGTTTTTAGTTTCATATAGATGCACTGTGTGACTGCATCCATAACAGGAACAGCTGTGATGCATAGACAAGCAAGGATGCGCTTTGTGAACTTTGGAAATTATTGTGCACTCTCACATCATGTACTGTACCACCCGCTATGAGGAAAACATGCATATTTCAGTACATATAATATATTCATAATGCATTTTGCATGCTGTGTGCCACTCTCCTTTTTAGAAAGTGGATTCTAATGGACTGCACCATTTAAAGAAATATGTCTGTAATAAAATTTGAACAGGAGTGTAGCAAAACCCAGTCAGACAATAAAAGTTTATCTAAAACACTGTGGACATTTTATTATATTTAAATACATAGTTATTGCAATAATTTCTCTAGGTCAAAGGTTCCTAATTATTTTACATTTCATACAGATACTCTGCAGTGTTTACAGTAGGAAAACTCTGTAAATATATTTGTCTTATTTATATACATATATATATATATCATGGTATATTGAAAAAATAAATGAGCGTTACAAAGGAAAGGGTTAAATAAGAGGTGATGGTGACAGAACAGTGAACAACTTTTCCTTGGCCCTGCGGTCCATGTTTTATCTCCATGACGAGTCTCGGGATGTCAGGACTGCAAGACACAAAAATATATGGGGATGATGATCCCTTTGTATTGAGGGAAAGAAAAAAAATAACACTTTTCAGCTAAGACACAACACGAGAGATTTGGGTCAATCAAGATATTCACATAACCCTATGAGAAACACAGATAGACCCAAACCCAGTCACTGGGTTCATTCCTGCTCCCACAAGGTTTGAGCACCATGACTGTAGTTTTGCAGTCAGATGAGTATTATTGAACACACGCAGTTTCAAGCTGTGTCTATAACAAGCACTGGGATGCAGTCTGTTTCCAAAGGAGAGAGAATTGATATAACCCCAAAAAGAAAACCGCATCACACAGCAGAAGGTAAAGAGAGTGCACACTTCAACACACGTCACTTTGACCTGTCAGCAAACAGACACATACAAAGATAATATAATGAGATATTACGTGCTAAGACACAATAAATATTGATTTAAGGTGGTTTGCAGGATCACTTATGGATGATAGCTCCCATTGTTTGTTTGATTGATGATTGTTATTGGAATCTACGTATGTGAACTAAGCCGATCCTAAACCTACAGCACACTGAGGTACAGTGCGAATTGTGACAGGTCAAATGTTAAGTGTGACGAAAGCAAAGGAACCAGGCGGATTCATTCCAGTGGAGGAAAAGAAAAGCATCTTAACAAACCCTGGTCCTGTGGCACTACTTTTGAAATGAATCTCTTCTTTTAGCATGAAGTTTGGCAAAAATGGACTTGCGAGAGATACAAGCTCACCAAATACGATTCACTGTCTCCAGAAAGAGAGCAGGAAGATACCATTTCTTTGCAGGCACACAGGGACCAAGGCTTCACATGGGAAGAGAATGGGACAGTGCAATATATTTTGCAGAGCCCTCGTAAAAGGCTCTTGCTCTTTGGTCAAGCATCACCAAAGTACAAGGCATTGTATAGATACATCCCTCTTATAAATAGTATCCATACATAAAAGGCAAACTGAAATTACATTGGTGGCATGTATTTTCATGTCAAGAGTAAAAAAACAAAAAACAAAAACAACAAACACAATCAGAATGCCTGCCACAGTAATTCCCAGTGCGATTGCTGTGTTACATGGAAATACTTTGAAAAGCAGCTGTTGATAGTCGATTATTGACTCGAGGGTGGAAAGGCCACTCTGTTATTACAGAGGAGGGGAAAAGGGCTAGCAGCAAATCCCTAAATGCATTAAAGGATAACAAAAGCAGCTACTGTTAGTACAGAAGCATATAGTAAGATGCGGAGAACAAGGAGTAAGGGAAATTGACAGAGTAAACAGACCCACAAAAGTTAAAGCATACAGGAATATGTGACAAATTGGATGGACTTCTAAGAATACTGTAAAAAGCTGAGGACAAGAATCTGCAGAAGACTGAAAATTAGCCATAGAGGTCTTTATGTCTTTAAATGTAGAGCAGAGGAAAGCTGCTGGGAAGCAGCAGGGACAGCCACCATAGGGATGCTTCGACTACCCAACACCATAAACGACAGCTGTAGCCCGAAACCCAATCAAGCTGGGGTAGAAAATATGGCAGGGGTGAGGGGCTCTGGGACCAAGGGATGGACAGAGCAGGGCAGGAGAGGAGCAGGGTTGTGGACTTGAGAAGCAGCGGGGTCTCACACATACACACCCTCAGGGTTGAGGCTGGACACTAGAGGGTTTTGAAGGTTGCGTGGATGTCCCAGGAACTGCTTTGCAGTAGGACGAGGTGGAGATTCAAATTGAATTACACCCTGATCTGAGTTAAAAGAAGAAATATCTTTAGATGACACAAATCAAGTATACCATAACATAATATTAATATTTGAGGGATTGTTTTGTTTCCTTACTTCCATCCCTGTATCCATCCTGTAGAAATTGCTCCAGTTGCTCCTGAAGCTCTGTGCGTGAGTTGGTTTGAACAGGCAGGACACCCGCCTGTTGAATAAACTGCTGCAGGTTACACTGCCTCAGCTCCTTATTCAGTTCCTCCAGCTCATCCTGTTTGTCCTGAAATGGGAAGAATGTGGATCAGTGAGAGAAATCTAAGACAAGTATTTTACCTGTAAAGGAAAGTGGGTGCAGCATATAAAACTATTACACATTTTCAAGTATGGATGCATATTTAAGGATGTTTAGTAGTGGGTATATGTCCCATCTGCACAATTGCAGGGACAATTTATCACTGCATTTATAAATGAACGTTTTTTGCTTTCACCACAAGGGGGCACTAGACTCTAAAAGTCTCCCTTCCAGTCACTGATTAAGATTACTGCCCATCACGTCACTAGACAGTTTCAGTTGCAATGAATAATCAAATCACCACAAGTGCCATGAGACTTTTTCTGATTCAGTCAGATTTAAGCAGCCTGATGCAAACTTATAAATAGATACTGGCCAAAGCTCATTTGCTTTTTCCCTTTAAATCTGTCTTCAGATGCCTTCAGATTACTGAAAAGCTGGTGTTCAAGAACATTGTGAAGCAGTGGCATCACCTTTAGGCTCGCAGACTGAACTCAGGTGCACACAAACAAGCCAATAAGTGTGTGTCTCTGAGTAATTGATGTTGGACCACAACATTCTGGTGAGGCAGTTCATACCTGCAGGTCTTCCTCCATTAGTCTGATGGCAGGAACACTGTGCTCATCACCACCAACACTTTAAAGACTCGGCTGGCTGCCTCAACCGATCAGCTGACATAGACCCTTTCCATTACTACGAACGGAGGTTTATTATACCCTGTCAGGTTAATATTTCATTTACAGGAAATACTGGTTTCTCATTCCCTCCATACAATTACTGTCTGGGTGGCAAAATGCCTTTGGCGCTACTTTTGGATTATAAGCACTCACAGTGCTGTTGGTTACCTGTTATGACCTGGTGTTTTTATACAGGCATGTACAATTCCCCCCCCCCCCCCAAAAAAAATCTCTGTTCCGCAGCAAAATGTTTCATGACAAATGCATCCCCATTAGCATGAGTGACGATATATTTTGATATTTATTGTGGCCTACAGGACAAAGAATGGGACACTCTGGGCTTTCAGTGCATGAGGATTTGAAAAACTGAACTATCACTATCATAGAGGAAACACACGTTTCACTTCAAACTGATGAAGCCACATCTAAGACAACCAAAAGCAAACTGACTTTCTAAACTACAACACGCTGAGGCTGAGAAATAGATCCAATAAAAGAGGCTTTTGTTCTACAAATCAAATCTTTTTAATATTTTTTTTAAATCTATAAACAATACAATATGCATATATAAGCCGACATAATATAAACACAGTCAGTAACCACGTATTTAGAAAGTGCGATACATAAAAGATGATACCTGCTAAACCAGTTAAGCTAGGTTGTAAATAGCTCATGACAATGAAGCACTTTCAGACATGGTAGAATATGAGCATTCAGCAATCATATTACTGCAGTTTTATCAATATGCACGAGGCTTCGTGACGTACTGTTTATTGGAGTGTATAACATGAATACTGTTTTGAGTAATACAAAAAGGGGTATGGACTGCACCCCTGAAATGACAACAGAAGGGCTTGTGTGGAGTTACAGCCCTTTTTCTAAAGCACAGACCTCTCTCCTTACCTGCAACAGAGACTCTGCTTTCTCCAGAGCCTTGTCAGTCTCAGATAGCTGTTCCTCTAGCTCTGTCCCATGTCTCTCTCGACTTTGTAACTCTTCCCTTACAGCGTCAAACGACTCCTCAGGTCCTGTGGCTTTCCCTTGTGTCTGGGTTTCCCGCTGGATCTCTTCCTCCAGCTGAGCAGAGCGAACTGAGAATTCATGGAGCCGCCGTCCACAGTCATCTAGCTTTGTATGGAGCTCTCCAAGCTTCCTTCGCATTCCTCGCTCGCTTTCTACCTCGGCTTTTAGCTCCTCCTCCCAGTACTGCTCATGTGCAAGCTCTGCCTGGTTCCTTCGCATTGCTTGCTCCAAAGCGTCCATCTCGTCTTGCAAACGAGCATCAGAAAGAGGTGAGGGACATGGAGATGGGTAGGGACGCTCCCAGGTGTGTGACTCCCTCTCTAGGGCTTCTAACTGGGCCTCAATGGCTCTTAGTCTCTCCTGTTGCTGAAGAACTTTCCTGAATACTTCATCTTTTGAAGGGCCTATAGGTAGTGAGGGAGAAGGGGATGACATATGAGGGGACAGAGGGCTGGATGAAGGAGAGGGGGAGGCTCTTTGTTCTGGAGAGTCCCGTGGAGACCTCTTAAGTTGTTTGGCCTTGGTCTTAGGAGAGGTGGAAGGCCCCAAGTTAAAGGTCAGGGCTTTTTTAGGCTGGCTACGTTTCAAAGGCTCTGGTTCAGGATGCTTAGGCAATGGAAGGGGATTAGGTCTCTCTTGTTTTGAGCCGGGTCCATCACTGCTGCTGGGGCCAGTGCGACGTAGAAAGAACTGAACTTCATTGCCATGTTGGCCCAACTTTGCGAGAGACTCCAGAGGCCTCTCTGTGGCCAGCAGCTGCCTTTCTGTGTCCCTTAGACGCTGAATAAGAACATAACGGCCTGTCTGACCTGTGACAAAGACAGAAAAAATAAAGAGTGACTATAAAAAACCTCCTACCCTAAATATTTCCATACAAAGAAGTAGCACACCAATATTTTTATTCCTAAAAAATGATATACATCAGTCAAATTTTTTGTATTCTTAGTTGCTTCTCTCTTTTATTTTTAATAAAACTGTGGGGTTATGTCCTCGTACCAATTCTAAATAATGAACAAATGACATCAGATGCATTATGACGATGCTGATACGTCTAAATCTCTGCCTCTGTGGACTGGAATAAAAGGCAGCTGCGTAAGAGCCACACAACATGTGAAAAATGTTCAAATAAACTGAAGTTTCCACAAGGACCTTGAAATTAGGACAAACCCTCCCTAATGACTTGGCAAGCAGCTTGCTCATAGAAGGAGGAGAGCGCTAAAACTGGAGTTCTGTTCAATCCTACCGCAGCGTATAGCTCAAATAAAGCCGGAGGATATAGGGACAGAGTGCCGGCTCAAATTCAAACTGACCTGCTGACAATCCAGCAGCGTACTTGATTTGGGTCAGCGGAGAGCAAAAAGGTTAATAAAGAACAGGATGAGGGCAATTCTGCGATGCTTCAGTACACTTGTTTGTGTATGCATAAAAATCTAAATGCCAAGCTTTTATCTAAGCAGGCTTAAAGATAAGCTGGTGTCATGAAATGATGACAACGTTTGAGGTACTTACCAATGGCCTGTGCTAGAGCAATGACCACATCCTGACAGGAAGTCTCCTCGGACAGACCGCAGACAACCCGCACTACTCCATCCACCCACACTTTGAGCTCCATCTGGGACTGATAGGGTACGGTGAAGGGTAAGAAAGTCTTCAGAGCAGATCAGTTCAGCTTGGCTTTCCTCAGCTTACCACTGCATGGCACTAACTCTGTGAAAAAAAAATTAAACAGCAGAGAAGAAAGTAAGAGGTGTGCTACTGTAACAAAGTTTCCTCAAAGTAACAAGAATACCCAGCAAACAAAAACGTGAGCTCAATGTGCTTATGTAATCCAACACCAACACATGGGACACAACTTGTTGATAACCTAAACATGATGCATTGAAAGCGTTGATGTACAGTACATATTGCCCTCACTTACTGTACGTTTTGTAGAAATACCAGTTTATACAACAAACAGCACTGACATCCAAAATCTGCTGTGCTGAGACATGGATCATGGAATTAGAAAAGACTGGCAGCTGATGGGTACAGCGTTGTGGCGTTTTATTAAGTTCCCAGTGGTTAGTTAAAAGCCCGGCAGTATCGTGTGGACCTGGGAGCATAAATGCCAATCTGTAACCCAATTAAACGCTCTGCTGCCCTCCTTCAAAGCCGTTATGATAGCTTAGTGCCAAGGGGAACAGACAGGGAAAGTGGAGCAACTCAAGTGTGTCTATGTTTTGAAGAGGGTGTTTGGGAGTGTACGAAACATAGCAGGAGAGATGGAACAAATGTGTGTACGTGTGTTCAGTTTGACGGGCCTCAGCAGGACCACAAGTAGGTTTCATCAGACTTCCACAGTTGATCAGCGGGTAGTCTAAAACACGTCCAGGCAGCAGGTTTAACCTAAAGAAATTTCATTATGTGCAGTCCTGCTGTCAGTCTGTACTTTTACAGCTACACTTCAAAACAAGGTAATAAAACACTGTCGTACACATAAAAAGGCCTCAGGCAGAGTTATCTGTAAGGACTTGGCACAGCAAGTGTAGCCTAGGTGGGTAAAAGGCAACTCTTTACCAAACAGTGTGACAGATGGTGTTCTCTTTCTGTCTGTCTCTCTGGTTTTCAATGGGAGGTGTTTAAAACTGAGCCCCAGCATTCACCATGGCCTTCCTTCAATGCTCCACTGACTATTGGGAGCTGCTCTGGAGGAATGCACTGACTTCATCTTCCAGCCGGAAGAATTCCTGTTTTTCGTAACAAAGGCCTCGCCCCACCCTTCCTCTGACCTGCCTGGTCCACACTACCATTACTTCTGCGCTGTTTAGATGCCAAACAAGAACTCTGCTCCCCGGCAAATACAAATACAGGCCATTTACCATTTGTTTGGCATCTAAACAGCATCACAGACCCGATGGATGTGGCAACAGCATCCCAGAATGTGGCACCAAAACACATAGCTTAGAGATTGATCACATACAATGAGATCATAGGAAATAAAGCGGGAGATAGTGATGGATGATCACACGAGGTAAAAATTATTTGGATGAAACGTGTATGATGATTTCATCTGGAATGAAACCTGATATGAAAAAGGGAGTGCTTATCAAACTCCAACGCCAGAAATGTCAACGCAAGCAAAGATGTCAACGCTCTTCTTTGAGTGGGCACACGGTGTGCTATGTTGTAATGCACAATCAAGCTTAACAGGTTGACAGAATGTGTAGACAATCGTTTATTTTAGCTCTGAGGCTTTTTATGAACACATACATATGAACTTGAAGAAACATTCATTTTCAAGCATGGGAATGAAAACTAAAGGCTGGAAACCAAACTTTAATTTATAGGAAGGCACCATCATGGATCGGAAACAACCCTGAGAGAAACAGAAACGGAGCTAAAGGAGAGGTTGAGCTCTTGACATTAAGGCTTATTCTGCAACTTCTTCGCAGCACCTCATCTAAAACTTCCTACATTAGACATCCAAGATTTTTATGCACCATAACAATCAGATTAAATGAGAATACAAACACAGAAACATCTCCCAGCACAGAATGTCACTCTCCCGTGATATTTAGCTCTTGTACCTCCTGGCTAGTGAAATGTGATAAACTAACAGGAAACAAACGGGCCTGTTAGTCTCAGGTTGCTGTCTATTCTTTTTGTCAAAGGCAGAGCAACACTGACAACCAGACATCCGCCTGACCCAGCTCATTTTCTCAGAACAGCTCTGGAGTCCTGTGTCAGTTCTCGTGGAAAAACAGGAGGAGGAGAACCAAAGGTACCATTAAAAACATGGACTAAAATCACCAAAGATAAAGAGTGGGAATACACTGACAATATAACACATAAATATGCAAATGCTATGGACAAACACCAGCTGCAGTTTGCTGTGCACATGTTATGAGCCTCTAAACATGCTAGAGCCTGATTTTAGCCTATTACAGATATCAGCTGCCTTATATATTGCCTGACACACATCTTATGTGTGTCTTGTAGAACAGAGTCCAGTTGGCAATAGTTATTCAGGCAGCAAATCCACTGTTTCCAATAATCTCAGGACTGTCTGGCAGCACATGCAGCAGAGTAGCATTCACAGCTGAGCAGATGGTGGTGTGAAGGCAATCACTCAGAGTCATCCTTCATTTATTTTACTTTGTGAGCTTTATTACTTCACTATTACACCTAATAAGGCAGAAAGGACAACAAAAGCTTGTAAATCAGCAGGAATAAAAGACAACGAAAACATAAATAATTAAGCTTAAATGTACTCAACATTCTCCAACGCTTCACTTGGCAAACTATCAAGGTTAATGAATCCGCGTGAGTGACTCATTCTAAATGTAGGAAGTGACTCTCCTGTTGTGTAGTTGCTGCAGCAACAGAAAAGTAAATGTTTTTAGTGTTACGAATCAGTTTTGTCCCCACATGCGAATTAAATTCCAACCGTACACCTTAAACTCACATTGACCCACCCTACCCAATTCTAATGGAAAAAATAATAATAATACACCACCACATACCCAACTTTACCCATGACAAAAAACAGGTTGCAATTTTCACTGAAACTCTGACCAGTCACAAATCCCCTGAAGAGAAATAAACAGTAATCAATAATCTCTGACTCCAAGCTCAGATAAGAACACACTCACAAAAGAGCCACTTGAGGAGCTCATCTGGTGAATTTCACAAGGAATACACATAAGTCATTTTTATATAATGAAAGATAAAAAAAGACAGTGACAGTGCATAAATGAGAAAGCCAACGAATATGTAAGAAAAAATGCTGACAGTTTAAAAAAAAAGAGAGTGGTAGAGAAAATGTGCCACCCTTATTATCACTCATCCATCTAGCAAACCTGCTTTGTGTCTTTCATCACCCTGTCTATGCCTCTGTTTGTGTCTCTTCAATACAGGTCTCCCATCTGCTTTGTAAATTTGACTAAAAGAAAAAGTGGCTTTTATCACAGCACTGCAAATACACAAGGCTTGATCTGTCTCAAGCTGTGAACTGATGGGAACTTAAAGCCTAGATTATACTTGGTTGCATATACGGACAGCGGGAGACCAGAAGACCGAGTTAGCCACTCCTGTTATACTTCTTTGAAGTCCGCTTGAAATTTGCTGCCTGGACGCATGCGTAGTTGGTGCATTGTAATGTAAATTCTCCACAAACGAGTCCACGCTGTCAATCGACCACCTTGGTCGTGGTCCGATGACGACATTTACGTCACAAGGACCCAAACCCCCCCCCCTAAAGTTCAAACATTTGAGGCTGCTCAGACAGGAATCAAGTGTTTTGAAAGACACCCAATCTCCAAATCCCCTTTTTTCCTACATACATATAAACACACAAGACATAAAAGCTGACACTCAAGCACAATGCACTTGGTTTGATGCAGCTGGGCAGACACACCTTAACCTTCAATTTCCTTTCTAAAGGTCTGAACAAGTCATTTCTGTTAGTCATACACAATATTAGGAAACCTGCGGAAACAAAAGCTTTGCAGAAAAATTCCAAGCAGGGTTAATAATGTACTAGAGCTCCTAAATGCTCAAGGCTACGTGTGGGTGTGTAATATGAATGTGAGTGTGTGTGCAGGGGCAGTACACAACCCTGTGTCATGCACATGCAGTGGTCAAAGGTTGGGAATGCATGCCTGTATATGTTTGGGAGTTCACAAAAAGAAGACAGACCGTGTAGGCTTATCTTTATAAGAATCTGCTCCAGCTCTGAGTAAGGGCAGCAACACGAGTCTGAGGAACAATGGCAGGAGTAAAGGGCAGAGTTTACATCGCATTTGTCAATGGATCGTAGCAACAAATGCATGCAAACATTTATCCCTATCAGTATACGCAGGGGAAATAAGACCCTGTCCCACGCTTTTTTACATGTATATAATAGGATAAATATTGTTGTTAAAGGACAATTAAGAGTACTGGGAGAAGCTAGGCCCTCAGTGCCACTCTGTTCCAGGTTGGCAAAGACAAACACTCAAAGAGACAACAACACGCTGGCACAGAACAGCCTGGTCTCATCTAAACTGCAGAGAGACTATTGTTGCTCTGGTTCTACACTCAGCAGACAATGCTGTCTCTTTTGTGGCCTCTGGCATCGCTGAGTCGTCTGACACACCAGCTTTTACTGCCATTCTGGAGTGTTACCACAGATAAGCACTGTTACCACCAATAAAATGGAATACAGATATTTTATTTCATTCTGCCTGGCTTCCTTGTTTCGCATTCTTTGTCACACCTCCTCCTATTTCATTTTTCAGTATCTACTACGTCAGCACAGGTTATGTTCCACAGAAAGATGAGAACAAAAGTTCTATGACACAATCAGTTGAGAACAGCACTAAAAATTGTTCACAGTGGCAGAAAAGTGTTCTTTAGCCTCAGCAAATAGAACTGGTTTTACATGTTGAAATCTCAATTGTCTTGCACACTGGCTGCAAAAGAGTTGCAACGGACACAAACTAAAAAATGGAAATGTTCTTAATTTACACATTAAACTGTTCATGTATTCACTGATAAGGCCAATGATAGGTCATATCTGAACAGGAGAACTATGACGGAAAAAGCAACTGAATTTAAAGACAAAAAAAAATCATTAGTAGTCCCAGTACCCATACATTTAAATCTCTCTTCTTCCACCTGCACATTTTTAACTAAAAGTTGCCTCTGGGATTGAACTGTACTGTACTGGATAAAACATCTGTGCAATCCCAGATCAACTCAGCCTTCAGGCACAATTAGAAGGTATTCAGGGAGTTGCTTTAAATTAATAACGCTAACAAGCCTAGCCTAGCCTCATGTATTTATCAGCAGCGATTGTATCTTTAACAGAGCTCCTTCCAAACCTTACATGATGAAAACATGTAAGAAACGCTTTCTAAATTCTCCAACGGACACCAGCAACTCCTTTGCATAAGTTATTATCAGCAGGGACCAAGTGCCAGCAGCAGACAGAGGCACACTGAGTATTGTGAGGAAAGTGCTGTAGATTTACAAGGGGTGAGGGCTTCTACTGCACAAATTAACACTAAAGTTTCCATGTATACACACCTCACTAGTGGTCAATAAGTTTGTTTAGGTGCTAGGAAAGCAACTCTAAAAAGGGTCAGTAAGTGACACATGGAAACATTTCTTCTACTTTTGAGAATAAACATTGGTTTCCTCTTGCAAAGTCACATTTAATTTAATGCGAGCATTAGGGTAGCCTTATGTGTAAAATTATGTGTGACACTGATGGTGACACTTCTTCCTCACAGTCCAGGGCCAGGCTCCAGACACGATGTTTGCTGATTAGAGACTGAACAATTGCCTGGGTTTCTACTAGCAAAGCTTCAGTGAAGCTTCAACACACGTGATGAATAATGCAGTTTTTCACAGTACATTATTTTGGTAAATATTTCTCAGAAAAAAGTCCAAGTGCTTGTTACTGACAAGCCCTTTTGAAAATGCCCCCTGTCTGCCTGTGTTTCTACTCCATTGACATGCTAATGACTGAGCGCAAAAGAATCAGAAACAGCATTAATAAGCTTTGGTTGTCATACTTCCATACAGGGATCTGTCACTCCAGCCTTTTAGCCTTCTCCATTATAATGATTACCTAATCCAAGTGTGAAATCTCAGTGAAAGTGGATCAGTGGTTCATTAACACAGGCAGAACCTTTGCAAGGGCAAATATAGGAAACAATATAGTATTAATAGAATCAGAGTAGTTATAAAAAGCTGCTAAAAATGAGCTTCATGAGGGTGATTATACACATTTAAAAAGTTGATCTTGATATAGATTAGTTATGTCATTTGCTTTGCTCTTTTTTTAATGTTAACTCTAAATCAGATGGTGCAACTCACTGCATCATACATATATCTAAAATAAAATACAAGCTGTCCTTGCGTTAAGCATGCAACTGATGATCAGTGAGAGTTTACAGCTTAAACTCAATTACTTCCACTTGAAGGACACCTTGAAATGGCCGTTCAGAGTCTTGCCATCACCCTTGGCAGTCAATACCCCTGCAGTCACACTGTGTAAAAACAGCACTTAGTGTAAAATCCCACTCACCGTGAATCACCAGCAGCACTCACAGTGACAAATCGTAACCTGCCCTTAACCACAAGGGAGGAAGAGCATATGTAGATGTCATACAAAGAACATTTGTTCAAATTCAGTTCTTGAAATTACAAATTCTCGCCCAACACCAGCCTGGAGAGGCTCCAATCCTAACGCGATTATGAATTTGAAAAGCGATGAAAACAAAATGGACCGATGGCCCAAGAAAGTAGGTTTTGCTTTTATTATTCTACTCTGGAAATTTAAAGAACTCGTGGCACAATTTTGGATTTCACTGTAAGCCAATAAACTAGACACCTATAAGCACGTGGCCACAATAGTTTACACAGGCCTGGCCGCAATACAACAATACTGCATTATTCACCGCACTGTGATGAATACTTACTCATACCTGATTTGGCAGTCGCCATTCACTTATTTGCTTCAAGCCTGGAAGCCGAGCGGAGGTGAATACATTACAGGGGACATATTTGTTTGCGCTGACTCATGGATCTGCCCATAGAGCCAGCAGCTAATGGTGAGAATGATAATAAAGTCCTTTTCACATAGCCAATGAGAGGTCAAGCAAAGCTGGCCTCCACTGAGAGCTCAGCTCAGGATGACTGGTTTGGTTGCCTGCAAGCTGAGCCCTGCAAGCACAGGAGTTTATATTGTTGGGTGAGCCATAGAAGAAGACTTTCTGACTGCTGATGGGTACCCATATGTAATTATATACTCCCAACCTGACTCAGCAGTGCTTGCCAGGGAAGGAGGATATCACTCTGTTCCCAGCCAAACTCATATAAAACACATAGTAGTGGCAGACCCACTTATATAGGATGCGCAATAAGTACATGGTCATATATAGCCTACGAACAGACACGCAGAAGAAGATATTCAGTTAGCAGATAGACTAAATAATACGTTACATGAGAATAAGTATAGACACCAGGGAGCCTGACTCAAAAATGATTATGCTTGAACCCACTAATTTAACAAATGCAATTTACACAGTACATAAGTGGAAAATTTGTAGTCTTGAATTTTCCAGCACGTTATTTATGTGCCCATGTGCCCATGCATGTGCCATTGAGGAGGAAAGCTATCCTCCAGTGTCACAAGTTTGACGCTAAACTCATTAGTAATTTATAGGTCGCTTCCATGTCTGCTCATATCAATTATTTACTCTTGTTTTTTTGTTTTCTCGGTTTTTTTTTCTTTCCTAGATCTTAAAGCAAAATCAGAATAAGGCCTCGAATGCAAAAGAGCAAAACAATGATTAGGGTTGACAACATGCAATCTTTATAACTAAGTATTGAGCCCTGTCTAATTACTTTTTATCATTTGATATGATTAACTGTATTTAAAGTACATGGAATTAGTAACTCCTTTGACTTTAGAGCCTCCGAACTGAGAGAGGTGGTGTTTTGTTCATCACACTCTACTAAGTCCATGCAATCCATGATGCAACATACACTCGTCAGTCCTTATATAAGCTGAAGAGAGTTACCATTAGTTGCTCAAGTTTGAAGAAAAAAAAAAAATTATATATCTATCTATCTATTAGGGGTGGGGGAAAAATCGATACCGTGTAGTATCGTGATATTTTGTTTGCTAATAATGTATCGATACAGGGACAGCAGAAAACGATATTTTGTTACAAAAAAAGTTTTTGTGCTCTGACTTCAGAGCATGTTGATCAGCTCCTTTTTCTGAGCAAGAATCTTGACATTCCTTCACTGTCCAAATGTGTTTAACTTTTTTTGGCAGCAATAAACATGACAGTTTACTTATTTTAATTTAAGACATGTTTTATTTTAATTAAGTTTAAAACTTTTTTATTTAATGTAAAATTATATTTTGTTTTAATTTACTTTCAAATTCTTCAGTTGCTGAAGGGGCTGCATAGTTTTCATAAATTGCATAGTTCAGAATAGCTATAATTGTACCAGATGGTTGCATTCAGTTAAGTTGGACTAGTATGTAATACAAACCGTTCCGTTTGTCAACAATAAAACTGACTGAAATGAGAGAAAGACTGAGTGCGAGACTTTAATATTAGATAAAATGAATATTGATAAAGTTTACCTTTATTTACAGAATCTGAATATCGCAGATATTTAAAAAAACAAAAAAAACAAAAAACGCAATAATATCATATCGTGCGTTAAGTATTGTGATAATATCGTATCGTGGGATGTATGGTGATTCCCACCTCTACTATCTATATATCTATATCTCTATATATCTATATCTATATATCTATATCTGTGTTGCAGCAACAAAAATAGCACAAAAGAAATCTCAAAGCATCAGATCATCATTATCAACACACCCGTCCATCACAGGTCTGTTTGCCTGTTAGGTGAGGCAGTTATTACTTAAGGATACAGCAGGTGCTCATTCTTGCACAGGGATGAACTATTACAACAAAAAACACACAACTCCAGCACATACATCTCTCTGTGTGAAGCATGTTTTCACAGATCAAAGTGAGGAATTCCACTTGTCTCTTTTTACAGGCCGTGAACATTACATGGGCAGTTCCCATGTGACTACTATAGCTAATGCAGTCCATTCACTGCTGGTTTTGATTAGACTCGACTTTGAAACTGAAAGCTGGGTCCCGACCGTGACAATCATTGAAAGACAGCCAGAAAGTTTGAGAAGCAGCCACCAGCTGTACAAATTAACATGTTATTCCATCGCTAAGGACCTTCAGCTATGCAAAACATTCATCCTCACACCTTTACAGTATTTACCTAGGGAGTTTCAACATGCCTGGCCTTTAGCTAGGAATACAGCACAGCCATAGAGTGAGAGCAACCAAGAGTGTGCGTGTGCGGGTGTGTGGCTGTGTGTAAGTAAAACTAAAGGTAGAATATTGCAGCAGGACCTTGTTAAGTCTTGCTACAAAGATAAGATCTGCAGGAAAGGAGATTCATTCCACAAAGACGCTATTTGTGTACGCTAAGATAAAGGCTCCTAAGGGGTTAAACAGGTAAACACTTTGGTATTTACAATGCGTCACAGAACTGCGATGTCACATGTGTGTGGTCTAAATGTTACATGAGTCAAACAAAACATCAGTCAGAGAGTGGAGCAAATAAACATTAAAAAATAAAAAAAAGATCCAGAGTAACTTAGGGAGTACATTCAAGATATATATATTTAACTATTTAAATAAAATAAATAAATAAAAAACACGCTACATTTTTAGATACCTTACTTTAAAAATATATGCTTATTTTTACAGGATAAGTCAAACTCTGAGTAAGTACAGAGAAGATCAAACAATACAATTGAAATTGATACGAGCTTTCAGACCTGTTTCTTATACGCAGTGCTCTTAATAGTATAATTTTGAGTTTTATACTCAACTGCACAGAAAGTGAACGATGAAATACCTGTGTTGCAAGCAGATCATAAGGTTCAGATGATTTATAGTTTGATGGGAAGGTGGTGTCACGCATGACTTTCTCTCCCCATCATTACTTTGAGAGGAGTAACGACGATGCCCGAGCAGTGCAGCAGACGGATGTGTGCATCAGAAAAAAGTAGGAGAGCAGGGTGCCGATTTCCAGCATCCTTGGAGCACCTTTGGGACTAAGATCTTCCACATGATCACCACGGTGATCTTTGGTATGGATACACAAGTATATACACAAACTGACAAGGATCCTGTGGCTGAGTATACTTGTGAGAGATATGTTAGCTACCCTTTTGGAATAACAAGGACAACAAGGACAAGATGGAACAATGACGAGGTGTTTCTTAATGAAGGAATATTAAAAGTAGCAAGCATAAAGATGGAAATACCAAATGTGAGATATATCAAAATAAAACTTACAAAAAATATATATCTTATAAATAACACTTATGACATGCTCCACTTTTGAGGGTTTTACCCAGATAAGATATCCAGGAAACTCAGTAAAGTTAAGTCTTGGAGCAGGGCCCAGGTATGACGGTAATCTGATGCTGAAAATATGTCTGTATCTTTCCTATATCTGCTTATCGCTCTGGATGAAATAAAGGACCAGTTTTGGTGTCTCTGTCACAGGGTTAAAGGAAGTGCAGTAAAGTAAACTGTACAGGTGATGAAGACTCAACTCCATAGGGTTGCATGAAACGTACTGATACTGCTTACAGCAAGAGTAGGCAACTCCAGGGCTCAAGTGTTGGTGTCCTGCAGGTTTTAGATGTGTTCTTGATCCAACACAGCTGATTAAAATGGCTAAATTACCTCCCCAACATTTCTTGAAGTTCTCCAGAGGCCTGGGAATGAACTAACCACCTGTATTCAGGTGTGTTGACACAGGGAGATATCTAAAACCTGCAGGACACCGGCCCTCGAGGCCTAGAGTTGCCTACCTCTGGCTTACAGGATCATTAGACTCTTGTAACTTTGTTTACTTAGAACCTGTTTTTGTACTTCAATCAAAATGAAGTAGCAATATTATGTATAGGCTGTAATGTTGTCATGTTTGGTGTATTTATAAGAGGATGTATAAGCGAATCTCTCAGACCAAAAGTTTCCAGAGAATTTTTGTTTTACCTACATCTACCCATGAGCAATGGTGGTTTGTTTTGCATGTTTTATGCTTGATCTACCATATCAACATTCAATGACAGGTCTACCGTCAAGCCTCTCAGCATGACGGGCAAATCTGTCAGATCCACCTGCCTCTCTCCTGTCCTATATGATGATTTACTATCTCTGCTCCCAGAGGCAGATATTTTTTTCGCTTTCTTGTTGGAGTCTTGACCCCCCTCGTGGACCTTTCCAGGTCCCCCGGCTGAGGCACCGTGTTATTTACTGCCCAGAGAGCTCTGTGTGCAGAGAATCGGTATAGCATGGCTGGTTCAGCAAGGGAGCAACTTGCTGCTTGCTCGCTCACTCTCACACATATTCACAGATTCACACAAACACAAACGGTCACATGACCATCCTAGCGGGAATAAGATGTTTACCGCAGTATAATGACTACACATTGAGTGTCTGTCCATGCGTCTCAAGCCTACAAACAGACACAGATTGTTCATTACCTCAGCAACAGTAACCTGCCACTGGTGTCAAATAGCGACAGGAAATAAGACGCTATTGGTTTGACAATGTCACAAGAAGTTTATCCTGATAAGACATGAAAACATTGACTCAGATGAACTTTATAGCCAGCTGGGCTTACTTGGGAACATATCCTAAGGTGGACCAAGTCTGCATGGTTCTGAGAGTAGATGGCTTTAGGTAACCTCTGACCTGAACATGTTAGATGAATGAAGGGAGATTGTGGCTATTTGTGTCACTCGGTGACCTCGAATTATTTCAACAGCTTCCCCTGAAAGGGATAACTGAGGACAAAAGTAAGCACAATTCAGAAAAGTTGGCATAAAAAACAAAAAAGCCTCACTGCCTCAGGGAAATGCCTCTCCAACTTCAAGGATCAAAAGACTTCAACACTTGTTTATAATCAGTCCACAAATTTCTGTACAGCTTTACAACTCACACATAAAAAGTAAAAAGCCAGGTGCTCTTGAAAAGAGAGGTTTCTAAAAAATCTCAAAACAGAGCCACAGTGAAATTCCTTTTTTAAATCCTCCCTTCCTCTCAGTAATTATAACCTCTCTGCTGAAACTACAGGTCTGCTGTGTTTGTCTTTGCCTCTTCAGATAAAACAGGCGAAGAAAAGGCCTGTGTGTGTGTGTGTGTGTGTGTGTGTGTGTGTTGGGCTGGATGCCAGTCTCTCACTGGTTCTTCTAGCAAAGTACATACTATCCTACCCGATACAGCAAGAACACTAAAGAAAGGAGACACTGAAACAGAGCCGTCCCAATTTTTTCTTTTTTTAAATAAACACACCATCGAGAAAATTTCATAAGTGAGAACTTGTAAGACTCTACAGCATCCTACAAGACTGTGTTCTCCTTTATGAAATCCTGTGGGAAAACGTCTGCCATAGTAAACTCGGTGAGGATGATTTATTTAGAGGAGTACAAATGATTTGATAAATTGAAAACTGGGTTGACTTTGGATTGGAAAGAGGGGTGTGAGGGAGGATAAGGGAGCAAGATGTGAGGGATGTGATGCAAGAAGTACTGGATCAATCTTTTATCACTGCAGTGTGCTTTCATCCCTAATGGATCCGACTTGAGCAAGGCACAGCATTACCTTCCGTCACATTGCACAGGCAGGGGGAAGGACGCACGGAAAAGTACAGGAGAGAGCAAGTGAGGTAAGCACAGCAACACACGAGAAAGAAAGACAGTTTTATCGGAAAAGACGAAAAAGTGGCTCAAACCACCCGCCTGAAAATAATCACAGCCTCATACATGCAAAAATATTATTTCACCAACATGTGGCCGTAGAGTTTCCAATTACATCTGCACCTGAGTGCATCGGCAGGAGTACGGAAATGCTACTGATAAGGACTGTGAGAAATTCAGACGCTTCACAGCATGAAGGATGACTTCGAAAGTTCCCATCAAGAATCCCAAGAGATATCTTGCTGTGCATGGGCAGGCTTGCCTTCCTTGCCATGTGAGCTGAGTGACAGACAGACACACTGACAGAGACGGAGAGAGACAGACGGACTATTCTAGAAGAGGAGTCCATCTGTGTATTCAAGCAGGAAAAGAGCATTAAAAATAACACTGCAGAGAACAAGGCACAACCACTCTCACAGGACACTCTACTGTCTCAATGCTAAAAAGGCTCATTCATGTGACAGAAAATAAGAAATATCTAAGCACTTGATGGAGACTTGAAGGGTAGCAGAGAGAAAATAAGGCTGAGAATAAAAGTTGAACGTTTTATGATGCATTCCTAGGAATAGGGAGTATACCGCCTTTTAAATCACATTATCTCATTTGAAAATATTTCAAAGGATGAGATAATACCATTTATATAGTTCATAACAGAGTTCCTACCACCGGGCCATGCAGCAGTGAAAGTTTTAAACATTAGCATTAATATTTTCTTAAACCTGCCGCTCAGCCGGCTTTACCTTGGTGATGATAAACTGGATACTCTTCCCTTTGGCTATTGTTGCATATTAATAAAAAATTGCTGCAGAAATATAGCCGTTGAAGTTGAAAACATCGAGGCAAGTGCTACGACTTAATATGGTTTCAAACCTTCAGCAGATATGCCTTCACATATGTTCATAGTACAATAGAGTTATTTATTCATAGTTTTACGTAAACAGAAGCCACAGTTTGGTGCCAAAACTTTCTTTTGTATCTGCAACCAAAGCCCTGCTCCACTTGCTCACAACTTCTTTTTATTGTTGGGAACTTAGCAACTTTGTACCTCCTGTAGTGACATTAAAAAATGACATAAATAAATGCACCTGGCAACAATTCGAATGATGTTTTGAACCAACATTGATCGTTTCCTTTATAATCGCTTGATTTTTTTGCACCAGACAAATGAGCTGTGCATGTCCACCAACTTCCTCTTTTTTAATGGGACATCTTACATTTTCCTGTACACACAACCAAAGTCATAATGCAGCTCTACTTTCAAACTATTTGTATGCGTTATTTTTAAGTGATATCGCATATATAGAAGCACAATTTTAGCCATGAAGAGCAGCTGCTTGGAAATGGCTTTGAAGTGACTGCAGTAATCTAATCTGATTTAATATAATAACATAATAACGCAGTCTTAATGGGCTGCATTTCAGTCACTATTACTTAACAGGAAAATAAAATAAAATCATGTATGTGAGACAAACTTTTCCTGGAAATTTAGGTGGAAAAAAAGAAAATGTTTTTATAGCAGCTGTGAAAGGGCAGACACTAGGCCGAGGCAAATATGATGCGATTACATCATGGATATGCTAAGTGGCACATGGCATTATTCAAGCAGGCTTTAGTCACTTTCTACTGACAGCTGGAAACACTTGAGCAACATAAAGGGATCTTATTTTAACCACAATATGTTTAATTAAAAGTGCCTTTCACGTTTCACATGTGGCTTTTTCTTATGACTATAATAGCCACTCTGTTTTCTAGTACATTAAATCGTCATACTTCTGTTCCCTTCAAAGATCTCAAGCAAACATGGTCCACTACATTTACTTAGGATAATAAATTTACTGTCCTTGATAACTCTGAGCAAACATCAGGTGGGACTGATCATTTGAATAAGGGTTACACACTGTAGTATAACAACTGCTAACGATTACATAACCTAAAACTAAACTAAAACTAAATAATTAGAACCAAGCGCTTGGGTCAAAGTCCATATGGCTCCCTTCCCTTAACCATCTATTATTCTGACACTATCTTTCTGGAAACAAGTCAACTTTGTGAAACATACTAACAGAGATAACACACGAGGTGTAACTGTTTGACTCCCACAACCTGGAAAAAAAAAAATTCCCTCCTGGAGAGAGGGATTTAAAACCAGCAGCCCTGATTGGACAACAAATACAGCCTGCTAATGAGCTTCACTGTCTAACACAAACCATGCTGAGAATCTGTAACTAAGATGCTAGCCATGCATAATGATGAGTCAACGTTTATATAGGCTCACTTCCACTGGATTTGGTGCATTAGATTTGCACAGTGTTTGAGATGTATAGCACGGAACGTGCAGTAAGTGAGCTGAACTCTGCCCGTGACTTTCATAAATTAATCTTTAATCCTGGGGTAGTAAAAAGAGCAGCCTGTGATACATTACACTTGTGGACAGCCTCTATTTGCACAGGCAGGCTGGCTTTGTGACTGACACAAAAAGTTATTTTTTTTTTTTTTTTAAAGAAAAAAGGGGGGGAAGGGGCATAATTGCACAAGTGCACAGTCAGTGAGGTTTCCTCCAAACAGGTTTGGGTCCTTTTGTCTCAGGCAAGAATACTTGGGTGACGGGTCTAGTGTCAACAGGTACATGTAAAGACACAGTTCATCACTCTACAGACATAACACAAGAGTCTCTTCATTATTATGCCATTCAAACAACAATACAAACAGAAACTCGCCATTTATAATAAAAACTAACAGTATTTATAGTAGTAATAATAACAGGTTTTTACGTGCATGCTGGAACATACGGCAAAGCCGGCTGTATTCAGAGAAACTTCCTGACACCGTGATTCAAGCAGTCAAGGACACGTTCAAACAATCACCAAAAGAAGCCCGTACACTTACCGAGTAAAAGAGAAGCCTTTCCGCCTCTTCAGTGATTTAAATTTCTTTTCCTCAATCAGTTTTTTTTATTCTTTCTGTCCCTGTGCCTCAATCGGGGAAATCCTTTACTTCTGACAGGGCAGCAGAGCTGGTTGAGCGGCTGGTGCGTTACGCAGCTTAGCAAGTGTCTGTGTGAGCAGTGCGTGAGCCGAGAGGAGGTGAGAGGCAGTCCTATGTGGTCACGAAGAGATTTAAAGGATGTCGCGACTTCTCCTCCGCACTGTCCCGCTGCCTTTTCGTCGCTGGCTGCTTGAGGAATGTGCTTCAACCAGGAGCCCTCGCCACAGCCGAGATCTGAGAGGTGCCAGAGTTCTCTCTCCCTCTGTCATTCTACACTCCTCCTCCTCGCCGTCTCTCTCACCCACACAGAAACACACCCTCCCCGCCAGTCCATTCTCTCTCTCACTCTTTTTCTCCCCACCCTTTCTTGCTGTGCTGACAGATCAGATCACCTCCCCCCTTTTTCAGGTAGTTGAAAGAGTGTTTTGTGTGTTGCCGTACTCTATCAGCATCAATTTTTGCAGTTCTTCTGTTCGCAATCTGTATTTCTGAATGACACAAAGGACTACTTAGAGGAGAATTTAAAAATTAAGAGCAGTATAAACTCCCTGCTGTTAGCACAATCAGTAGCTCGAGGCATTAGACATACACGCAGTGGCCTCTGGTTACAGCTGATTACACAAATGAGTCTGTCAGGTGATTTTCTCTTCCTTTTCCTGGAATGAGGTCATAGTCCGACAGACCAGGTGGAACTGGACAATGTGTGTGTGTGTTTGTGTGTGTGCGTGCATGTGTTTGAGTCAGGCAACGCCCTGTGGGAAAATGAGAGAAAGAAGCAACTTAAATCTAATGACTACTGTCCAGAAAGCAACACAGTCACATTATAAGAGAAACTCATTACTTTACAAAAGTAGGATAGAAACTATTTAACATTTTAAAATAATGTAACAATCTTGAGTTGTGCTCCTACCTCCATAACCTTCTCTCACAAACACACACAGAGCTGAGACATGCATGACCAATGGGCTAGGCAGAATGTGTGGGAGCCCCCAGCATGAGCCATACCCCACTCTCTTGACATTATCCTCATCTTTATCCGTACGTCTCCCTCAATCTTAACCGTAAACTATTTTTTTAGTGTCTTATTTCTCCCTCACTATCTTCCCTACAGAAGAAACTAGAAAATGGCCACTTAGACGTTATGTAAAAGCAAGCAAACATCTCGAGTTTAAAAGGAGGACTAACTGAGGCCCAGATAATGAAGCAAAAGAGCTAATATATTAGCACCGAGACTATAACAGCCTATATGATGCTAAATAAAGCACACATTAAAAACTGATTGTTACCAGTTTTTATAGCAACATAAAACAACACCCTTCAGACTGTCACGGCTTAAAATGAACACGTTCATGGGTTTTGAAAAAAATAAAATAAAACTTTTATGGCTCTTTTCAGTATGAAGCAATCCCCGCTCTCTGTCTGGCACCCCTCCACTGTGCCTCGCACATGAAAAACAAAGTGCAGCCGCGGAAGTAATAAGTTCATGTCTAACACATACACCTGCATACCATTTAACCACAGTGGTAGTTTTCTTATGTGAACTACTGACAACCTCATTATAAATTTGAGACACAGGTTCAGCTCAAAAGCACATGTTATATCTTTTCCTTTGACTTTTCATAATAATACATTTTCAAAATGCATAAAAAGAAGAATTTCAATGAATCTACATATCGCCCTGAGGCTTTTCTGATACCAATCGATCGCGCCACCAATTTGTACCCATGGACATTTTACAGCTCCAGGTGGCATGTCATATATTTTCCTCCAACTTTTCACCTAGAGGCAACATGTAATCTCAAGATTACAGATTCGCATGTTAACCAGATAATTTATTTTTTTTTAAATGTAGCAGTTGATACACTCTTTTACATGAACAGAAAACATACGCAAATATTTCTGATGAGAATCCCAAAAATTTGCTTGTATTAATAAGACTGAGACCAAATACTCAGCAGCATATCTTACAGGAACACCTGCTGTTACCAGAAGTTCTTTAAACTATAAAGTGGTGCAAATATATATACACCAATACTGACATAAGTGACATTTAGCATTCTCAATTAATACATCAGTTCTTATTTAGTTACACCTCTTTTTAGTTAATTTATAATCAATGTGTTTTGTGGCATTAATTAAGTAAAAACTAACCAAGTCCAAGGGAATAAAAAGGCCAATTTCACAATTTTCCTTTAGTGTCACAAAATATCAGAGCAATTTTTTTACTTCCCCTCTACTTTAATCCTTTGTAGTTTTGGAACTCTGATGCAAAGATGCAGCAGCAGACGATCAACAAAACCTTTGTCATCCTTTTCTTTACTTTGCCTCCATCTGACAACAAACTGTATTCCAACCAAACTAATGAGGACACGCAGTCACAGTGCCTAATAACCAGCGTGCACATTGTATAAAGCAGATGTTCCAAAAATAGATGTTGGGGATTAATTGCATTAATTTGATGAATTAAATCATGCAAAAAACAAAAGATCCCTGCGAAGAATTCTGTAGCTTTTAGCCAGGCTGACTCAGAGGCTCACGGAGGGTCAGTTCCCATCAGTGTAAAGTGTTTCACTGTTCTGTCTATACAGCAAAGCTTTTGACACATCTAAGAGCTATGATGTCTGACAAAATTTAAACCCCTCTTGAATAAAATAGGGGAACAACCTCCTGAGGTGGTGCTTAGGTCCAAAAGGCCACAGTTAAAAAAGTAACCACACTTGTTGGGTCCTGATGGGCTATTACTTGTAAATGGATCATCTGCTCGTCCGTCCACAGACCCACATCCACTTAATTTAAGACAGAGGGCATTGTGATGTAAAGGATAATCAGTCCAAAGCCTCCCAGACTTTGCTGACACCTTCCAGGCATTCCTCAGGGTACCTCCCACTGCTGTGCCCCACCCCACACCCCCTTGTCAAGCTCTACATATCATCCCTTTTTTCCTGTGACTCAAACATTCCTGCAACCCCCTCCCCTTCTCAATTTCCAGCTCCGCCTCTGCATTCAGCAAAGACGCTAAAGAAAACAAAGATGAGGCCAAAACAGCTTTAAAACCTGCACTTTTCGAGGCAAGTCTTTCAAGTAGTTCTTTATCATTTATCTGCATTCAAAAAAAAAAAAAAAAAAGTAAAAATGTCACACAGCGGTTTCGAAACACCAGCTATAAACTAAGGCAATACTTCAACGACCAAGTGGTTGTAAGTCTGTCTAAAGATGACCCATCCATAACTCGACTCAGGAGAGGCAAGAAGATGGCTCTGAGAGTGAAAAATAGACTGGCTGTGTCTGGCAGCAGTTCAACTTGGGAGCAAAGAGAGGGGAATGCATGCTGACACTGTCTTTGTTGGCTATTATTCAACAACAATGAATAGCATGAAGTTGCTCCTAAGGCTCATCCATTTCCATCTCCCCTGTTGAAACCACCACCATTTTCTTCCCTCAGTTAATTCAACCCTTCACTAAAAGCACTCTCCAACAAGTAGTCAACGGGTTGGCTAAGACTAAAACCTGGACAACGAATGGAATGATACACTTCTATTTTCAGAACGCCAAACAAGCTTTAAAAAAAATAAAAATAAATCCTGAACTTTTGTTGACATCAGTTTTCATTCTCAAGCAACACAAGGTAGTAATGCTCTGTTTTTCCCAAACATGGCTAAGTATAGGGTTGCTGTCTCATTATGGTCAGGCCAATGTTGGTGCTCCCATATTGCAGCTATGTCTTGTGTATCATTATGACAGACAACATGGTTTTGCCAGTGAAGGTAATTGCCCTGTTGAGATGTAAATATAGCACATCCCACATCAAGAACAGACAAAGACTTTTGTTTTCTTCCCAGAAACTTGGATCACAAGATGATTTGTGGTTTGAAAGCAAATACATGTCACCGCATTATCGCCTGACAAATAACAACGGGTGATTCGACAATCTGCCGCCAAGGTGAATCTGAACACAAAGGGATGACAAGTGAGCACAAAAGGAAAATGACAGCAAGACACGGTCAACTGGATCAGCTGATACACTCCAGGTAAACAAACTTTGAATTCTTCTAAACAGGATAGAAAAGACAGAAAAATATACAGAAAGCCACCTCGCTCTCTGATCACTCTTTTTAAGACCGCTTCAATGAAGCAAAAGAGATTCTCAGTTGGCTTTCACAGCTTCCAAGTTGTCAGGACTTTGGCTACACTCTGGCACTTTCTCCATCATCTCTTTTTCTGCTTCTTTATTCAGAACCAGTCTAGACTGGCTCAGGACAAAGTTACCACCATTCAAAAACATTGCTGCGTCACACATTGCATCACGTTGCATTTTGAGCAGCTGAATGAAAAGCTATTTTGAGAGATGAAATACATTTTTGGACAGCGATCACACGCTGCAGTGTGTTTATCTTCAGTGTCTTCGTGTTGGAAGCAGCAAACTAGTACTTCAAAATATCTCGACTGCTTAAAAATCACGCTTTCTGGTAAGACACTGTCTCTGGAGAAAAAGCTGTGCCATTAGTGTCACACTGTGTTGCCCCATGCTGTTCCTATCAGTAAATGGATACTACAACCAGCCTCAATGCTACAGGGAGAGAGAGCTGTGACACACAAAGTTGGATAGACTGTTTGTACCAGATGTAGCAGCTGTTTCCAATTTTTCCTTTCTCTCTCCCATACAAGAAAAGGAAGTGATAGGAGGGGAAAAAAGACAAAAATCAACAAGTCATTATAAAGTGATTATAAAGGGCTTCATCTGAATTTTATAGTCCGTTTATGAATACGAATGCATCATATTATATGCAAAAGCATGGGGTGAAGATATGGAAACTGCAACCTCAGCAGGTGACTTGATATCAGCTTGTGCTGAAAGGGAATTGTGAATAAACACCTCAGATTAACACACTTTAGTTGCCTCATGAGAACATGTGACTCTTGCCACATTAAATCACTATAATAAAAACACACCAGACATATTCTTGTTGCTATTTGTTACTATTGTTTCACATTTTTCTTTTTTCGGTTTAAGGGAGCTCATTTTTGTGTCATATTTTAACATTCCGAGCTACTTGGTTTTGTGACAGTGAATTATTATTTCTTTTTATTTAGCTGCAAGGATATGAATAATATAGAAACATTTTATTGTTCTTTTTGCTGTTTATTTGTTACGCCCTTTAAAAGTTCAATAAAGGCATTATTAACCTCCTAAGACCCAAACTCTTCCAAGACATGCATTTTTAATTTCTCTTTGATATTTGGGCATATTGGGGCCCAATGAATGTAAAAACAAAGAATTACCAGATTTTTTTTTTTAACCTTATTTTTGTTTTTAAGAAAAATAAGAGCCACATATGAGGATATTCGTTTAAAATTTTGATAGAACAGTAGCAGTATAATGTCCTCGTAAGTGGATATCAGGCCCTTGTAGAGCAAAATTGAGTATTTTAGTCTAAATAACCCAAAATGTGATGTCCACATATGTGGACGCCAGGTCCTAGGAGGTTGAAAAATACTTGTAATGATCAAGACAATCCTGTGAGGGCCTGTTTGTCTCAGCCTCAGGGCCTGACTAACCCAAAGACTTCTTTAGAAAAAGGGAGGACCAAACCCATGAATTACAATCCTAGCTAATGTGCGATTACAGAGCGAGAATACAAAGAAAGAGAAATTAGTGCAAGATTAAGGTGTTGTCTTCTACAGGTAGTAATCACTAGATTGTGATACAAAATTATCACAAAACCTCACTCATAATACAAAGTTACTGTGATTTTTTTTTTTCAACATTTTTCAATATGCTGAGTAAAGCATTAACATATGTTGTGATTTATCATGCATGCAAATTATGTCCTTTGTTAGTATGTTTCACTCAATAACAAAGAGGTAGAGCCAGAGGTAGCTTTATCACGCCAAGTGTGTCGAGCAAGCCCAACAAAGTGAAGAAGTGGATGGACAGGAAATCCAGGTTACAGAGAGGGGAGTTATCAGATGGGTGCAGGTTAGGGGTCGGGTCAAATGTGAACAAAAGCTTTGTAAACCTCACACAGTGTGAGGCAGAAGCCACACTGAACACTCACAGACACCCAGCCTGTTCGTCTACACCTTTGTCTCCAGTCTTCAGTTTGTTGATTTACATTATTTCTTACAACTGTTTGTTGAGTCCAAATCCTTTTCCATTTGTCCTCCATATGGTCTCAGATGTCACACTCCATTTTCTAACCACTTATTCTTAACATTGTTTACAATACTGGCCTTTGCTGTGAAAGGACTATCCAAGCACCTGCGGGAACAGCAGCGTTTAAAAGCTTTCACCGCAGCAGGCCTGTCATCTCTTTCCTTCTGTGGCTTGGCTGAATCAAAGGAAAGCTGTAGCTGTACTATAGAAAGTCTTTTGTAGTAAAATAAAAATAAGCATTATAAGCAAATACTCAAACACCCCCAAAAAACTGAGGCGCATAGAGAGACAAAGAAGTGATAACACTAATGCAAAATGAATCTCTAATCATACCATTTTAACGATAGACATTTTAGTTTGAAGGACAGAATGAATGCAAAACTGATTCACCGAAAATTCAAGCAGAGACACTTAAAGATCTGTTGAATTTTAACGAAGCTGATGAGACTCGCCATCACCGTCTTTATTCGGCTTGTAGAGCATTTGAGTGTGCTGGAGTGGGCATATGCGTGAGACTGAATTAATGACGTGTGTGTTGGTGTATATGCCAGATTACTAATCAGTGCTTAGACAAAGGCCGTATGTGTGCAAGTCTGTGCATCTCTCTCACATATTGCCCTCCACGTCTGCATAAAACCTCTATCAGCAGGAATGTCAGGATTGTCGGGTCAGCAGTGGTGACATCATGGCAGCCAGTCAGAGGCAACAACAAGGCCTCGGCACCAGTTTCCTCTTGGTTGCATCAGCAATGCAATACCAGACTGCGGATCAATGACACCCACTCCAGCCCTGTTTCCCGCTTACTGAGTCTACAAACGATTAATGCAGACAAGAAACGGATATACTTAAAAAAAAAAAAAAAAAACATTAAATTAAAATCTTCATGAACTGACTGTGCAGAGTTAAACCTCAGTCAGTAACAACAGGCTTGAAATGCTTTAAGCCCTAAATTTGGCCCCAATGTAAGCTGGCAAAAAAAGAAAGAAAAAAAGAAAAAAAAAAGCACAGATAACATGAACGCAGATGAGACTCAAATCTTCATTAGTTTTAAGAGATTTTAAAGTCAGGAGTGAAGAAAATATATCTGCAAAGGCTCCTTTTCTTAGAATTAACACTGATAAACCTAAGAAACCAACATATATAACAACATTGTTCCCACTACACCGTCACTTCTAGAATGGACAAAGTCGTCTTTCATATTTCCCCGTGTCAGCAATCAAGGTCCTAGTGTGTGTTTGTATATGGGAGTGCAAGTGTATGTGTATTTGTATGTGCAAAGTGTCCTTCGGGTCATAAGATAAAGTACACCTGAGGCAGGGGCAGGGAGCCACTTTGCAGTGTTACCACAGTAACCAAACACAGAAGCAACCACCTGGTTGGTAGAGCCTAAGAAATGAAGCTCAAGGGGAACCACTTCAGGACAGCAACCAATGTTTAAAATCCTCTCAAATTGGCCTCATTCCCAAACACAGGCCTTATTGTGTCCGTGCCACGATGAGTGGAGCACAGATCACAGACAGCTGTTGAATCTTTCATGGAAATTCAAGAATAACCGAGGTTATTGTTCAGCTCTCATTACAACATAGAAATAAGTTAGGCCAATAATGTTCATATAATCTCCACACAGTTTAGGGCACAGTATATCCTGTGAGACATTTAAAAACCCATGCCAGCCATGACTGTTTTAGTTCTCTGCTTCATCATAACCAAGGACCTACTACCATGCTTTGAGCCTGAAAGCACTATGGCAGTTGTACTTACTTATATAGCAAAATTCATTGTACTTAGGCTACGTCCACACGTACCCGGGTATTTTTGAAAACTGAGCTTTTTCTATGCATTTGCACCTTTCATCCACACATAAACGGCGTCACTGAAAACTGAGATTTTTAAAAACGCCTGCCAGGGTGGATATTTTTGAAAACTCAGTTTTTGCATGTACATGTGGACGAGGAAAACTGAGAAAACGCAGCGTCAAAGGTGTGTGCCATTTTTGACGTCACACTGTGCGCCACGTTATTGTTTCGGTGAAATGAATTTCTACAATACTGTTAATTGTACTCTCTGCAGTGTTTAAATGCTTACACATACACACACAGTTACTGTCCCTCCACACGTAGGACTCGGTTCTGCTTCTATGTCCTATCTTTGTTTACTATTTCCCACCGAGGCTTCTAGACTTCTGATTGGCCAACATTTCTACACGGTTAGGAATATATCGCCACCTGTTGCTTTGGCATATTCCTAGCAGCATTTTCCTTTATTTTTGCGCTTACGTGAGGACGGGATTATTTTTTTTAAACAAAAACGGAAAATCTCCATTTTCAAAAATACCCATGTACGTGCGGACGTAGCCTTAAATGTGCATAAGACAGAAGATGAAAAGATAAAAACCTATGCAGGTTTACAGTGAAAATGCAAAGTAGTAAAATACAAGTTAAATACATACAAAATACACAAACACACACACACACACACAAAAACCTACAGCTGTGTAAGGCTGGAGAACAAGAAGGCAGAAGTAGACAAAGGAGCTGTTGGGACGCTACTATACAGGTAATTCCAGCGGAAGGGGTTACATGAAGAATTCAAGGCAGTAACCCCAAACTGTGTGAGCGGCTCCAGCAGATCCCAGGAACGACATCCGAGATCCTACTCCAGCAGAGTGCAGTCGTTGGAACCTCTAGCTCCCAGACCTCTTGTAGAGGACCCAAGCTTGAAGGATAAAGACTGCCAGCACGGATGAGTGGGGAAATATATATAACAAGACAGAGCTGCTCTCTATGATGATGTTCATCTAACCTGGCACAGAAATCATATTTTGAAGATTAAAGATTAAACGTTTTTCCAAATAACAGCTTTACCCGTGTATTTATTTCTAAGAGCAGATTATACAATTTTTTTTTTCTCTGTGCAAAATAGTTTTTAGTAATCAAATTCTAAATATATAGAAAACCTCTGCGATGTCCCAAACATGAAGCAGACACGTTGTATGAAAAATAAAAACAATATAATGAATAACCCAGACACCTTAAAGATTTATGAAAACATGGGCGCCAGTTTAGCTCACAGGGTGAGCAGGCAACCATACGCTGCAAGGCCTTTTCTACTCTCCACTACTGCACCATCTACTAAAGTCAGAAGGCTCCAAAAAATAATTAAAGTACAGCATGTATGACTAGCTAGCTTTTCCCCAAGAGATTTATTTAAAAGGTATTTATTAGAAATTACCCACAAAATAGCTTTGGGCTCTTATGGTTAATACTGATACTTAATTAAATTACCTGTTTGCACTAGTTACTATCAGCCCATATGTGAACCAGCCAGTTTTCCCTCAGAGACAACTTAATAGACAGCCGGCTTAATTACAAAATCCTAAACACAAAGTTATAGACCTCTGTCAAAGACCGTGTTTTTCCCCATCCATATCTCGAAAGATCAAATCAACAGTCCAAACAGGAACTATGTTAGCCAATCATGTTTTTGCAGTGATGGATGCAAGTAGCAGAGAGGAAGAACAGTTTCAACTTCACTGTAGCAAGCACACTTCTCTATTTTTGTGTGTTTGACTTCCATGAATAACATGAATCAATAGAGTATTTCTTCAGTACTCTCACTGGATGGGCAGAAATGTAATCGTATCAGCGCTCTGAATTAGACCATTAATGAATTATCATTCTGTTCCGAAAACAAGCATCACTTCTTTCATTCAGTTGGACGGGGATTTAAAAAGTTACTCCTCACATAACTACCCAGTAGAGCTGGGCGATAGAACGATAACGATATGTATCGCGATATAACTTTTTCTCGATAGAAAAATTAAACTATCGCGATAGACCTCGCCGCTCTTGTCCTCTTAAAACAAAAAAACAAAAAAAAGAAAGCCAATCCAAATTACGTAGCGCAGAGCCGAACCAATCACAGCCGCAGCGTCACGTCACGTGACTTGTTACTTACAGCACAAGTGCCAAGCTGCACGTGTGTTTGTTTGGGAAGCAGCCAGCCACGTACCGCCCAGGTAATGGAGGAAATGAGTGTGCCGACTAGAAAAATCAACCGAGCGTGACCGAAGGGAAAACAGATGATGGTTCCAATGCCGGATGGAAGAGCCACAGAAGTTCCGTAGTGTGAAGGTATTTCGGCTATTTCAAGTCTGACAAAAAACAGAGTAGCGTGCACTGTAAATTGTGCCGAAAGCAAGTCTGGAAATACAATAAACTGGTGCATGCGCTATGTCCACACGTACCCGGGTATTTTTGAAAACACAGATTTTCTATGCGTTTGCACCTTTCGTCCACACGTAAACGCCGTTTTTGGTCACTGAAAACGGAGATTTGTAAAAACTCCGATTTTGCATTTACGTGTGGACTAGAAAAACGGAGAAAACGCAGCGTCAAAGGTGTGCGCATTTTTTGACGTCACACTGTGCGCCACGTTATTGTTTCGGTGAAATGAATTTCTACAATACTGTTAATTCTACTCTCTGCAGTGTTTAAATGCTTACATATACACACAGTTACTGTCCCTCCACACATACGACTCGGTTCTGCTTCTATGCCCCAGCTTTGTTTACTTTTTCCCACCGAGGACTCTAGACTTCTGATTGGCCAACATTTCTGCACGGTTAGGAATCTAGCTCCATCTGCTGCTTTGGCATGTTCATAGCAGCGTTTTCCTTCATTTCTGCCTTTATGTGTGGACGGGATTATTTTTTAAAACGAAAACGGAAAATCTCCGTTTTCAAAAATACCCGTGTACGTGTGGACGTAGCCTCAGTCTCTGACTGGAAGCGCTAATTCGTCATTCGGCTTTTGTCAGACTAAAGTAACTGTTAAAACTGTTTGAAAAGCTCAGCTATACAACAAGGAGAGATTGAGAATTTCCTTTTAGTTCTCAGTTTATTTGATATTGACAAAAGTTAGTCAGTTTTGTCTGTTCTTCTGTAAAACAAACTAAGATTTATTTTTAGAATTAATATTTTGTTTCTAAGTGGAATTGACAATGTTTTGTTTGTTCTATTTTGAAACTTAAACGCTTTAGCGGTTGCCTTTTGTGTAGTTTGCAATATTTGCCTTTATTTATCTGAAAAAGTCTCATGTTCCTTAAGTACATCTACCCTGTTGAACTTATTATGGGAAATAAATATTTAAATAAAAACAAGCTGCTGATTATTTCACATTTTACTTGTGAGCAACGGCACATTTAAATCTTACAAATATAGTTATTTGGCTTATATCGTGATAGATATCGTTATCGCCTGAAATGAAAAAAACATATCGTGATATGAAAAAATCTTATATCGCCCAGCTCTACTACCCAGAGACATCAGCAAGATGCTTAAGAAGTGAACTTGCCTCTTGATGGACTTTGATTTCCTTCCTTTTTGGAATGTGTAAAATGAGTGCGTGATGCCATATCTTTAAATTTCAAAATAAAACATGGATAAAACTTTGTGCTAGACACATACAAGTTAGCAGGAATCCCAGTAGATCAAACGGTTAGAGTTAAAAAAATATTTTTTAACAAGCATCAAATAGTGCTCCCACTCTATTGCTAACATGGACATTAGAGTTAGAGTATCTCTAAAATAAGGCCAATTTATTTTTTAACTTTAAGATTACTGTTCCAATTAGTAATGATTGTTTAATCACTGACTAATTTGTACTGGATGCTCTATTTACTTAGTAGGTGGATAGTTTAGTACTTAGTATTTTAAACAAGTTCAACCATGTGCTCAGCTAGAAAAGAAAGTGCAACGCAACAAAAAAAAAAAAAAGCACCTAAATCTAAACAAATAAGGTCATTTGTTTCACTCACCTCCTGCAGTCTAATGGACTCTGCAACTGCCAGCCTGATGAAAAAGGAGAAGAAGGAGAGGAGGAAGAGCGAGACAACCCTCTCACTGTATGTGTGTGTCGTGCTCACAGGCTACCTGATCCACAGCCTGACGAAGAGACGGCGACAGAGAGAAAGAGAGAGAGAGACCAGGTCAGAACAACGCAGACGGGAGGGGGCAGCTGGAGAGAAAAGCGAAGTGGTGCCGCCATTCCCCGTTACCCGGGAAACCAACGCTCTTTCAAAGAAAAATGGCCAATGGCAAACACCGGCAATTGTGTTCAGACAAAAAGTCACATGACTGCCCAAACACCACTCCCTATACACTGAGAGAGAGGAGAAGAGAATAAAAAAGAAGGATGGCGTTTTTGGGTGGAGGGGTGATAGAGGACCTAAGATAAAGAGACAAGGATAGAAAGGGAAAGAAACTCAAAGTATAGCTGACCTGACGCTTGAGTGAAAAAACTTTTTCCACAGTCTAAACTCAACATGAAATAAATTGGAAACTATTTTTTTTTCCTGTTAACAATAGGATATTAAAAGAACAGTTGACACACTCTATAACTTCCTTTCCACTTTAGTAATGTTTTATTACATGTAGTGCATTAGCATACACTTTCTGACAGGACACCATCATGACCAAATGACACTTGTTGTCATCATGAAACATTAACCAAAACCACCCGTCACACATATACCAGCTTTAATAAAAACAAAACAGCTGTATGTATAAATGTTAGATTAACATTTTATATTCTGTTGGGCCATCATTAGACCACTATAATCATGAAAAGGGAAAATTTGGGCTTTCTCAGTCATCTCAGTTTACTATGCCCCCCCCCCAATGTAATAAGATACTGGCTTCAGCTGCTCTCTTGCAGAAGAAAAGGATTAAAAAAAAAAAAAAAAAAAGGCTGAGAATATGACTGAACAGTGGTTGTGGTGCTAGCAGCAGGGACTCGTGCCGGTTTCATTACCAACAGCTCAGTAGTGCATTTAGAATTACTTGAAACAATCTGAGGAACCCCCACTTAACACCACACACACAATATTGCCATTAACAGTGTGTATAGCTTGTAACTGTGTGATAGCAAAAAAATGAATCAATTATCAGAAGAAAACACTAATAGACCATTTAAAAAAAAAAAAAAAAAACACACACACACACACACACAATTTGTAACTGCATTGAAAAAATATTGAGTATTAATACTAGGAACTTGGGAGAAACAAGATTCCATCTTAACAGCACTCATGGAGGTACTTCTCTTAAAACCCAAAGGAGTCGATCCAGTGTTTACCGAAAGGCTTGAAGACTTGGAAATCGGTAACTGCATCATCTCAAACACTTCAATACGCCCGACTTACAAACAGCCCCAGAGCACAGCAGATGTCTGAGCCAAATGAAGCCAGCAAAGCTGCATCATCTGTAGGAAGTGGCGATGCAGAAATCCGTTTTCAGGTTGATTTATTTGATCCAATATCAACAGATGACTGAAGCGTGATCTGAAATCCATGTGCACAGGAGAACTTATTACTGATCCTATCCTGCCCCTTGGGCTGGATACGATCACTCCCCCACAGGTTAGTGTTATCTCGGAGCATGAATGGCCAACGATTCTTCAGTCTAAACGGATTCAGCTGTTTTAAGCTAAAATCTTTTCAAAGCTACTTTTACATTTGTTTATTTTATTGTTGTCATGACTTATTTATGTTTCCACTTTAGACCATTTTAATAAACCTAAACTTCAAAATGAGTTTGTGTTTTTTTTTTTTTCACTATGCACTCCCTGAATAGTCAAGTAAATTGTAGTGAGGCTTTCCAGCTAATTGTAAATCCCCTACAAAGCAGTGAGACAAATATGGTCTACAAGTGATAGGCAGATGGTTTATTACCCTGATGATATCACACATCCATCACTCTCTCTGCAATATAGTGAACACTTGAACACAATCATCTGCCTTTTAATACATTGCTTCAGTGACACTAAATTACCCTGCTTCAGCTGTGGCTGGTAGGTCTCATTCTCCAAAGGCATCTAGCAAGAAATAAGGGGCTCAATTACCTCCCTACAACATGAATGGCGACACAATAACAGCAATAAGCCTCAGCAAATGAAGACGACAGAGCCGCCGGTATCAACTGCATGGACAGTCATGAAAAAAAAAAAAGAAAGAAAGGTTATGGGGAGGTCTGCCAGAGGCTTAACAATCCTGTACCAGCTTATCAATAGATAGCACACACATTGTAGCTCTAGGCTTATCACAGATTCTTGGGATATGCTTGGAGATACCTGAAGATTGACCCATTCATACAATGACACATTGAGTTATTTGTCAGTCTTTCTAAAAGTGTGTGACCGACAGTCTTAATAACTTTCTTCTATGAATATTCAGAAGAAATAGGAATGCATTTTCTCAATTAAATTAATTAAAAGTCGTAATTACAAAGTATCCACGTGCGGATTTGCTCCCGAGAGTCTATGATGTGAGTGAGTTTGAGATTATTTTCTCCTGCCTTATTGGATTGAAAGAGAGAAGGAAAAGCAGGAGTCTGGAGGCGAAAGTGAGGAATTTAAATGTAAGGACTCACAGATGTAATGAACAAGGCTATACAGAGAGTTGGTGTGACACAGGAGGATGGTAGGGATAGGCTGATGTGAGGGAGATGATCCACTGTGGTGGCCCCTAAAGGGAGCAGCCGAAAGATGAAGAAGGAGAAAAAGATAATTGACATTTACTTATCAAATAGTCAGAAATTGCAAGATGATGCAAAGCTTTGTGTCAAATATGGTAGCAGACTCAATTAAATTTAAAAAATAAAATTCCTCAATTTAAAATTGACTAAACTGGGGGTAAATTACTGGCCGACATATACTGGTGATTGTTTATAGAAGAATACTTATCAGTGAGCACTGGTATTGTGGTGATTGTTGTATCTGTCAGGAGAAAGTATCTGATGCACTGTTTAACATCTGCAGTGTAGCGTACCGTTTCTGGCTGTCTATCCTTCATTTCACAAACACAAAGAGCTGTTAAAGTACAGTGTGCTGCATGTACCTGTTCCAACTTTTTCAAAGCACGGTGTTAAGTTTAAAAAAAAAAAAAAGTTTGTTAAAGGGCATTGCATTGCACTTTTGCATTAATCTGAATGGACTAAAGGAGACCACTCAGTACTCGGTTTCACTCAGTGATTCCAAGTAAAACATGAAGAGGAAACAAAAACAGTTTACAGAGCTGAACAATTGTTTTAAAAAGTGAAGTGGGAAAGTTTTTATTTTTTCAAAAGAAGGAAGAAGCCAATATAATACAACATGGTGTGTGAGGGATGTGACAGAGAAGTACAAACAACATATGAGAAGTGGAGGAGATACATGAAATCAATACGAGGAAGAATCAAATACCAAATACAAATAATCAATCTTAAAACGCCTCACATCAGAATAGCTAGGCAAACATAAATAACAGATAAAAAGTAAATAAACTGATAAACGTCTTTGTATACAGGTATACTTTGAATACTTGGTAGAAATATATGTGATATATTTATAAAATCAATTATTTGCATCAGCAATTTATGAATATTTTTGTTGCTTTTCCATTTATTGACCTTTAGAGTTTTGACTGTCGATAAAGACATTTGAAGAAATAGATAACGCGGAAAAGTGATGTGTACTTTTCATTATTATCTATCAAGCCAAACAATAAGCAGATTGTAAATCAGCACAAAATGCAGATACATCAGTAGGCCAATAAAAAAAAATGGCTGACAACTACAGATCGGTGTTGACGTAACATATTTAGATTTTAAAAATAATACAAATGATGTGTGAAAATATGTCAACGTGTCAGGTGTACCAATGGCCAGCACCTCCATCAAAAATGTTTAGTCTACATAGACACTATGGTCATGCCATACGGTACCGTCCCTAATGATTCCAGTCATTGTCATCTGACATGTATGATAGCAAGAGCTGCATGTCAACCTCCAGTGACGTTATAGCAAAACGAGAACTACTTCACCAACCACCAACAAAACACAGCGCTATGGAAATATGCAAGAAATCTGTTCCTGCTGAAGGTGGAAACAAAATAAACATACTTGTTTCACCAACTGAGGCGAAAACACACCGTCATGTGCAACCAGGCTACAAGGAGAGCAGCTGGTAATGTGTGGCCCAAAAGTAAACAAATGACTCAACTGAGCATTGCTGAAGCACTTGCTAGTTGCACTCCTTTTGACAGGAAGAGCAAACATGGAAATTGCTGACATGGTTACGCAGTGGAAAAGCACAGCTTTAAAGAACTGGTGAAAAAGCTCAACTAAGATTACAACATCGCAGGCTGAAAATATTTTTCAAGTTCCATTTGAGTATGTGTGAATACTGAGCATCTCCTTAAAAGTTACAGGCTTAAGTTACTTCACTTATTGCTGTTGTTAAAGTGTTAATCAGTTATTTATACTTTTATTTAAAATTTCACAGGAAATCACTACATAGGCTACTTTTGTGCTTACACTTGACTTCTGCGGTGTCACTGCTATTGCCCTATATTGTTGGGCGGCCTTGAATAAATTGACAGCTTGAATTCTGTTACCCGTTTGGTGGGTGGAGTGGTTGGTGCTCTGGCAGTAACTCACTGAAAAAGGAGGACATAAAAATGCCCTTCATTTTGTTTGCACTACTAAATGCCGCTTCCTTTGGGCTGCACTCAATAAAAAGTTTTTCAGCATTAATTTTCTATGCTGACAAAAAAAATGTATATATACACATTACAAATTTCCTTGAAATATTGTTACATAACGTTGATGCTAACAAACATGAATCAGTATTTTGAGACCTGGGCCCTATTTCAGGAAGCCGGTTTAGTGCAAAGTCTGACTAAGTATACCCTGAGTTAACGAAAACTCTGGTTTTTCGGTTTCACAAAGCGAGTTCAGCTGAAGCCTGAGTGAGTCACTATGACGACACACTCCGTGAAGCTAACCTGCCCCCTAGCAGGTTTACTACAACTAACCCTGACTGTCCCCGCCTCTTTGTCGGAAACCTGACAGTAGGAAGTGTCAGACATGGCGTGTCCCTTCCTTGAAGAGCCAGTAGATCTTGAAGCCCAAATACTCCGCAGAGCTCTCCGCCGGGAGAGAGTGATCAGAGCGCGTATGGACATTTTATCATTACCTGATGATTTCCTGTGTGAACGTTACCGTTTCTCAGCACAATCAATAAGTTATTTGGATAACATCCTCAGGCCATATATTGCGCATGTGACACATCGCGGACATGCGCTCAGTCCATTACATATTCTTTGTACCGCACTCCGTTTCTTTGCAAACGGGAGCTTTCTGTATAATATTGGTGACGCTGAGCACGTTTCCAAGGCTACCGTCTGTCGGGCAGTCAGGAATGTTACAGTTGCACTGAAACGTCTCCTGCACTCGTTTGTGGTGTTCCCCGGTCATAGACCCACAAGATTTATCAAAGAGGGATTCCACAAAATTGCAGGTAGCAGGATGACCAAAACTTAATTTATGATGTGGTGATACTTGGACTACTACATAAATTTTACATTTATTTTCACGGTTCCCAGGCGTGATTGGCTGTACAGATGGCACTCACATTCCAATCATTGCTCCTTCAGTAAATGAAGGAGACTATGTGAACAGGAAGTCTTTCCACAGCATTAATGTACAGGTACATAGTTCCCTGTAGCATTTCAAACTAACAAATTATTTCATTATAGTAATGGATGCTAATTTGTGTTCTCTGCACTGTGAAGATCATATGTGATGCTGCCAACATTATCACAAATGTGGAAGCCAAGCGGCCAGGCTCTGTCCATGACTCACAAATATTCCGTGAATGTACACTGAGCACAAAATTTGGACATGGTGAGTTGAGAATACTTTAAAATATATAAAGACCAATTGCTTCAGGGACATTTGAACTGAAGTGTATCCTTCTGTCTTAGGAGAGTTCACTGGCTACTTGCTTGGTGATAGGGGGTATCCATGTTTACCCTATTTGCTTACCCCTTACCCTGACCCTGAACCGGGCCCACAGCAGCGATATAATCTGGCTAATTGCAGGACAAGAGCCAGAATCGAAATGACTATCGGAATGCTTAAGGCCCGGTTCCAGTGCCTGCAAAGACTCAGGGTCACCCCAGAAAGGGCATGTGACATTATTGTGGCATGTGTGATTCTTCACAACATTGCCACAATTAGAGGAGAACACTGTCCTTCTGAACCAAACATCAGCAGTGATCCAAACCATGAACATCCTGACCCTCCCACGGACATACAAGATGGAAGCGCAGTCAGAGACACCATATATCACAATCATTTCTTTTGACCCATCACCTCAACATGTTGAAAGAAGAATAAACAGATTTTTTGTTCAACTGGCTTTATTGGTCGCCTGTATTTCCTGTACACAAAGTATTAAAAGATGTAAACCTCATAAAGTGTCTCTGTTGCTTCCTCCTCTGTAACAGCTGTCAATGTTTCTTCATTATTTTCCTGTAGTAAAGAAATAAACAACATTGCTGTTCTACTGTACACTCATATAATCTGTGGAGTATTACTCACAACTGCATGTTGGTCTGGCTCAACAGGAGGCTGCACCAGATGCAGTACACCATCACCATCAACTGTTAGAATATGAGGTTTATACAGGTCACTTATAACTTACAAGGGACCAAATGGCAATTAACAAACATATAGCACTCAGCTTACACTTCATTGTCATTATGCTCTCAAAGACAACCAAGACTGAGGGAAGGCAAAATCAGTAGGAAAATAACTTCACTACAAACAAATTCATTATGGTGAAGAGTTTATCAAATGAATGAGCAGCACTGCAAAGGTGACTGTGAAGAAAGGATGTATGCACATCATGTATTATTTTGAATTTACCCCCTATGTAGGCACTTGTGTCTTGCGGGGTTATTGACTCAGAGGATGTCCCCACAGAGATGCCTTCAGCCACAGGGCGCCCACTGTTTTGGCTGAGGGCCAACTGCTCAGCCTCTGTGAGTGGTGGTGGTGGAGGACCCCCACCTGTTTTTCGGGCCTCCGCTTTTTTTCTGTTGGCTATAACAGGCCACATTTGAGCATACAGAGTAAGCAAATATGTACTTGTAATGTGCTCAGATAATTTCAATAAGTGCTTACAGAAAGAAAATTAATGTAGCCTCTAACTGCAATCGATTTACATCGGACAAACAGACCAAGCACTATGGCTCATAATACACCTTACCTGTTTGGACTATATTTTTATATTTCATTTTTACTTGCTGCCAGGAACGTTTGGGGCCTGTTGGGTTGCACCTGCGCTCACATCACATCACAACATAAAATGTATAAAATAACAAATAAAATAACATATGATAAAATAACGTGTTAAATGGGTGGAAATCCCTAGATCAATGTTTATATTAACACTCATGCATTGACTCTGTCGGCTTTGTTTTGCCATGCATGCTCCCTTTCTTTTGCAGCTGAGGCTGTGTTACTTTTTTTCCGCAAAATTTGCATGTTATCGGCATATGCTGCCATCAGAATTTCGGCCTCAAGCGCTGTAAAATACATTGACCGCGCCTTCTTTCCCTCCGTCTCCATGGTGACTCGCTTACTCTGTGCTCCGCTTATCAGGGCTTTATGTATCCTCGTGCGCGCGCTTCACTTGGGGTTAAAGCAACTCCGCGTTGATTGAACTAATTGTTATCAGCCTTTCTGAAACCGAATATTCCGAGTTGGACAGTTCGGGGTTACTCAACCCTGAGTATCGTTTTTCACTCCAAGTTTTCTAAACCGGCTTCCTGAAATAGGGCCCTTGAAAGATGAAAAATCATGTTCTGGTAGACAAAAATAATGTTGGAAAAATTTGTTGTTCAGGAAAATAAATCAATAGATTAGAGGTTATGACTAATTCCCAAATCGTTCTGTGACATAATTGCATATTCAGCATGATTTGAAACTAGTTACTGAGTGCATCGTGTTGTTAGGAAAGTGTTCATTAAGGTGACTGTGCAAGGAAGCAGAGGGTCATTTTCCTATGGACTTCTATAACGCTTCAACTGTCTTCTGGCAACCAGAGAAGTGCCCCCTACTGGCCAATCAAAGGAATTAATGTTTACTTCACATTAGCATTGGCTTCATTTTTGAGACCTGAGAGCTACGTCCATCTTCTATATGCAGTCAATGAGCATCGTGGAGCTTTGTGAAATGATAATGTTCAATGATAACATTTCTTCTCATTGCCAGTAACTTCAGTGTACTGTATAAACATCATTTAAGCGATTATTTGTAAAGCTTCAGTTGATCTATTTACATAAAAATATATTAACATAGCAACAATCCAACTAAACCTACACAGAAGCTGCTCCCATCAACATAAGTGGACCATTAACACCACAAAGTGGGTAGGTAAATTTTGTATCCCAGTTTATCGTTAGCCTGTCACCATACTGCAGGTGCTCTGAGCTCAGTTGCCAGCACTTGTTGCATTACCACCAGTCTTAAAAACATTTCCGTTCAACTTTATCTTGATATAAACAAAGATTTTAAAAAAGATTTTAAAAAATGAAATGAAAACAACTTACAAGTGAGTTAGCAGGCGTTTTCAATTCAGCGGACAGTCGAGTGCTTCATCTCATCTTCCAGCTGCTCACTGTGGGCAAAAATCCACACTCCAGTCCGGTAAAGGCAAACTACACGACTTCCGGTTCGCCCTTTCAAATTAAAGGTCTTAACGACAAGCTTGTGAAAAAATAAAATGAAATAACGTGAAATGCAATGCTTCTGGGGAGTTGTACCTCCCCAGAAGCGAAAATTATATTGGAAATAAACAAAAACTCGTGAACATCTGCATTAAAAATAAGTGAGTTATAATAATATTAATGAGCAAAGATCTCCTGTGCCTCAAAGCAATATGGCTCCGAGGTAAGGAAGTAACAATTCACCTTACACCTCACCTAACAATTGCTTCACCGCACACAAAGGTGTGATCTGACGTCTGTTCCTCCTGTCATCTCTTACTGGAGTCATTTTGTTAGGGAATTTGGGAAGAATTTGGTCTTTCTCACACTTTTTTTGTTTGTTTATGACAAACAAAATGAAGGCGGTCTCTTTCAAATTAATTCATAGGTTTTAGCCTGTGAAAAACACTCGTTGTGAGCCCTTTCTAGAGACTTGCTGCCATTTATTTTGGTCTTGTACTTACGCACAGCTTTCATGGAAAAACATTGTTTATTTTATTTCTAACAAAATCTTTGTACTTTTCTACAAAAAAAAAAATCTTACATGGTGTACTGACTCAAAAGCTTTTTACCTCATCTACTTGACTTTACTCCTTGCCAAACACATACATAAATGATAAAAACATTAAAATTTGTAATGCTTGTAATGTCTTTGTTTAATGTTACCGTCGCTCTTTTCTTTTTTTTCTTCTTCCCCTATATGTATCTGTATTTGTTTATATACATGCTTGTATATAAACTGACTCCTTTAATCCACTCACATTAATGCAAAATTGCAATGCGACACCTTTTCTAAAAAAAACAGGTATATGCACCACGCCGTCCTTGAACAGCTCTTTGTGTTTGTGAAATGAAGCATTGATAGCCTGTATCACAAAGCAACAGTACACATGTTTATTTGTGAAAAACAAAATCTGGGAACAACAGTGATAAGGTATAATTTAAAAATACCAGTGTAAAGTATCAAATAATTTAAAAATACCAGTGTAAAATACCAGTTCAAAGTAAGGCAAGTGAAAGGGGATAAAAATGTTTTCCAGAGGAAAGCGGGAGCTATCACTTTCCTATCATTCTTTTTAATTGATACCCATGGTTGCACTGATATGATAAGGCATCAACAAGTGGGGCCAGTGCCACCCCAGGCTATGCCCTGTGCGTCCATGCATACTTATACACATTTTTATAGAAATGACTAATGGCAAATGATTAACCGCCACTTTTGGAGGAACAACCTGGAGCTGTGTCTCCATGGCAGCAGCAAACACTAATAAGCCTTTTAGGATTGGCTCATTGTTTATTATGATAAAAAGCTAGTTAACCTGTGTCAACACGTAGCTTTAGGTAGTCACAACAAACAGCGTGATGGATGTAGCAGAAAAACATTTGTCCTTCAGACTGTTAGATCATTTAATGGATTGTAAGTAACAGCAGTTTTAATGATTTTGAAGTTGAAAATCACCTCTCTCCTCCTCAAACAAATCTGATTTGATCTGACAGGAGGAAGTTGGCACTATTAATAGATATTTTTCTGACTAAACTGATTGTGTTACATCACAATGTCTTCAGTATCTACACTGAAAAAAATATGTTGTTGGATTTACTTAATTCAATGGTGGACATTTGTTGCACACAGATGTTTTGCTTTGGCAGCAACTTAAACAATTGAGTTAAATTAACACAATTTATTCATGTTCAATAAACCTGTGCAATTTGTGTTGATAAAATGTGACTTAAACATGTTTTGATGAAGTAATTTGAGCTCTTGAAATATTTTAATCCTTCACAATTTTCTCACTTTATCCCAACACCATTCAATAACTTTTACCCAATACTACTTGGTCACTTAAATACTACATGTTATCTTCAAATTACATTTTGCTATTATATTCTAGTATCAAATACACAATTTTCAAATGGAGGCCTTATAACAGATTATATTGTTCTCTTCCAAGATGGTTGCTGGCATCCACCAGTAACCTTTCAAAACAAAATGTCTAATTTCACTGCATTGACAGTAGGTAAAGAATTAAACTGACATTACTCCACTACTGAATCTATATAAACCAACAGTTAAATAATGTCAGTTCTTCCGTGTTCTCTGGAATCAATCACAGCAAAGAAATTAGACTCTTTCTTTTGAAAAATGTTGGGAAAGAACAATACAAAACATTCTATTTAAGGCCTCTGACGTCAAGATTCAGTTAAACAACAATTATAACTAAACAATTTGAGGTAATGTTAGTTTCCATTAACATTAAATTAGGTTACTGAATTGGCAAACACCTTCCTATTAACATTACCCATTTTACCCCAATAACTAAAGAAATTAGCACTTGCAGGTCAAAACCTTTATTCAAGAGATGCAAAAATAACATTGATACAGTGAGTGACTGTCAAAAATTACGGCACTGATCATACTGTGACATCTTGGTTCAAAACAGCAAGCTTAGAAATATTCAACGTTCCTTACTTCAACTGAATGAAACTGAAAATACCATTTCACACGGCCCATATGGGATATTTAGACTGCATAACTGTTCATGCTACATCTCTTCACTAGTAAAAGAAAGAAAAAATACAAAGAGAAATTTAAAAATGCTGCCAAACAGACAGAGAACTTGTACAGAGCAAAAGGAAAAACAAACAACAACAACAACAACAAAAAAACGGCTCGTCCTCATGGCAGTTGCAGTGTATATAAAAATGAACCCTGCGATCTGTTCCTGGAATTGAGCTTCAAAAATGCAGCAGAACAAGTGTGAGATTTAAATGTCTTCTCACCTAGAGCTGGTCACCTCACATGCATAACAGTGAGCAACTAAGACAAAACTGCAGGAGCAGTTTTGTCTTAGTTGTGAGCTTTTCTTGAGAGCTGAGTTGCTTCCAACTCAATTACCACCCTTTGAATCACCTCAAAAGTGTAGCAGAGTTGTGATGGGTAACTCATATTGAAGGAATAAAAAAGGTCCAAACAGCATGGCTACTGCAAAGGTCACGTTATCCAGATCTTGAAGAACTACTATACCCTCGATGATGATGCCAACGTCAGAAAAGTCATTGCCTGGTGCATCCTCTGGAGACAGATGTTCATTGTGGTTTTCTCAATCTGTGCAGTGGCCTCAGTCAAGTCCTGGTTAAACACAAAACATTTCTTTAAGATTCCTTTTTAAACTCATCTCTTTTGAATCTACCAGTTCTAATGTTAGAGTAATTTAAACCAATGCAAGCAACATAGTAAATAGCTATAGCCAAAGAGTGGCCTGCCATGCTGCCATTCATGGTCTAACAGAGTTTCTAAGAGAGGGTGAAAAACATAATTTCAAATGCTTTACATTAGTTTTTCTTAGAAAGACACCGGCCCATCAGAAATCCAGGTTTTGTCACTCAGAAGATGTTAGAATTTAGACTTTCAGCCCCACAATTTGGTTAGCTGTTGGTCTTTTTTTTTTTTCAAACAAAAGCTAATGTAAATATTGGTGGGATTTTCCTTTGTTCACTAGAATGACAAATTTAAAGTTTTTTCACACTGATGTGACCCCTAATACAGGGGTGGGGCCTCAAGGGCCGGCGGCTGAGTTCACTACCAGGCCTCATGTGAACTTCAAATTATTAAAGAGGACTACTGGTCCTAACTGGTCCAATGAGGATCAAGTGGATAACTAAATGCATTTTAAAATGTTGCAAAGCCACAATCTACTCATAAAACACTCACCATGAACTCCTGCACCAAGATGTTGCAATTGTCTTTCACACAGATGCGGAGCACTTTGATGAGACTCCCTTTGAGCATTAATGTCATCCTAAAGTATTATAACAAAGAAAACAGAGATTTGTGAACTTTTCAGTAGCAGAGAAGAAAATGATCCCAGACCAAAACTTAAACCAGTCAACATGCAACACCAGCATCTACAAAGCAATATCAAAAGTTCCTGTTTGACATCAACTTTATGGATATATAGTTTCCAGAACATTTATTTTTTTAAAAAGATCAATTTTTCTCAGTGGGCCAGTAAATGCATGACGAAAATTATGGCATCCTTTCGGTGGAATCAGTACTCACAGGTAATAGTTGACTGTTTCAATGGATGCAGCATAAAAATCTTTTACTGACCTAATGCAATACATATACACTTTGTAGTTAAAGAATTTTAAAGTTCTTACTGTCATCATGGCAGCTACATCCTTTAGCTTTGTGCCCTGTTCCCCCGATCACTTTGCAAACACTTTCAGCAGACTGTCAGAGAGAAACTCAGCTCCGTCAGAAACCTGTAAAGGCATGGTTGGGATGCACTGGAATGCTGCATTTCATCTGAAATGACATAAAATTATTTTGAAATAACAGCAGGCACTGTGCTTGGTTAATAATCAGTAATGTTTTGTTGAATAAAAACTGTGTTTCCAGATCTTATGGGATTAAAAAAATCCAAAGATGTTTATTTCTGATTTGCAACCCAAGAACCCACAAGTTACAACCTCATTTTAGTTCAAGTGTGCATTAATGTGAGTCCAGTAATCACCTTTCTGACAATACATACAGGTATAAGTCAAACCTATGGCAGATTTTGGATTTCTCAGTCGTATTAATAGGGTGGTCTATTTGAGTATGCATGCACCTAATAATTATAAAAAACCTATTATAATTAAGTTACAGAAACCTTAAGCGAAAATAGAATATACTTTCTTACCATAACACCTTGAACCCACAATCCATCAGCTGACTCCTGGTGAAATGCAGAATAGATGTGGTCTCTCAATGTGCATCAACAAAAACAAAAGGACAGCAGGTGAGGGCAGGAGGGGTAGGGATGTAAGCTAGCATAATACCGCTGATGATATTAGCTAAAGCTGTTCAATGTCCAAAATTTCACTAACACCTCGGTGCAGTAAATACACAATGTAACTGAAGAGTCAGTTGACAAATCTATTCACACAGAAAACCAAATTATGTTATGAGTGCCTCGTAATTAGGTTTAATGTGATATTACGGCTCTTGTGCCAATGACAAATTCAAATGAAAAAGCGCCAATTCTTTGATAACAGATAAAACAGCAAATAAGCTAACGGCTCTTTTTTAGCATGTTACATGGCGGCACTTTAGACGTTTAACTACATTTGGCTGAAATATGGTAAATATTAATTCAAAAAATCAAGACATACCAAAAAACGTAGAGTTGGCTGCTCGACTTGACTGAGGTGGATGCATTTTTTAAACCACGATCCAAAGCCCGCGAGATGAAATCACGCGTGGTTTCACGAGATTTAACGTTGCTATCTTATTGACTTACTTCACCTGAACATGATATAAACAATTTAATACACCCTTTCTGCATATCATGTAGTTTTTACACTATATAGTTACATTTATCTTTAAAACATGAGGCAATTGTGTTAAATACATGCAAGATGCTTACATAAATCCAAGAGATGGCCAGTCCCTTTTTTTCAGTGTATGTAATGCATGAATATTGACTGTTACCCATGACTGATCTTACATAAGATTGTTATTCATTTAATTAAAAGAATGTATTTGTTGGTTCAAGAACATGTAGAACAACAATATTACTGAGTATTACTGAGTATATAGATTTTTTGCCAAATTAATTGTAACAGTTAACATTATAACTGCTGTTACAGTTATTAATAATTACTGTTTCAAAATAAAGACAAAATCTAGGTCTGTGAATGTTAGCCTAAGTGTTTCATTCACATCAGTTTGAGCAAAAAAAACAAAAAAAACCCCACTAATGAATATCGGTCTGTTTAAGACTCTCTCTTGCACATCAGGTAATCCTTGTTGCCTCTGCTCAAAGTTTCTGAACACACGGCATTGAAACACAATGAGTGGTAAGTGCTATATAGCTCCAGTATGCCAATTTAAGATTGCAAAACAGTGACTCAAAGCAGTGCCTTAGGTCATCATTCCTGATATAGAATAGCCTTTATTGTCATTGTACAGAGTACAACGAAATTGGAGTGCCACTCCCTTGGTGCAAGTTTCAATAATAAATATAAATGTAAAATATAAAAAGTACAAAAAAAACAATCGTAAGTACTCAAACAATAGTATGTACAATATATACAGGATAGCAGCATTAATATAATGACAGTATGAATAGCAGCATAATATAATGACAGTGACGGTATGGAATAGGTTCAATTGTTTTTGTGCTTATTTACTACGGTGATAGCTCTGGGAAAGAAGCTATCCCTGAATCTGTTTGTCCTGGTTTTATGTGACCTGTACCGTCGGCCTGACGGTAATAGTTCAAACAGTTGGTTGCTGGGGTGAGAGTGGTCCTTGATGATATTGCCAGCTCTGCTGAGGTACCGAGATATACTCTCTCCGTGCAGTGTGAAGCTGCAGTTTTTAGTCTATATTATCCTACGTTTTATATTGCAAAAAGGCAATGACAAAGAAATCACGTTTCAGCAGCTTTGCGTAATGTGACTTTCTCTCATACATAACGTGACTTTCTCCTAACCACTCTTCAGTGGTTCCCCGGTAAATCCAGAATTTCTCGACACATACAAATGCTTCAGGCCCTCATACTATCATATTATGCCCACAGTGCACTATCAAAATGCAGGCTTGCTTGTAGTTTCTAGAGATTCTAAATTGGGAGGCAGAGCCTTTAGCTACCAGGACCCTCTCCTGTGGAGTCAGCTCCCTATTTGGATTTGGGAGACAGGTGTCTTTACTTTTAAAATAAACCGAAAACTTTCCTTTTTCATAAAGCTTAGTCAGGACAGGATCAGGTGCCCTTGAACCATCCCTTAGATATGCTGATATTGGCTCAGATTGCTGCGGGACTTCATGTGATGCACAGAGCACTTCTTCTCCATGTGTTTATATACCTCTGCAACATGTCATTATAATTTTATCTTCTCTCTCCCTTAGTGTGTTTGGTCCGTCTTCCTATGCTTTGTTTTCTTTTGTCTTCTCTTTCTTCTTTTCTCTTTCCTTTCACCCCCAACCGGTCCTGTCAGATGGCTGCCCCTCCCTGAGCCTGGTTCTGCCAGAGGTTTCTTCCTGTTAAACGGGAGTTTCCCTTCCCATTGTCACAAAGTGCTTGCTCATCGGGGGGCACTTGATTGTTAGGGGTTTTTCCAATACTTTAGAACTATGGTATCTAACCAGATTCTTACTCTGGATGGCATTACTTTGGCCTCCAGTAACACTGAGGAACCTTGGAGTCATTTTTGACCAGGATATGTCCTTCAATGCACATGTTAAACAAATATGTAGGATTGCTTTCTTCCATTTGTGCAACATCTCTAAAGTTAGAAATATCCTGTCTCAGAGTGACGCTGAAAAACTAGTTCATGCATTTATTACTTCCAGGCTGGACTACTGTCATTCATTATTATCAGGGTGTCTTAAAAATTCCCTGAAAAGCCTTCAGTTAATCCAAAATGCTGCAGCAAGAGTCCTGACAGGGACTAGAAAGAGAGAGCAGATTTCTCCTGTATTGGCTTCCCTTCATTGGCTCCCTGTTAAATCCAGAATTGAATTCAAAATCCTGCTCCTCACATACAAGGTCTTAAATAATCAGGCCCCATCTTATCTTAACGACCTTATAGTACCATATCACCCCATTAGAGCACTTCGCTCTCGCACTGCAGGCTGACTTGTTGTTCCTAGAGTATTTAAAAGTACAATGGGAGGCATAGACTTCAGTTTTCAGGCCCCTCTTCTGTGGAACCAGCTCCCAGTTTGGATTCGGGAGACAGACACTATCTCTACTTTTAAGATTAGGCTTAAAACTTTCCTTTTTGCTAAAGCATATAGTTAGAGCTGGACCAGGTGACCCTGAATTCTCCCTTAGTTATGCTGCTATCCGGTTGTTCAGTGATGACGCGACGAATCCTACTTCCGGGCCTAAAGTAGTCTGCGTTTGGCTTTTGTGTTGTTAACATGTTTAATGTTAATGTTATGTATTTTCTTCTATTTGATCTCAAAAAGCTCCTAAAACAGTCAGTGATCCCGGTTGACCTCCCTCGGCTTTTATTACCACTAATCATTTATTTAAGCTCAGTTTTTAAAACCTTAGGATGTAACTACAGCCCAGCCCATGCAGCAGTATATGAATGACTAACCTCGTATTGTGGATGGATTATCTCAGTTGTTCTCCTGGCTGAAGTTTGGTCCTTTTACAGCATCCTGCCATGCGATTACATTTGTTTCTGACCACTGAGAACACTCACGTTAACTTTTATCGAGTGGAAAAAAAGTTAGCTTGTTTATATTATGCTAACATAGCTGTGTCGCTAGCGGTCACGTAGCACATCATTATATACCAGCTAGCCCAACTTCAGTAACTCTACAAACGTCACTGCTGTTTAGTTTTCTGTCTTCATTTATGCTGGAAGTGATAACAGAGCTGTACGTTTGAATTTGTTTCCAAAACCTCGCAGTCAGGACATGCTATATTGTATTTAGATAGAAGCTAGCGAGCTAACTCCCTGCTAACTTCTAACTCCGTTAAATGACATAAATTCCGTTTTGATGGATGCCTGGATGTTAAACTCAATTGTTACACCTGGTAGAGCAGAACGCTGATCATTTTATTAAAGATGAAAGACTTTAGACAGTTTTTCAACTCTCAGTAATGCCATAGTGATCGTTTGATATATGGAGCTGCAGCGGAGTTTAGACCCAGACACGGCTAGTGACGTGAGACTGAACAACCGGATAGGCATAGGCTGTTGGGGGACTCCCATGATGCATTGAGTTTTTCCTTTTCAGTCATCTTTTTCACTCACTATATGTTAATAGACCCCTCTGCATTGAATCATACTTGTTATTAACCTCTGTCTCTCTTCCACAGTATGTCTTCTATCCTGTCTTCCTTCTCTCACCCCAACCGGTCGCAACAGATGGCCCCGCCCCTCCCTGAGCCTGGTTCTGCCGGAGGTTTCTTCCTGTTAAAAGGAAGTTTTTCTCTCCCACTGTCGCCAAAGTGCTTGCTCATAGGGGGTCATTTGATTTGGGGGTTTTTCTCTGTATGTATTATTGTAGGGTCTACCTTACAATATAAAGCACCTTGAAGTGACTGTTGTTGTGATTTGGCACTGTAGAAATAAAACTGAATTTAATTAAATTACAGTATAAAGTACTTTGAGGTTACTGTTGTTGTAAACCTGAATTGAATAGAATATATTTTTACCATACAGATCAAATTAAATTCAAATTAAACACCTGCAAATGTAAAGGAATAATTATTGTATTCATGCCTTTTGTTTGCCATTATGGACAGCATGTCTGCATTTGGTTGTAAAGGTGTCAGTGGAAAATGAGTTATGAAACCTAAATATCTTACAAAGGAATGTTCCTCGCGGCAGAATCGTGTGGTACTGTACAAATGGCGTCTCCCAGACCTGTCTGAACTCATGTAGGTATTTCCAGTTCCAACGCCTGATAGAAAAAGTGACTCGTCTCAAGTCAAAACACGATGATATTATCATAATACCTCATTTTCACTATCAATTTTCCGTTAATTTATTTGGACTTTTTTTTTTACAGCAATTACAGCAAGAAGGTGCGGCTTTGATAGTATTCTGAAGAATGTAACTACAACCTAAAGTACCTGGGTCCTATTCACCACATCTGGAACTTATTATTATAAGTATTCATGGCATGTGCTGACATACAGTATGTGCTGCTCCACTTCACTGTTGACAAATACTGTATGTGTAAAGTCTATTGTGTGGGTGTATTAGCGGCAGACAGGAACATTTTTTCTTGAAGTCGACTTGATTCTCTTTTAGAACTTTCTGAATAATCTTATACATTTTTATAATTAACAAGTTTATGATTCAGTTTTCTTTGTACATTGGTACTATATATGATGCAACTCTAAAGATAGAGGGGGGTTTTAAATTTAGAAAAGCACCATGTCTTTTGACGTTAAGGGCAAATAAATCTGTTGTTTTTAGTACATGTACAACCCAATTTGCTCAGTTCAAAAGCCTGTATCTTTGATGTTACGGGAGTGCATGGGTGTCTGTGGAATGCTTCTAACTGTCTTGCTACATACTGTTACAACAGCATGGCTTTGTAGTAGAAGAGTCCGGGTGCTGAACCTGGCCCGCCTGTAGTCCAGACCTTTAACCAACAGAAATATCCAAAAGTATTGAGCAGCAAGAATTCTATATATGGAAAAAAAACTTTCCTCATCTAAAAATCTAGTAACGGTCTCAGTCTACAGACATTTGCAGATTGTTGTTTTAAAAAAGGAAGGCTGCTATACAGCAGTCAGCAAGGCCTGTTCCAACTTTGTTGTTTCAGTTTAAACATCAGATATTTATCAATGTTCTGTTGTGAATAAAATAGGTTTTGGATTATTTTTTTTTACTTTTACATAAAAAATTAACTTCAAAATTATTTAATTATTTTCTTGTTGGGTTTTTTTCCACAGTGTTTACCACCCCTAAACATTAGATAGAAACACACCTTTATGGTTTCTGACAACATTTGGTAATAACTGAGTGAGGAAGAGGCCAGGTTCCGTTTCTAGTCTTGACAAGCTAGGAGAATGATCCTTTTGAATAAATTACAAGACTGTTCAGACAGAGTAGGTGGACACCATCCCACTTTCCCACCATAAAAGGCATTGCATTTAATTCCATTCTCCTCTACCTGCATCCTGAGATGTAAGACAGAGAGACCAGAGGGATGGGAGTGTGGCTACAAAAGCCTGACAGGGAGTGAGAAAATTAAACAATCCTATAGACAAAGCAGTTATGTGAAAAGATGGGGTGGCTGCCTGATGGAAAGTGCTGCTAGAAAATAAGAAAAGAACTAACGTGTTACATAACAGCTGGATGGCTGTAGGCAATTACATGTTCAAACATACATAAATTCCTACTTTAAGAGCATGTACATCTCTTAAACCAGCACAGTGGTCAGAAATATTCGCAATACTATCCTGTGGTTCTTTTTTTGTACTTTGAGTCATTTATTTACATCCTGTTTCTGTGGACATAAGTGACGCACGACAGACACAAATATGGGACGTGCGTTCTTACCTGTGTGTCCTGCTGTATGTGTGTGCTTATGTCAGGTGTTCGTACAAAACACGGGGCAAGTTTGGAGACATCACTGTGCTGGTTGTCGGGGTTTCCTTGAAATGAAGTTCCATTGTATAATTATTGTGACGGCTTCAAAACAAACTTGTCCCGGCATAATTTGCTCTTAAGAACCACTAAGGAATTAGGCTGCCACTCTGGCCCTCATTTCCACAAATGCAGTGTTGTTAGTTCCAGTTGTTTCTCAGAACAAATGAGTCTGAGATTGACCGTCACAGTGCAGGCGATGGGTAATTCTCCATAGCACTTGGAAAACAAAGATTATGTCATAGTTAAAACATATAAACTCTACATGGACTTGATTTTTTTTTTCATTCTATTGCGGCATTGCTGTATCAGTAAAATATGAAATATGCTTGTATGTTGTACATTTAAATGGCAAATACTGTAGCATGCACTACTGTAGCATGGAGGTAACCCCAGCCGTAAGTGTAGTCAAACAGACAAAAAAAATAATGAATGTCACATGTCAAGGTGGTAGGTTTGAAGGATTGCTTGCTCAGTGTGGTTGAAGCAATGGATTCATTTTCTGATTTAATATTTACACACAGTGCCCTCAAGTGACAATATGAGACTATTACACATTGAACATCAGGAACTTTACCATCACTGCAGGTAGTCTTCGTGGAAGTTCATATTTTACATATTTCCAGCTAAACAGCACAGGGCTGTATTTGTAAAAATTCTATAGAGCATCCTGAGATGTGCACTTACGGTCTCTTCGATATTTTAAGAGTCTATTTAAGAGCAGTTCTGTGGTGTGAGAGGTTTTGTCTCAGTAAAGGAAAATATCCAACAGTTTTCAAAAGATTGCAGGTTTTATACTGGTTTTCAAAAGATTGCAGGTTTTATAAAACAAACATTTCTCTAATCATTTCTGCCGTAGCACTAAATCTGTATATTACTAATCCTCTCTATTGATTATAGTTAAAATGGTTTGGAACAATAAATAATTTTGAAATAATTGGTTGGCCAACTGTCTTGTTTTTTATAGGAAATGCAGAGCATTTTTGAACTGAAATAAAATGAAATGTAAAAAATATAGTTTGAATATATGTAAATCAATTACCTGGCTTCAACACAAACATATTACTTCATGTTAATTTGGTTCGATGTGAATACATTGGGTTGGTTAAATTTCAATATATTAGCTTGGTTCAATAATTAAAATATGGTTCTATGTAAAAAAAAATCAATTTGGATCAATGCAAAATTTAAAGTTTCAGTCAAGTCTAGTAATATTGTTTATATCAACATAAAAGTATCAGGTCATATCAAGTGACTCAATTTGGATTCTATGAAGTCAAATATTTTGGATGTGACAATTGGACATCATTTTTTTTTTTTTTTTTAATAGGGTTATTCTTTTTACAGTGTACTGTTTGTGCTGTGAGCTTCGTGAGCACTGGATGCTGTTGAACTGGTGAACAACAACAGTATCTTCAGTTCTTAAAAAACAGAGAAAAAGAAACGATGGTGGTAAACTATGACAAATCAATATACGGCTGAGTGATGAGTTGAAAAAGGGGAAAGACCCCATTTAATTGAGCAGTTAAGAGCAGTCATACTGACAGGAGACAGTCAACAGTCAATCTGGCTGTGAGCTCCCTCTGCAGGACTGGAGTATGTGGTGCTGGTGATGTTTCTGTAAAGCTGCCCTGGCTGTGTGAGGGCGAGTTATTGCTGGTCTCTTGAGGATTTTGGATATCTCACACTTCTGGCCTGGCTGCTCACCAGAGTCCATCTTCACACTAAAAGATAGAGATCTTTTTTAATGTCCACATTCCACTGACCAAGTTGAGATCACAATATGGTGATGTCACTGATTTACAAAACTCAGCTAAACATTTTACAACAAAATGTGTTGTTTCAAATCTGACTATTTGAATATAAAGATACTTTTTAATAATGACATACCGTGAATGCTTCAGCCTTTCACTTGGGGCAGCTGTTGGAGGTGGGTGCGGTATGGGTGCAGGCAGAGTCATTGGAGGCACACTCATTTGCAGGTCTGTATCTCCTGAAGTCCTACATATTTCAAAGGCGCTGCTGAATTCAGGTAAATATTGTGGTCTGGCCTGGCTAAGGTGAAGCCTCCGTGCACGGATCCCTTGCGGTTTCAAATCAACAGCAGTTGCACTGCCTTTGAGAGGAGGAGAAGGGGACACTGCGGTTTTGGGGACCAGCGACAGTCGAGCCATATCTGAGGGTAAGTTTTTTCTGGGAAGCAGATCTAAAAATAAACAAACAATAAGAATAATTGAAATAATTCAGTTATTTTTCTCCTTACATTACAAAAAGATCAGACATTACAATTACTGCTTTTATTCTGTACAGCCTTATTTATAATTTATGAAGTTATAAATAACTTCACAAAGTTCTCACCTGGGGAAAGAGACTGGAAAGAGAAATCTAGTGAGGCTGCATCTTGGTTGTCACACTTTTTCTCCTCTTCATGTTCTTCATTACTGCTGTCACTCCTCATAGCACCACAGCCATCTTCTTCCTCATCACAACGGGCTTCTTCATCATCAGAGTGCTGAATGGACAAGATTTGTGGCAGTCTGTCTTTCGCTATGGCCTCAAGACGTCTGAAACAAAGAATGATGATATTTAGTTTTATGTGCATACAAGTCTTCAGACATAGCCACATCGACAGCTTCTGCGATTTTAACTGGCTGTGAAGAGGCTTTGTATTTGTGAAATCCTCCACAGCCCTCTGATGGTATTCAATGGACAACTGTTTTAATATGCAATTAATCTATTGCATGGTCAGCAATGGCAAGATATAGATTAAAATGTAGCTTTTATTATTTTTCACATGTATGTGTTTTTAAAAAAGTAATTCAGCATGTAATACCTGCTATGCTGTTCCTTCCAAGCTCTGAGCTCTGCAAAGACATCAGCACGTTCTGTCAGATCAGGCTCCTCGAGGTCATATGTGTGTTCTGGTACGTGAATGGGAGTGTCTCGGGGGGTGAAAGTAGACCTGGTGGGTGCTGTCTATCAGACAGTAGAGAGGCACAACAAGCATGAGTGGTAATAGATGATGGTAGGAAACTTAAAGTAATAGAGGCCTAAGAGCATATTAATTATGGATAGCAAAAACAGTGAGGAACAAAAAACACAGCAAGGGCAGATTGAATGAGACAGAAAGGTATAAATAAGATGCAGAGTGACAGTGGTGGGGTGTATTTATGCCAGTTATAACAGATCAGAGGGTGGTGACAGTGATAGCCCCGTCTGTCAACTTCTTCTGACACAACCCTTCTCACATCTCCATCACCCCTCACTATGCTTGTCCTCTCAGGTTGTTTGTCTGCCTGATAATAATTAGCTGATTCTTTTTATACTGACATGACATTAAAGAGACGAGCTGCTGGTGCCAGGCATTCATAATGGCCTGTCAAAGCTCATAAAGCTTGCTGTTCCTCTTAGTGGACAATGAAGACTCTGTTTTATGGGGAACAGCGAGACAGAAATAACTCATGTATATGGATCACAGCGTGTGGTGTATGGATACATCTCATAATTTATTAAGTGAGATCAAATAATTTTCTCCACTGCATTGCAGGACTTTGTTGCTACTTACCCTTAACTTTTGCCGCTTTGCTCGAATAGCCTGGACTGGGTTCCCACAGAAGATGATGTTACCCGCTCCTTCAAAAATTGACAGAGTAAAACAGGCATCAGTGATTGAAACTGTCATTATTTCATGGCACAATTAAGTCCTCTTGGTGGCACTGTTGAGCAAAGATTGTTTTTACTGCTCCAACAGTTCACCTGCACAGAGTAATGCTAATCAAAATAAAATGGAAATGGCACTAAGACTAATGAGATCAACCACAGGAGTGCCTAACTGTGAGTCAGATTGCTGGTTTCAGCTTCCACTACTGCCAGATCTGAGTCTGCAGAACCAGGTCTGGATCCAGAAGGGGAGAGAACTCCAGGCCTGATCGCTGACATGAGTCTTGAGCCTGAGTGTGGTCTGGTGCCTGACGATGACATGGCCCAGACACCGGAGAAGCTGGGAGAAGGGCATGTGGCTGAACTGGGTCGGCTGTAAGGACGTACACTGTCGGTTGTCTCCTCTACAAAGACAAAAGTGAGGTGTTTGTTAAATCGTCATCTGAATATCTGGACCATGTTGATGGATTTAAAACAGTACACACACACACCATCACCAGCAGGATAAGAGGAGTTAGAATCTCTAATGGAGTTTCTGAGAATGTCCCAGTCTTCTCCCATGGTGGTACAGCAGCTAAGCCTGTCCTCCTCCACCTTTACATCATCAAGGTAACGCAGCTGAGGGACCAGCTCCCTCACCGCTGCCCGGTAACTGTAGTCTGCCATCTGGGCAGGAGGAACGAAACAAGAGAAAATGACAGAGCTAAGGTGTACGACAAGATTCAAGATCACATTTTTTTGCAACAGTGACATTTTTAATAATACGTGGTATTTTTAAATAGGGGGTGCCAGACAGCATAAGCTGATCCCAGCTCATAACAGCTAGCGTCTGTAAAGTCTTGCAAATAAATAAATTATTTATTTGTTATAAATTCTAGACTTTTATCATTTGGAAGAGAGCAGAGAGCGAGAGAGAGGCCAGTGAATCGCTGGCCTCGCTTTGGTTTCACCAAACCACACAGATGCAGAAAATGAAAAGGAGAGTGTGAGAGGCCTGTAAACAAAAGCAAGAAAATGAGAGAAAAGAGGAGGAGAATGAGTTTTAAATAAGAGGAAGTGAGAGAAAGACAGAGCGCATGAAGAGTGATCACTTGGCAAGGGAGTAAACCCAAGAACCCCCTCAGTCGTTACAAAGCACGGGCCTAATGCATATTCAGCTCAGCATCTCTCCTCATTGCCCTAGTTTCTTAATTAATGCTCTGCTGGTGGGTGTAAATAAACACATTCACAGTGGCCCAAAAAACTCAGCTCACTGCAGCTTCAGCCGTGTACCCAGCTACAATCAGTTTCACTGACTTGGCCCATGATAAGCTGTTTAAGGCTTTGTCACAGAAACCAAAAAATGCACCTTAACATAAAAATAAAGCATTGATGTTTACATATATACTATTTCAACAGTATGTTATGTCTAATTATTTTTGAGTATTTTGATGTCTCCTGCTCTAGCAGAGTGTTTCTGTTGCGTTAAGGACCCACATACAGAGAGTTGCGATCGCACACATGCTCTCATGTCTCAGCACAAACTGATTACATGTTAGAGATTATCTGTCTTCAGGGCTGACAGCCAGCACAGGCGAGACTGTTGAACGATTAGAACCACAAGTTGCATTTGCAAGTTGGCATTTACAACATCAAATGAATACAACACTTCCTTTTCAGGAACTCTGCCCAGCTCCTTGCTCAAGCTCTATTCAGCTGCAACCATTCTTGGTTTCGTTTTATCTTTTGCCAGACTGCCACTCTGAGCATTGCACCACTCTGTGGCGGTTGCTTCAAGATGTACTGGGTATGTTAATCGCAATAGGAGCATCCGCTTAAAGTCTGAACAACAAAGGACAAACACATCGCATAATACTCATACCTGAGTTGATGTAGGGTTTGGGCGTAAACAGACAGGGTTTCCCTCCAGGGTAAGTCTCTCCAGTTTGCTACATAAACTGAGATACTGAACCTGGACTAAATCATCCACGTCATTCCCTTCCAGATCTAACAGCTGCAGGTTCTCCAGCATGCCAACCTGACTCAGGTCTGACACGTTGTTATAGGACAAGTACAGCTCCTGAGAAGAAGGACAGGAAATAAGTGTTAAGTGGTAGAAAATGTGTGATTAATGAACTGAACCAGCAGAAGGAAAATGCACTAAAGAAAAAAAACATGTTGGACCCAAGTCACACTGTGGTATCGTCCCATGCCACAGACAGTTGGACGTTTTAAACAGCGAAAGTTCAATTACTTGAATCATATGTTACTACCTAGGCACGTTCAGTGTTTGCCGCAAAAACGAGGAAATGATTTGGGGAAAAATGGGTCACTCAGGTACTATGACAAATGGAAATTAATGTTTGAGGTATGAAGGCCTATTTGAAATGTATCCAAAAATCCTTGACACAATTTATGTTTTGTTCCGTACACACATTTTTTAACATTTGCAAAAAGAGAAAAGAAAGAAGCTACCAAGCTCCTGAATAGTTCCTACAAAGCCACCTGTAACCTATAAAGTCTACCGTAACAGCACAGAAAGTAGTAATCCCATCTAGATCTCGTAGGCAGCACCGAGACATCCATAGCACCTGCAGTTGGGAGATGGTGGTTCCCAAGTCTCTAGGGAGACAAAATAACACAAACTTGATTTAGAGGCAGGAAAGAGAGTTACATAATCATGGCTAAAAAAAGGATACTTTCTTGGCTACTGAAGCTTGCAGCTCCTTTCTCTTCGTGAAAATTATGTCCTGTTCACTGTCTCCCGCTTTCCTCCCTGCCTGAACCTTTCCACAATAGTTTCAGTGTACCTTACACTACAACACCAACTCCACTACAATTCCCACAACCCAAAGCAGGAAATGCTATCAGAGCCAGTGCATGTCCGGCTGACTCTGCTCTGCTCTGGTGCTCTCGGGGTGGAGCAGACAGTTCACTATCTATCTCTGTGTACAGTTCTGTGCAAAAGTCTCAGAGTACTCTTCATTTTATTATATTCTGCTAGGAAAAATTAAAAGTAGGTGTAGGGATTTATTGAAATGAACATAAATACAGTCTGTTATACCTGGGGAGGCCAATCCATGACTGACAGTGTTGCAGTTATTGCATTGGCAATGTGTTGGGGATCGCTGGCGTGTTGAAACATGAAGCTGTTGTCAATCCAGCAATTTTCAGATGGCATTGCAAGGTACTTTTCTGTGATCGTAACACTTTCAGTGTTGGGGAGATTTCCAACACCACTGGCTGAAACGCAGCTCCAAACCATGACAGAGCCCTCCACAGTGTTCTACAGATGGCTATAGACACTAACTCTTGTACATCTCTCCTGTCCTCCTCCATAAATATTGATTATTAGATAATTAGATAAACGAAACAATTTTTCTCATTTTCATGTAACACTTGTGTCATTGTCCAATTTCCTTATTTTAATTAAAGACACACTGCCCACCATGTTTAGATATGCCATGTTTTCAGCTAACAGCTCTTTGGGAATCACATTGGTGGTTCAAATATATTACTTTATTGCTTGTGTTATCTTTTGGTATCTTTTATTATCTGCTCATAGATACAACTACAGAACTGGGAACGGATTATGTTTTTTCTGACAGACTGCTACTAACAGAGGGCCTACAGATACAAAAATTCTTCCTTCGCTAAACTTTCTGTTATGTGCACAACATTCACGTTCATTCCTTCAGTTGGGTGCATTTTTTATGCTCGAATAATACATATTTCATATTTCTATGTTAACTTGTTTAACAAACAAAAAAAAATTCCTCTGAAAATGGTTAGGTGTAAGCGATGGACTGAAAATGAGTGAAAAACTGCCGATGTCTAAATTAAACCTTTTCAAGACTTCATAATCTATTGTTTATAATTTATTTAAATAGACCACATTCAAGAAAATCTGTCTCATGAGAAGCAAAATATAAAGTAATGAGAGATGGGTCAAGACTTTTGCACAGTAATGGTAAAAAATATTCTCTCCATCTCACTTACTGTGACAACTATTTGTAGCTTTGCTTCAATATACTTTTGATGAAACAGCTGTAGCTATGATCACTGGACAAGCTAGGAAAAACTTTAGATATTCCCTGTCTCTTTCTGAGGATCAAATGCATGATTTTGAAATCTGATAGTACCTGAACCCCTCTGTATCCTATTGTGAGAAAGGTGGTTTAACCTGTTCTCTGTGTATCTCTAAACCTGTACACAGGTCTCACCTCTATGGTGTCTGGTTTACAAGTTGCAACAAGCATCTTCCACACATAAATATTGGAAGTCCCTATTTCAAAACCTTGTCACTATAGCCATACTATACTTCTTTGGGTAAGCTCATAACTTTTGACTTCCTGTAATGACAGAGTAAACCACGACAGCATTCACTAAACTATGGGGTTTTTTTCTGTTCTGGGTTAACTTATATTTATTTCTCTTCAAGGAAATATGTGGGTTTTCCTATTTTGGAAACATGTATAAAATAAGATAAAAATGACCAGAAGCATGCATCAGTATCATCTTGGAAATCTAAAAATTATTATACTTTGTAAATTTGTTTCTCAGGAATACAAACTTTGAAGTAAAGAAAAAGATACTATTTTTGTCTTACTTACCTTACTGACAGGATCCTGCTGTTGTTCATTTTTAGCTGCACTAATCCAGGCAAGTAGACACCTGCAAGAAAATTAGTTAAACAAAACTATTTTTCTCATTTTCATGTAACACTGGTGTCATTTTAACATGGTTTCGTTCTTATCACCTGATTTATTTGCTAATCAGATGTTCAGCATCATTTAAGTAAAAGAAAGCGTCCCTGAAGTGGCAGGTAAAACATGACTCATACATGTACAGACAGTGTTTGTCATGCCTTACACAATCTAGGATTTTTTCTGAGGACAAAGCTCAGTCATAGTAAATATATCCCCCTACCATTATCTAATGATGGCTGGCACACCTGTGAGGTAATCAGGTGTGGAAAAGTATGACTGTCTGCTCGTTCTGTGTTGTGATTATTACAAGTATCTGTTATGAATCATTACTGTAAATTGTGTTAACAGTTTCTCATTGCTCGTTAGTTTAACTGAACTTAAATTAGATAAAAGTTACTGTATTTTTGTAGCCTTGGCTACACAAAGAAAACAATAACACCACTGATGCTGACTAACAGTTAGTTCTAATAAGTACACATACAAACAGACACCTATTGTTTTACTGTTTTACATATTCAGCTGCAGTACTGTGCAAAAGTCTTGAGCCATTCCTCATTTGTTTGTATTTTGTCTTCAAGGAACCAGACTTTGTTGTATTTAATTATTCTTGAACAACAGGTCTCTAAGCTTTCTGAAGTTTTTCATGGGACACTGGCTGCTTTTTTTACTTATTTTCAGTACAGTCTTTGTACTTGATCATTTTCTTAGTTAAACTACTTAACACTGACCTATGAATCATTCAACAACTAAAAAAGGTACCTAACTCAAGAGGTGAACTAGTTTTGTGTCTGCACACAACTTACACAACAGACAATTTAGAAAAGAACCAATTTTAATTTCTATATTTAGGGACTTTTTTACAAGCTGCCTGTCACAGTAACAATTCATTTGTTTAGTCGAGTCTACAAAAGATAACACAGTTTGACAGCCGCAAAATAACTACAGCAGAGGAACAGTATCAACAAGTCATGTATTTAAGAAATTAGAAAAAAAAAGTCCAGCAAAATTACACAAAAAAATGGACTAAAAAATTAGTGGCAACAGATCTTGTGGAGTGATAAATACAAATTGGACATTTTTGGTTCAAGTCATCATCAATATATATGGAGAAGGTCAAGAGAGAGGTAGAACAGTGAATGTCTACAGACATCTGTAAAACACAGTGTCATGGTTTGGAGCTGCATTTAAGCCAGTGAAAGACCAATATGGGCCAATTTTGATCACAATCTAAAAAGTGTTGTATTTGCAACAACTTCATGTTTAAGCATGCTAATGATCCCAAACACGCTGCCACTGCTGTAAAAGCATACCTGGATAGAAAAACATGCCATGGCCTTTCCAGAACACGGACTTCAACATTACCTAAGCAGTGTGGGATCGTGTTGACTAAGAACAGAACAAAACGCAGCCAAACTCCCAAGAAGAGCTTTGAAATGTCCTTCTAGAACCCTGAAGACTACTTAAAGAAATGACAAGAAAGCTTGCGTAAGAGTTGAGACTGTGTTGAAGAATAAAAGTGGTCATGCTAAATACTGACTTTGGTAGACCAAATCTTGTTAGATTATTACAAATGCTGATTATGGTGTATATTTGTGTATATTTGCACATACTTCAATGAATCACTGCACCTATTTCCCATATTTCTTGCAAAATATAACCGAATGAAGGGTGCCTCAAGACTTGCACAGTGCACAGTACTGTATTTAATCAGTGACATGTTATATGTCTTACCAAAGTTACCAAGTGTGTTTTCTTGAGTGTCTACACAGATCTCCAGTGAGGTCACATTAGAGAGGTCTTGTGTGCCACACAGCAATTTCTGTAGGAGGAGAATAAGAAGCTGACCTGGGCAGACGGGCACTGTCTCTTTACTTTATGTAGTCTGTATCATTCTGTAGCTACGATTAACAAACATGACTTTGATTTGATGTAAAATCTTTGAAGAATTTTTTTTGCCCAATTTCAGTTTCAAACATAATCTTTTTAAGCAAAAATCAAAGAGGATTTTAATTAGTATAAGAGACAACACTAACGAAATTATTTCAGTAAAATAGGCATTATAATACAGGCAAGATGTATATGGTAGATGTTATCCAGATGCTAACATTTACTATTGTCAATTTAGAATTATGCTAAACTAACTAAATGCTTTCACTAGTATATTATATATATAGTATATTATATTCGTATAAACAACATGATAAGAGGTTTATAACGGTGATAAATACTAACTGTATTTAAAGGTACCTACCAACTTCTCCGGGGAGAGATAAAATTCCACTGGTGTTTCAGAGTCCTCACAGGGTTTACTTGCAGGAGTTGGGTTGATGGAGCCTGAACCACTCAGCTCAGTCACCAGGACCCGTGCTGTACCAGACCTGACCCCGTGGGGCACAGACCCATGACAGTAACTCATGCCTCACGCTGTATAAAATAAACAATCATAAAGTTATATTGAAAACACCAAAACGGCTTGTGAAACAAAAGGGAAGCAGTGAGCAGTACCTTCTCTACAGCCAGATATTCTAAGTAGCGCTAAATAAAGCAGCATGTACCCTAGCTACATGCTGGTGTATACGGAAATATAATATTATATCTATAATAAGAATATATATCACCTTTTGCAGAATTTTCCCGTCTGTGTCACTAGATAGTCTATACATTTACATTCAAACCTACAACTGAGGGCTCGCAAGCAAAAGTTTCCTTGGCAACCACAGACGACTTCCTGGATACGGCACAAACTGACCCCAAAGCCGCTGCATGAATTCCATTCAGCGGCTCTGGGGTCAGTTTGTGCAGTTAGACCCAGTTAGACCCGTGGCTCCCTGGGATATGTAGTACACTCCGGTATTTCTTATGGTTGGCACTCATCTAATCTATTATCCAGTAGTTACTGGATAATATTCAGTCGATATTGATGAGATCAATCCAGGACTGATAACGTTTTCTTGTGCCTTTCTTTTTTATTTAAATATTTTTTTTGTGTGCACTAGCAGTCTGTTTGGGATCATCAGAATGCTGAAAAATGAAGCTGTTCCCAATCAGACGATTTAGTGGATCAAAATCTAACAGAACCTTTCTACATTCATAATAATAATAATAATAATAATAATAATAATAAGTCGTTTCATCTCAACATAAGATCTGTTTCCATTGATTTTCAGCCCAGTTCTTGTGTAATTTGGCATACTCCAACCTTCCCCCCCCCCCCCCCCTGTTTCCCTTCATGACAGCCACTGAGAACATTTCTGATGAAGATTCAGCAAACAGTAGATTGATCAACTGAAGGACAAGATACATCTCTTAGGTCCTGGTCTTTCTTTCTGTTGATTAGCTGTAAATCGTTTTATGCCTGTCACATTTTTTATTGTCCTCCACTGCCCCAGATTGCCCAGATTTTTTTAGGGGCACACTGCACAGTATTAACGATTTTCCAAGTTTTCAGCAAACAGTTCTTTGGGAAACATCAAACACTGCGTTAAACATGTGTTATCTTTGACATTTGTCATACATACAACTAAAGAAAATGATGCTAGTAACAAAGAGACTAAAAATACCAATTTAAATTATGTTTAGACACAACGCTGATTCATGCCTCGAGTGAGGTACATTTCTTATACTTGAATGATTCATACAGTCAGTGTTAGTGAGTGGTTGAACAAAAAAAATATTCCTCAAAAGCATTTGGGTTATGTCTACAACAAGTCCTCAGCCTTGGTCAAGCACATGGACTGAGCTACAAAATGAGTACAAAAAAATCAGTCAGTGTCCAAAGAAAATTGTTGAAACCGTCAGAAAGACTAGAGAACTAAAAACATTAAGAAAGTCTGGATCAGGAGGGGAAAAAAATTACAGAAAGGATCAGAGCACAAGCATAAAACCACAATGAGTGGCCAACTGTTGCACTTGCATGGAATAAAAAAAAATCCCAGCACCTGGAACAGAAAAATATGAAGAAAAAAAACATACAGTTAAAAAAAAATCAACAATCCTGAATAAGTAATCTGTGAAATTGAATATGAAAAGGTTAGAAACATTACTACTTGGAGTGGACCAATAACGGTATTTTGTTTCAAAATTACATCCTACTGAGTTGTAACTACTGAAACAAAAAGTGTTACAATCACGCCTGCTCTCCCCTACCACATAATTTCGACATTACCTTTATAACTATCACCGGTTCCCAACCTTGAGTCATCACATAGAAAAACAATCATAATGTCTGGGAAGTTTTGGTGATTTAGTTTATTCGTTTTTAAACTTTGGATATTCTCAACCAAAACACTGCTAGTCATCTGTTTGGGTGGCACTTACTTTTCAGAGTGGCGAAGGGTTATGCTGGGTAGAGATGGATAATAGTAATTTTTTTTTTTTTAAAAAAAGACAGCGTTCCTGTTTGTCAAACGAATTAACTTGGCATTCATGACTTTCAGGTTTTTGCATGAATTCAGATTTACGTGCCTCTTTAAATACTCGGATTTAGCGCTTAAATGTGTAGATCCAGTGGCCTTCACAGTGGAGTTGCCAAAAATCCGACAGCACAAGAACGCCACGGTAACATGCTTGGTAACCGGGGCGGATCTATGTTTGATAGAGCTGGGCGTGGGCACTACTCTCCTCATCCCCTCCGCTCTCTCTGGGAAGCACATTGTTCAACGCGGGCACATTATAGGACCCAGGACCAATGAATGCCTTGGTGCAGTTTAGCTACTTAAAATTACACCGTTTCTTACAGTGAATAGGACGCAAATACCTGAAGAAACGGGGAAAGAGACTCGGAATATTTTGTGGCTTTTTTCCGATTTCAGCGGAGAAGCAAAACAATTGAAAGATTTTCTTCTTCCTCTCCGGTAGAAACGCCGCTCCTGTCGCCAATAGACCTCTGCCTGTTGTAAGTATACTGTACACATCCTTGCTTACGAAAAATGTCGGGTTTTTTCCCCTCACCGAGAAATATGTCCTCTCTTAAGTGCTTTCAGTTATTTGGGCACCGCTGGAGATTGCGGTCCTTACAGAAAAACAGGTTAGCTAGCTATCATAACATTTTTTAATTCACGCCCGGCGAGCTTGAACATTATCCTGCTTAGAACTCAGCCTTCTTTCTACCCTGCCTACATAGAATGATTTTTCCTCCCAGCCCCTGACTGTTTTAAGCCAATTATATATTTTTTGGTAAGCGGTCTTCCTTGAGTTTGGGTGTTAAAACTTGGTTATAAAGGGATAACATGACCATCCAGGATTTCCCCCCGCTTTACCTCACTTTGAAAGAGAAACCGAAGACATTTGCAAGTGCCATTGCAATAGATGCTAATGTACCTCTGTCTTTTGTATTGTATAAGGAAAAGACTGGAGCAGGCTGTGAGGTTGCTGGTCTCGATAGTGGCGTCAGAGACAACTAGGGTGACGCCCCGTCACAGTGAATAAAAGCTATCACTGCGGAAGTGAGATTCCATTACAAGGCATTCACAAAGATGATCATTTCAAGTCTCGTATCTGATAAAAAAAATGGCTAGTAAGGTGAAAGGGATTTACAAAGACAGCACCAAACACTCAGCGAATGGCCATAGAAGCTCCTGGACAGTAAACAATTAAATGCACTCAGCATTCAAAGTAGTATCAAACATTTGAATGAGTGCCCTCTTAGGCAATACAACAGAAAGTGTTTCACTCGTGTGTTTTTCTTGGGGCTTTCCGGTACACGGTTTCTTTTTTTAATCCGCCACATCGTCACGTTCGCTGACCAGAGCATCTTCTGTGAAAGTCATAATCATGCAAGTGAATGTGCATCAGTCTATATGACTACGAGAAGGAGGCTTTGCAGCGATTCTGTGTGAGTAAATATTGGTGTTGGTGTCTGTAGCGTTTTGGCAAGTCAGCTGGAAAACAGTTGGAGGTGGTCCAGTGATTGAGGTGTGAGGTCAATGTGTCTTCGTTTTTTCCTTTGAAGGTTTTTATGCAGCCAAGCAGTAAGTGTGACTCTAAAAACCAAAATTTTACGAATAACACCGTTCCCTGCTGGGTTTTAGTATTGATGTGTGTGTGTGTGTGTGTGTGTGGGGGGGGGGGGGGGTTGAATGGACATTAGGTGTTTTTATGTGACCCAGAAGATGCTTTCTTTGCTTTCACATTGTTTCATGAACTAAAACAACTCATTGAGATTTACCCAGAGCCCACATTTAGAGTTTTGGGGGTGTTAGGTGTCTAATGATAACCCTTGCAGCTCCTCCAACCGGCAGGCTTTTGTGTGGAGGTCAGCTGCTCTTTTTATCTCTGCTGCTGCCTCCACTGTGTCACCCTGTCCTACAAACTAAAAGGATGACCCAGTAGGGAAAAGGTCACTAGAGGCTAGTGGCTTTCAGAACAGCTAAAAGGCCTCTTTAGATAGTGAAACATTTAGAAATTTGGAAAGAAATGGTTTATTAAAAGAACCAAATTCAGCTTTGTGTTAAATTCTAGAGAAAAGAGTAAATTTTTTTAACTATGTTGTAGTCAGTTTGACCCTCCTACCAACTTCATAAAATCTGAACCAATGTCTTCACGTAATTGTGTTTCACTGGCCTGAGAGCAGAATAGCGCTTCATTCCTAAGCTGGTGGAAAACACTTAGTGTTTTGGATGCTGTTTAGAAGAATGATGTCACTGGAAAGCAGAGGGAGGGTGGGGTGGTTATCGAGACTTTAGGATGGGTCTCGGAGTCTCCGTATTTGACCGTGACACCTCCCTTGAGAGGGTCTCCTTACCATCATAGCTCCATTAAAAATCTATTATCTCTGCAGTGGGCTTGTGGCTCTGCCAGTATGGAGCCTTTAACCAATTAAGCACTTAAATGGAGACCAGAGTGCATGTTGAGGAAGACGGTCATCCATGTACCTAGCTCCTTGTGTCACGTGTGTTGAGAAGATGAAAAAGATGCAATGAAGTTTGGCTTGGAGGATTTTCATTATGTTTAATATTTTTCACTTTCTTGCTAGACTCTTCTCTTCTGTGTTTGTTATGCCCTTGGTGTATATATAGAGAGCAGTCTTCTCCCTTGCCAATGAACTCTCCTGCTACCATCTGAATTGCTGCTCTTTGCTTGCACCCTCCGTAAGCTGTCATGTAAGATTATCCTTTTGGTCCAGGCGAGGCTCTAGGGTTTCAAAATGGACTGTTAATTTCAGACCGGCGGTGGTGCACTATAAATAACCCTAAACTCAAACATGCTAAATAGTGGCCCTTGATCATATTAGAGAGCTGCTCTACAAAGGTTTTGGGAACTTTGGAATGAGATAGGTGCGGCCTGTGTGACAGCTGTGGCAGATTCATTACTGTTTTTTGTTGAATGACTAACAAAAGTCACCCTGCTGTAGGATAATTACTTTGGTCACATGTACACCGTGTGTAAAAAGGACACAGACAATTGCCACATCATGAATGCAAGTTTTCACATGTGTGCAAATAAAGGTAGCAGAGTTTAACCATACGCTGAGAGCAACTCCACTCGGGATTGCAGAGGAGAAGATGGGGATATATTGTGTTTGATACAGCTATACCCAACATACCCATCTGTGTGTAGAGGAGAGCTCAGACAAAACACTCTTTTGCTTAGTCCCTGAGTGTGGATGAAATTGATGCAAGTACTAATGATTTTGACCTCCAGAGGCTGTGTCCTCGTCTTTCCTCTCTATCTACACAAAGACCCGCTCAGTATGAGCCCCTCCTGACAACAAGTGGCTGTAGAAACGCAGCACTGTCTGTGTCAGTGACTGATTTTGCTATTCATCTCCATATGTATATGAGGATTATTAATCAGCAGCTGACATGGCCTAGTTTGAGAGAAGACGGCTGTCTGCTTTCCCTCCTCTGAACTCCCAGTAGCGATGCATGGATGTGTTGAATTTGCATTTTTTTAGGCTGTAAATATCACTGGCTTGGCAGGTGTACACTAGAGATCTGGTTATGTAGAAAAAATGCTGTAACCACGTGTGTTAAATGTTGAAGAACTGTGTATGATGCTGTATTCGATTATGTAGCTATCTTTTTTTGTTTTTGTTTGGCCTAAATTCGTCATACTAATCAGTTCAGCGCACGAGTTATCACTGCCATATTGATGAATATCGGGTAAAAAGGAGGCATTTCATGCATATTTCTGTGTGAATCTCTCATAGGCTTTGGCAACATTTCATTTTTTCGAAAAAATCTCAACCCAGAATGATTTAGCTTCTTTAGTTTTAGTGCTGTGACCCCATCTAGCTCTTTCAGGCTTGAGTTTCCCTACTGGCTAACTGTCCAGGCCGCTACTGCCACAAATAGAATCCAATTCTGTGAAAAACAGTGCTTTTATTGTTAATTGTGAGGCAGCAAGTGAAATTAAGATGCACAAGTGCTCACCAGTGAGGCTTGTGGCATCTGATCAATCTCTGATTAACAATAATGTTTAGATATGACAAAACAGAGCGAATACGTGGAACAGCTGACCAACAGTATGGTTGAGTATTCAGTTTTAGTCATCAAGTGTTTCATCCTGTATGATGGCATATTGGTCATCCTGTCTTTTAGTGAACTGGAATAAGTCATATCAAATCTTTGATCTAAATGACTTGTCTATAGTTGAACATTTTATCTTGTGTCCACACTAAACGTGAAATAACTGCCGATGAGTCTATTATTGTTGATCCTTGCCCTGTCTGGAGTTTCAGCAGCCAAAGGTGTTCCAGCGTCTGCCTGCCCCACACAAGTCTCTGTTCGCCACACAGCTGCTGTTTATTTAGTTAGAGGGGGCTCTAAGGAGCTAGACTGGCTCTGCTACTCCACCAGAGTCTGCAGTCCAGCCAGGCTGATTTATTTACACTGAGGGAAAAGGAAGCTAAATGTTTAACCACAAGTTTGAGGGGTCAGTATAATTCCCTTCCTGTTGTGTTTCAGAGTTATAGCAGCGAGGGTGTTTTGACAAGGAGGTCGTTGTTGGTAATGGTGATGGTGCTCAGAGCTACCTGTTCCATTAAGGTGAAGCAGTGGCTTACGGGATGCAGGAGTGTGTGCGTTTGTGTGCTTGCGTATCATGGTGATTGAATGAGAGCAGTTAAATGACTGTGTCCTCAACTTAGCAAGTCTGGTTGTCTCTCAATCATTAACATTATTGCAGTCTTGGTTAATCTTAGTTTGTCCTAACAGCACAGGCACATACAGCCTCAGACACAAATAACCCAAACAGGACTTTTTTTTTCTTTCTGAGAATGCAGATTCTATTAATACAACACCACACCCAGAGACAAATATAGAACGTCTGTTATTTTTTTCCTCTCCACAGCTAAATTGACCTTATATGTTTCATTTTCTTTTGAAATTCTGTGTCTTGTCCGGTTATTGAACTGACCACAGGCTGTGTTTATGACAGGCCACCTGTTACTTCTCTCTTTATACTGTTAGAGTTCAAGATTCACCCCAGCTATTGCTTGTACTTTCATTCCTTTGGGAGTCAAAGCACAAGAGACAGGGCGTGAGTGTTTACTGCTCAGGTCAACTGAAGCCCTGATGTTTACACTCTTAAGCGCGCAAGTAGTTTGTGTAGCAGCTATAACAAAGAGTGCATTTTATATGAGGGATGACACACGGCTCCCTGCGGAAGGTAAAAGAGCATATGTGAACTGTGCTGCTCATGAAATCCTGACAGATTGATTATACACTGCAGCAGGTGGTGCAGGTTAATGATTTTCCTCTTCAGGACCATTCAGCAAAGTGAGACACTATTAATGAGCATGTGGAGATGTTTAACCCACATGTGCCCGTCTTTTATGCTAAATGAGACATAGTTTAAACTTTTGAGGAAGAGAGATTTAGGGTTACACTGGGTGTTAAGTAAAGTTAGTGTTAATAGTGAACTGTTTTGTTTAGGAGGACTTATAATATACGAGTTTTCACCTTGAATATTTATCAGAGTCATTTTGCATTAGTCACGGTTCAAAATGAGTCTTATTTGTCTCATGCTGGGGGGCTCACTGTCTGAAACAAGCTGTTTTAGCTGCTCTCCCTTTAAGGTCACCCTCCCTTTTTTTTGAACCAGCCCATATTATATATAGACTGTATATACACTTTAGATTCATTGTATAGTACAATTATGACAACCGAGGCTTTGCTGTTTGAAAGACAGATATTTGACGTAGAGGTGGCGTCTAGAGGTTGTTGGTCTAAATTGTCAAACAGAAAGTGAAACTATGCTTCTGTTAAGACACATGGCTTTCTATCATTTATAACTGTTCTCAGTTACTTTCCTCTTAGGTCTTTAACCAGATATGACATCATTATTATTCCACTCATTATTACTACAATGTCAAACTGTAACCATAGTAGAGTCCTGTAGTTACAATGGGCCTCCAGCACACTTGTTGTTAGTCATAGATTTGTAGCCGATTTAATGTTATAAAACCAGCACAACAAGTTCATATCAGTCAGTAATAAATCTAACTCATCATGTCTTCTACTCAGAAGCTATTTGGTCATTTTTAGGTTGCATATTTGGTGAGTTTGTGGTCAGCTGTCCATACAATGAGTCTCACTTTGCCACAGAACATAACAGAAAAACCATATGACTACTTTCTCTTTAACACTGGAATTTTACTGGCCAGCAACGCTGTGGTGGGGGAAGATGACCTGTGGGTACGTGTCTTTGCACTGGTTTGTGTCTGTACATGAATATTTGCAGCTTCACCTAGTTTGGTGGTGAAATGAGCAAAATTGTAATATACGCAAGTTTTCCCACATTTTTAAGCATGCAAAAATCTATTACACTGGAAAAACATCTCATTAATATTTGAATAACTTGGTTTTTCTCCCAGTTTTAATCATTTCTCCTAAATTTATGTAGGTTTGAGTGTGCCCGTTTCAGGTAACATAAAATTCAAATTCAAATTTTATTTGTCACACACACACAACCATACACAGTATGACATGGGGGTGAAATGCTTGTAGCTGTACAATGCCCGACCATTAAATGACAGAAGAAAAGTTTTACAATATTTACAATTTACTACAAAAATTTACAAATTAACTTAGGAATTTACAGTAAAGAATGTGCAAATAGCAGAAGAGATTATAAAGATAAGGATTATAAATTATAGGAATTATAGGATTATAGGAAATGTGTGGTGGTGCGTGTGGTGACGTGTGTGAGAGTCCAGTCTTATAGTGACGTGTTGGGAGAGTCCAGTCCTACACCTGGTTCAGGCCCCGAATAGCCTGGGGGAAGAAGCTCCTCCTCATTCTCTCTGTTTTGGCCTTAAGGGAGCGGAAGCGCTTCCCAGACCTCAACAGTGAGAAGAGTCCATTGTTGGGATGGGAGAGGTCCATCATAATCTTCCTAGCTTTGGACTTGCACCGCTTGGTGTAGATGGACAGCAGGTCAGGGAGCTCTGATTGAATGATGCGTTCTGCCGAGCGCACCACCCTTTGCAGATCTCGTCTGTCCTGCTTGGTGCTGTTCCCAAACCAGGTGCAGATGTTTGACGTCAGGACGCTCTCGATGGTGCAGGAGTAGAAGTTCTTGAGCACCTTCAGTGGCAGATGGAAGTCTCTAAGTCTTCTGAGGAAGAAGAGACGCTGACGGGCTTTCTTAACCAGGGTGTTGATGTGACAGGACCATGACAGGTCCTGAGTGATGTGGACACCCAGGTATCGGAAACTGTCCACTCTCTCCACTGGCGTGCCACTGATGATGAGGGGTTTGTAATTCCTCGCCTGCTTTGTAGTGAAGTCCACGATCAGCTCCTTAGTCTTGCTGATGTTTAGGAGGAGGTTATTCTCCTGGCACCAGGTCTCCAGGTTCCTAATCTCCTCCAGGTAGGCCGTCTCGATGTTGTCGGAGATCAGGCCCACAACAGCAGTGTCATCAGCAAACTTGACAATGGAGGTGGTGTCGGATGTGGCTACACAGTCATAAGTGTACAGTGAGTACAGCAGGGGGCTTAAAACACAGCCCTGAGGCACTCCAGTGCTGAGTGAGATGGAGGGGGAGACTTGTTTTCCTACCCTCACTGATTGGGGTCTGTCTGTGAGGAAGTTGAGGATCCACTGACACAGTGATGAGCTGAGTCCTAGATCCGTCAACTTGGTGAAAAGCTTAGAGGGAATTATTGTGTTGAATGCTGAACTGTAGTCCACGAACAGCATCCTAACATAATTCCCTCTGCCAGTGTCCAGGTGACTCAGGGATGTGTGGAGCAGGTGAGATATGGCATCGTCTGTGGAACGATTAGTCCGGTAAGCAAACTGAAGTGAGTCGATGGTGGGAGGAAGTGAAGAAGTGATGTGATCTCTCATCAGTCTTTCAAAACACTTCATCACAATTGAAGTCAGTGCTACTGGACGGTTGTCATTGTGGCAAGCGGGCTGTTGTTTCTTTGGAACAGGGACAATAATGGACCGTTTGAAGCACGTGGGAACCACAGCTTGGGCCAGGGAGAGGTTGAAGATCTCCGTGAACACCGGTGCTAGTTGATCAGCGCAGGCTCTAAGGACCCGGCCAGGGATTGCATCTGGTCCTGCTGCCTTCCTGGTGTTCACCCTCCTGAAAGTGTTCCTCACGGCATGCTCTGTGATGACGAATGCATTTTCTTCACTGGTGCACTCCGAGCACGCACAGCCGTTTGTTGTTTTAATTGCTGCGGCGTCGAAGCGAGCATAAAACGTGTTCAGCTCATCAGCCAGTGAAGCATCTGCATTCATCATTGAAGAAGCTGGTCGTTTATAGTCCGCAGTCCTTTCCACAGGCTCCTAGAGTCGCACTGTCGTAGCTGTGACTCTAGTTTTTCCCTGTAGCTCCGCTTTGCCTTTCGGACCGCGCTGCGCACGTTGTAGGACGCAGCCTTGTATAGGTCCATATTACCGGAGACAAGCCCTTCATTGTAGGCAGCGGTGCGTGATCTCAGAGCGTCGCGGATGTTTTTATCCACCCACGGCTTCTGGTTGGGAAACGTTCGGATGATAGTTCTTTCTGCTGTGTCGTCCGCTAGTTTCCCGATAAATCCCACAACCGCTTCCGTAAACATGTTGATGTCATCAGAGCTGCGCCGAAACATGTCCCAGTCTGCGTCATCCAGTGCGTCCTGAAGCGCGGCCACCGATTGGTCCGTCCAGCGAGCGACCTCCCTCCTGATTGGTGGTTGCTGCTTTAGCCTTTGTTTGTAAGCAGGTATGAGGAAGATGGCGGAATGGTCCGATTTTCCAAATGCCGGCAGGGGCTGAGCCTTGTAACAGTTCTTGAACGGGGTGTAGCAGTGGTCTAATGTCCTCGTGCCCCGGGTGGGGCAGTTGATGTGCTGGTGAAGGTTGTGAAATGTCCGTTTGAGATTCACTCTGTTAAAATCTCCCATAACAATGAGTGCGGCATCTCGGTGAAGTGTTTGTTGATGTGTGAGAGCCTCATGTAGCTCACATAAGGCAGTGTCCGAGTCCGCGTGAGGCGGAATGTAAACAGTGCAGGCAATGACCGCAGTGAATTCCCGAGGGAGATAGAAAGGGCGACACTTAACGATCAAAAGCTCCAGATTGGGCGAGCAAGAGCGTGTGAGTGGGGAGATGTTTGTGCTGTCGCACCATCTGTTGTTCACCATCAAACACACTCCACCACCTCTTTTCTTCCCCGACTCCATTGTCCTGTCCATGCGGTAAACCGAAAAGAACCCCGTCGGCTGCACGGCGTGGTCTGGTATCGCTGGGTTCAGCCAAGTCTCGGTGAAGCAGAGGAGGTTGCAGTCCCGAATGTCATGAACCGAAGTTCCGAGCGCAGGCCGGACCCAGTAGCAGAACACACACACTAGGGTAGGAGCGAATAAAGAAAGTAATTTTTATTGCAACTAAAGGTGTCCCGTGAGGGTAGCCAGAAAAACAACGTATGAAACCAGAAGAAACCGAGGGACCGCACAGGGAACGCCGAGAGCGGGGCTGTGAGAGGCTGTAAAACAAAAAGAGAGACAGATTACTGGGGTGCGGAAAAAAGGCAGCATACGAGGGAAGGTGGAGTGTGCGTCTCACGGTGATAGCTGGGCCGAGTGAACCAGAGGGGGGTGGAGCTCCAAAAGGGGTCGAGACGGCGAAGCTGAATGTGAACCAAATCTCAGGCGGACAGGTGGACAGGCAGGTGGCTCGAAAACAAAAACACGCCGAGTTGTGATCTGGGTACACAGGGAAAAAAACAGTGTTAGGTCCGATGGAGAGTTTGTCATACGAGTTCTTTTCCGCAGGCGTACGTTACCGCTGAGAGGCGACTACGGACTGGCGTGGAGCAGCAGGTAGGGCAGGATTAAATAGTCCACCTGGTGATCGCCTGGGATGGGATGCAGGTGTGGGGTTAGCAGCCACGCTCGTGGGCGTGGACATCCCAGCAGCACCCCGGACGCCGGGCCGCGGACCATGACACCGAATGTCTCTCTGGAACTTGATTCTGGCTCTGAGGTCATCAAGCTTGTTCTCGATGGATTGAACATTGGCTAGCAGGATACTGGGCATGGGTGCGCGGTGTGCGCGAGCCCGTAGCCTGTTCCTGATGCCGGCTCTTTTACCTCGAGGCCGTCGCTTAGGGTCGCGTCCTTTGTTCTCTCTCAGGATCTCCTTTGGCCAGGTTGGGTCCGGAGTTAAACATGGTGAAATGTTCGTGTACTGCAGACCAATAGAAACCAAAGTGTCTCTACTGTAGCGGATTTGTGTGTTTTGCATGATGCCCATGCAAGATTATCGCAGATATAGCAAAAAGTGACGAAAAACTGCAAAAAGTGGAGAAGTTAGGGCAGAGCATCCAGCACGGCAGCCGACCTCACCGGCGCCATTTTGTACCATTTTGTACATTTTGTAAAATTGATATCGCGCATGTTTCCTCGCGAGACTTGCGTATTTCTTTAATAACATGGCTTGATTTATGGTTAACTTGACCACGTTACATCGACTGGACATATTAAGTGGGTGTGGTGGAGCGTAGGGGGCAACTGCAGGCACACCTGGGGGTCATAAAATTGTAACCCTCCTGGATGGATCGCTGTAGAGTGAATCAACAAGAAATCCTTCATAACAACAGTCTCGTAGATAGTGATTTACCTCATCGTTAAAATGAAACAGTGGAAGAGTTTTAAATATATTTTTAGAATTATTTTATTAAAAATGTTCTAGTATTGACTCAATTTGATCTTTATTAATATGTATTTGTTTATTTTTGGATCACTGTCCCTGTATGGTCGAGGGTAGACCTCAGTAATCTAAACCCTGAGTGATATGGATCTATCTGCCAGTGTGATGCCCCTCCTTTTTCTCTCTTACTCCCTCTCATGCACACTTTTTGCTGCTAACACTGAGCGGGAGAGGACTGGAACATTGAGTACCTTCAGCACATTTTTCACATTCCCCTTTGAGGGTCTCAACTACAGCCCCCACTGCATGCACACACTTCAGCATACACAACCACTCGTGTTTCTCACCAGTGGGCATTAATGGTATTGTCATATGTTTTGTCTGTACCACCAATTGAGGACACGTCAATCTTGACACGTGCTTGTCAAAACTGTGTGTCATGTTTATTTTGGTCATTATACTAACCTGCACCTTTTCCTCTCTCCAGCAGCGGTGGTTGTGTGTGAGTGTGTGGTTGAGCTGCAGCTGCGAACATGACGGAGTATAAGCTGGTGGTGGTGGGAGCTGGAGGCGTGGGCAAGAGTGCACTTACCATACAGCTGATCCAGAACCACTTTGTGGATGAATATGACCCCACAATAGAGGTATGACGTGCTTCTACGTGTTCTGTACATTATTCCTGCAGCAGTTATCTTTAGATGAAGTATTTCCCCTTGAACTGTTGTGTGCTTCTGCGACATTCTTTAAAATGGTTCATGTGCAGTCTTTGCGTAATTAGATGTTTTATATAAATGTCCAACCACACAGTCTAAACCAAGTTACTTTAATTAATTAACTTCTGTGGCAATCCTCCAAATGACAAGGCTTGAAAGAAATCCATAATTTCAGAAAAGAGAAAAGCATTTTCTCCACCTTTTACTCAATATTTTCCTGAGGAAAAAGACACTGGAATATATTGCAGAGCAAAGAGGAAGGCCAGTGAGAATGTCTTCTCCTGTCTTTTCTCCCCTTTTTCTCCCTCTCTATCCCTCTCTTTCTCACCACGCCTGCCTCTGGCCAGACAATGTCCTTTTTGTGTATTTGCATTCCTGGCCCCTATGCTCTAACAAACAAAGGGACAGCACTCCCATGTTTTTGTGACTGCATGTTGGAAGGCTAAACATTGGCTCTGATACCCTGCTCCTCTGATCTCTTGATTTTCATTTGACCTGAAAGTGAGGAGGGAATTTAACAAAGTAACCTAAGTTGATTACAGTCAAGCAACATTCAGTCACTGACATAGTGTCCCTATAGTATACTTCTTTGCCCTGAGTGACCCAGGGTAAGAATCTGCAATGGACCACCGGTTACATTAAGGTGAACTATCAGTTTTGTGTGATGTCTTTAGCACTTCTCTAAAAGTGCAAGTTTGTCTTTTTCTGCAGGACTCATACAGGAAGCAGGTTGTGATCGACGGGGAGACCTGCCTGTTGGACATCCTGGACACTGCAGGTCAAGAGGAGTACAGCGCCATGAGGGATCAGTACATGAGGACGGGGGAGGGCTTCCTGTGTGTCTTCGCCATCAACAATACCAAGTCTTTTGAGGACATTCACCAGTATAGGTGTGTCTAAGAGTAATGCAAAGAAAGAGAACTGGAAAATGTGCACCTCTGTATTTCTTGGCCAGACCGTAGGCCTGTTGGGGTGGAGCTCCGGTGCTAAATCATGTCTGTTAGCTTCTCTGGATGTGCATATGCAGTGTGTGTTAGAGGGACTCCCGTGGGGTCTGCAGGAAAAGGGCTTTATATACGTGTGTGCCAGCTCTCTGCAGTACTTGATGATGTCATGCTGTAGCGTTTAACACAGCTAAAGAAAGCTTAGCTCCCAACTGGAGGCTTACAGCACGATGCCAATGAAATCGATCCTGACTCAATTAGAGAAGCAGGGAGAGGTAGCGCTCCCAAGGACAGGGAAGGAGAAAGGGAGGGTGGGGGTGATAGTTTCAGCTGGAAGTGACAGTGTTTTCTCTCTTTGCCACATTTTGTCTTTCTCATCACATTAGGCATCCACTTGCTGGTCTTGCATGAGGCTACACTTTAAGTCACAGGTTTCCAGAGTGTGTAAATGTACATTTGTTTGGCCTGTTGCCATTGCAACTCAGCTGTTTTGGACCCTGCTTTAGCATAACTGCTCTTAAACCATACAGGTATGCAGTGCACTTTGGCTCAGTGCCCAGTTAAATGTTTTGAGTTATCTAGACATCTGTTGCCTGTATTTACAGGCAACAATTGTTTGTGACAAGAAATAAAACCCACAAAAACTTTCCCCCCCACTATCAGTGCTGACTAGCGCTACATGGCAGAGCAGTGTTCATCCATGTACAAAAACACCAAATAAAGACCAATCCACAACTCTTTAAAGCTAAACTTTAAGCACTCGCCTTAATACCAGGTATACAAGTATCTGTGGTTTGATAGGGTAACTTGTTTGCTTTGACATCAAAACTCAGAGCAAGTGTTGTCATAATTACCATTGGCAGTATTGACTGCAGATGGGTTTGGCTGACTGTACTGCAGGCTATACTGGGGCTGATTGAGAAGAAAGGCTGGGCTGATGGAGTGATCTGACCCTCTCCTCTCACTCAGTCCCCCCTGGCTGCATGGCATTTGGCACTTGCTGCTGTAGTGATGAGGTAATGCTGTTTGCCGCCTGCCTGTTGTCCACCCACCCACCCTCCCTCCTTCAGCAGTGCAGCACAGCACAGCCCAGCACCGGTAGGCACTAGCTCTTCCTCTGGGTCCTAAAGTTCCCCGGGTGGTTGGTTCTCCAGGGGTGGAGCTGTTGATGATGCTGGGAGGATCTCAGCCAACAGACATGTAACTGTGGCTAAATAAAGTGCTTGGATGTATCAAGGAACAAAAATAATAATAAGGAAATGAAATAAACTAAATTTTCAATTTTCTTGTTTTGCAACGCAGAGAACAGATTAAGCGTGTTAAGGATTCCGATGATGTTCCCATGGTCCTTGTGGGAAACAAATGTGACCTCCCTGCGCGCACGGTGGACACGAGGCAAGCCCATGAGCTCGCTCGCTCCTATGGCATCCCCTACATTGAGACCTCTGCCAAAACACGGCAGGTAAGCAGTTTACATAAAGTAAGGAGCAACATAAAGTTTTTCCGCAGAGGAATACTTTTCTCGTGTCCTGCCTCTTTTATTGGTGTTTGAATCTTTAAAATTCCTCATATGCTAATTTTGCTGCATCATTATGTTATCTGCAGGTTATGTCAGTGTTCTTATTTAGGCTGTGTAATTTCACATTTTGCAAAAATATTCATGCGCATCTTACAGCAGACCATGCGCTATGATGTGATTTGTGTTGCTGGGAACATTTTATTATGCTGCAGGCAGTGACTCATAGCCAGGTTACCTTGGCTTGAGAACAGAGCTACAGTATTTGAAAGGGCTCATAAGGACCAGTTGCCTCACAGCTCCCACTGTCTGTGACTCACTGTGACACATTATGTAGGTACATACATACTCGCATTCATCGCTACACCTGCAGAATATCTGTCACTCAAAAGGAAATGCAAGAAGTAAAGAAATGCAGTCTTTTTAGTCATCATGATTTCTTGACAACGTATTTAATAATTCTCAGTGCACGCAATGATTAAGGTTGTCATGGTAATGTTGCCAATTGGTGAGCACACCTAAAAGCTTTGCTGTCAATCAGAAGACGTGCATTTAATATGGGAGCCTTGAAAGGGAGTGTTTTAAGTGCCTGGATTTTTCTGTATGTCTGTGTGTTTGCGTGTGTTTACAGGGAGTAGAGGACGCCTTCTACACACTGGTTAGAGAGATCAGGCAGCATAAGTTGAGGAAGTTGAACCCACCCGATGAGAGTGGTCAAGACTGTATGAGCTGTCGCTGTGTGGTGTCGTGATGCAGGTGAGAAATTATATACACAGTAATGGTCACCAAATCAGTTTGCAAAGCTAAGTTGTGAATGCATGGAATGATGGAATTCACTGGCTTTGGGGAAGGTTTACCTTTAAAGGGACATATCATTACAAGTTAATACAAAGTTGTTCACCTTTATCCTGTTAGGGTGGGAGCTGGCCTCTTCCAAGCCCCCAACCATAGAGTACAAGCAGCCACTGATTGATGAGTATGAAAATGATGTTATATGCTATTGTAACTGAACATGTAAGGGAGATTTTGGACTGATATGTTAGGTAGCACCAGAGTCACACATAAATTTTGGAAATATTTTCTCAGAGCTCCAGAGCCTGAGCGATCAAAGCACATGGTAGCCCAAAGCTCTATTGCAGGGGTATCAAAAATACAGCCCAGGGGCCAGAACTCACCCACCAAAGACTCCGATCTGGCCCACAGGACAGCTTTGGAAAGGCCATATATTTTGAAGTTTTACCATTTTTCCTTCCGATAAAAAACTTCATATTACATTAAAGTAATTAACAAATAGGTGAGCATTTAAATAAGAAAATGTCTATGATTTTTCACCATCTACAATATAAAATTCCATTGTAGATAGTCCTTTTACAATAAAAAAGGCAATGAGCTACTTTTTCTGTAATTTGATACATTTATTACTTATAATTTAGTCCCAAAGAGTCATGCTGACAGATTTCTTCCATTTACTATAGAATTATTTCTTTATCATGCAGAGATACTGAGACATAGTACTTGCAATGGCAGAAAGGTCACTGGTCTGGCCCACTTAAGGTCAAACATGGAAAATGAGCTTGATATCTCTGTTCTGTTGGTTTCACCATTCATTTGTTGACCACCTGTAACTCTGTGTAGATGATGCTCATTGTAAAAAAAAAAAGCACTTTTGAAACAATCTGAGTTTTAAAACTTTAATTATATCTTGTGTCACTTTCTTTGCCCAGCTCACTGCTACATGTTGAGAAACGCTACGGCACAAAGTGGCAGCATGGACTTAAGGACTGGAAGATGAAACAACCCAACGATGAAAACAAAAACTTTTCCAACAAAAGGATGATTGAAACAAAAGCCCTGACAGAAACCATCAGGGCTGACTGAACTATAGACTTGTATGGAAAGGGGAATATTGGACTGTTGCCTAAGTGGCTAGCGGAACTAGACTGGTCCAGCCCCATCTTTTTTGTTGGTCCACATCGACCTGTGAGCAACACCACTAATGACTCTTTGTCAGCTGCAATGTGGCATCGCTGGGTAGCTCCACAACTTTCCTGCTAACTTATTGTTTTCAGTCTCAACACTGGTAATTGGGGGGGCGGGTATCTCACCTCCGCCCTCCTTAAAAGCCTGATTCCACTCCCCATCCCCCACCTAGCTGCTGGAAGGAATGAGTGACTTCAGTGGAAAGAACTGGAATTGACTTTTAGTTAACCCAACACCTCTCATGCTAACCCATCCCATTCCCGCTTCACCCTACCTGCCTTTGGTTTCTTTTGAATGGCAATGAAATCCCTGCGCTCTAACTGGATACAGGGGGTGGATGCTGACATGGGAAAGACTGTATTTTTTGTTGTTTATCAATTAGCCTACCTGTAAAATAACAAAAAAAAAACAACTTTGATTTTTGTATTTGATATGAAACATTTATTTTTGATTGGCAGTTTTGAAAGTGCTTATTTCAGCTGGCACCTGGTTTGACATTTTTTTGACCTGCCTGAGGTAGTTGAAGATCCTTTTGGACTAGATCTCTTGAATGGAGAATTTCTAGATAGATGGCTTACCGCTGCCTTCTCTCTTTACAGATGTTTCATTGCGAGTCGTCTTGTGGAATAATAATAGTAATGGTTAGTGTACGTAGATTCTGGTGCAATAGAATAATTTACTTTCCAAATTACAAAGTATTGGGAATATACCCTCTGTCATGACTACTTATTTTTCTGCTTTACTTTTTGTTTAAGAAGGAGAGGTACCGTGCATGAAAATGTAGTTGTTGTTATCTTTGCAGTTGCAAAAGCACGATAGGTTGCCTGTAGAATGGGATAAATACCTTAAAGTTGGCAGCGAGTCGATTAAAAAAAAACAAAACAGCAATGCAAAAAGTCTCTGCATTTCATTTTAGTAGCTGTATGGTGTACAACAGCTATTTTTAGATTGCAAGAATCACTCCTTGTGGACGAAAAGGCTCAGGAATTGGTGTCCCGGAGGATATCTATCAGTCCAGGAAACCAGGGTTAATAGATGTCATAAGTTAGTTTTTGCAAAGTGTAATGCACAAGTCCTGCCTCAGAGTAAAACTTCAGTTTTTCCACACACCAGACTATCCTCACACTGCTCTGCTTTATCTGCCACTTTCAGCTTTTCAAAGGAACAATATCAAGTCAGGTGCTAGTCATGTCAGAACCATATTTACTGTATATGTGGGACTATTGTGTGTAACAGGTGTAAGGAGCGGGATATGGGAGTGCATTGTTTTGTGTTTCTTATTACAGACAGGCTTGTGCGCTTCGTAACCGGATTAATTTGCTGCCTGAATAAAAAGACTGATGTGTGTTTACTTTGCCTTATCTGTTAGCTAGGTCGTACCTCATGTGTGCAGCGAGATGGTCATCTGTTCAGTTTGCTGAATTGTTTGTTTGTTTTAACTATGTGTGCAAAAAAAAAAAAGACACGAGTGTGTTGACTTTCGACATGCGCTGTACAGAATTTGAAAGACAGGTCCCTAAAAACACTACACAGACGGGCTTTTCTGTAGTAATGAACTTTAGAGAGAACCCAGCATAAGCCAATTTGTCATAATCAAATATTCATGACATTTCAGTTCTATCACATTGGAACATGTGATAGTGATTTGACTAAATTGTTGCATGTAGCACAGATTATATCTAGATTATAGTAGTTCACTGAATTGGGCATGTGTCGAAATGTGCCGAGTCCTAAACACTACAAGCCTGTTGCTTCAAATCCAAAGCTCTGATGTAACAGATGACAAACTTTATCTGGCCATTGTCCTTCTTTTAAAGGAAACAGTGTTTTTATTTTTTGACCTAATTGATATTGTACATGCAAATGAACTCTTTCACTCTCACCATTGCTTACAGAAATATGACCAGTCTAATTACTGTCTGGATGATGGTGGTCAGGTTTTGTGTTCTTTTCTCTGCTTGGAGGAAGGATATGAACTGTGAATGTGTTTGACTCTCTTGATACTGTTTGAAAGAAGCCTCGATTTTACAATTTATATTGCTTACATTATTTGAGGGATAATCGTAGGGGCCCTACTTTTGGCTGTGTTGTACCCAGCTTTTATTTTTCATCCACTGTACTCAGACATTTCAATGGAAAAGGAGCGTGGAGTTTGTAGTATGTAATTACAGTCCTTGTGGTATCCTTGTTAATCTTTAAACAGTACATCCGTGATATAATAATACCATAGAATTTCACAAATCTATGCATTCAGATTACCATTGCATTAGAAAAAGCATCATGTTGTCGCAATACTCAGCCAGTGAACCACCAGTATACATGTCTGAAAACCTGGCGAGCATGACAAAGACTTTCAGGACCATTGGGGGTTTTGCACAAGGATTCGGTGGGCTCAAGGGCTTGTTTGTCCCCTTGCAGACTGTGGAATGGGCGCGTGGATGGATTTTGTGAAAAAAAATGTCAACTGTTTAGCTATTTAAGATGTATTTACTCTTTGAAAATGTGGCAAATGTATTGCAGGACAGGAATAAAGATGTCAAGATCAAACTGCTTTGGTCCACTCGCCACCAAACTTTTGTTCTTAAGTTTGTGATTTGCTTCCCCCTGCAGGCTACTATGTGTATTCTGCCGTGAAGTTGAAGGACTGGGACAGCTTTGGTTTAATATTGCTTTTGTCTTATAATAAAAGCTGATGACATATATAGATATTCTTGATAAATGTTTTATATTTAACTGCTTATAAGGAAGAGTCCCAGTGTACAACAGCATGAGGCCTATATAATGTGAGAAAATACAGCTCTGATAAGGGGTTCAAAGGGCAATCATAAACCCTGTTTACACATGATTCTACCATAAAACACTGCAGTGACAACAAATTTAATATTGCACAACTGAACTTTAATGTGTAATGTGTAGTTTTTAAAACCCTTCAGGATGGTTAGATGTTAGAAGAAATTAAAATATTACATTTAAGTTATAGTGATAACAAGCGATAGGGCCCTACATTCATTAATGAGAACTGGGCGGTGACCATGTAGTGAATAAGGGAGCAGGCTTTCAAAAGAAGCCTTGGTTTAAAAAAAAAAAGTTTGATTGATGTGGGATTCACACTTGTTAGTTATTTGGCTTACTTTGCAACTGAATTCAATAAAAGTCAGCAATAGTGGGTCAGGCTTGTGTATTTCAGTCACCTCCAGCATCTGAAAAAGAAGGAAGGACTAAACAAGGAACATTGTATAGTATAAGAAAATCACTGAAGTGTATTACGTATTTCCCAGTTTTACATGAGTAAATGGTATCTATGATATTAAATTAGCTCAACTACAGGGAGTGCAGAATTATTAGGCAAATTAGTATTTTGTCCACATCATCCTCTTCATGCATGTTGTCTTACTCCAAGCTGTATAGGCTCTAAAGCCTACTACCAATTAAGCATATTAGGTGATGTGCAACTCTGTAATGAGAAGGGGTGTGGTCTAATGACATCAACACCCTATATCAGGTGTGCATAATTATTAGGCAACGTCCTTTCCTTTGGCAAAACGGGTCAAAAGAAGGACTTGACAGGCTCAGAAAAGTCAAAAATAGTGAGATATCTTGCAGAGGGATGCAGCAGTCTCAAAATTGCAAAGCTTCTGAAGCGTGATCATCGAACAATCAAGCGTTTCATTCAAAATAGTCAACAGGGTCGCAAGAAGCGTGTGGAAAAGCCAAGGCGCAAAATAACTGCCCATGAACTGAGAAAAGTCAAGCGTGCAGCTGCCAAGATGCCACTTGCCACCAGTTTGGCCATATTTCAGAGCTGCAACATCACTGGAGTGCCCAAAAGCACAAGGTGTGCAATACTCAGAGACATGGCCAAGGTAAGAAAGGCTGAAAGACGACCACTACTGAACAAGACACACAAGCTGAAACATCAAGACTGGGCCAAGAAATATCTCAAGACTGGTTTTTCTAAGGTTTTATGGACTGATGAAATGAGAGTGAGTCTTGATGGGCCAGATGGATGGGCCCGTGGCTGGATTGGTAAAGGGCAGAGAGCTCCAGTCCGACTCAGACGCCAGCAAGGTGGAGGTGGAGTACTGGTTTGGGCTGGTATCATCAAAGATGAGCTTGTGGGGCCTTTTCGGGTTGAGGATGGAGTCAAGCTCAACTCCCAGTCCTACTGCCAGTTTCTGGAAGACACCTTCTTCAAGCAGTGGTACAGGAAGAAGTCTGCATCCTTCAAGAAAAACATGATTTTCATGCAGGACAATGCTCCATCACACGCGTCCAAGTACTCCACAGCGTGGCTGGCAAGAAAGGGTATAAAAGAAGAAAAACTAATGACATGGCCTCCTTGTTCACCTGATCTGAACCCCATTGAGAACCTGTGGTCCATCATCAAATGTGAGATTTACAAGGAGGGAAAACAGTACACCTCTCTGAACAGTGTCTGGGAGGCTGTGGTTGCTGCTGCACGCAATGTTGATGGTGAACAGATCAAAACACTGACAGAATCCATGGATGGCAGGCTTTTGAGTGTCCTTGCAAAGAAAGGTGGCTATATTGGTCGCTGATTTGTTTTTGTTTTGTTTTTGAATGTCAGAAATGTATATTTGTGAATGTGGAGATGTTATATTGGTGTCACTGGTAAAAAGAAATAATTGAAATGGGTATATATTTGTTTTTTGTTAAGTTGCCTAATAATTATGCACAGTAATAGTCACCTGCACACACAGATACCCCCCTAAAATAGCTAAAACTAAAAACAAACTAAAAACTACTTCCAAAAACATTCAGCTTTGATATTAATGAGTTTTTTGGGTTCATTGAGAACATGGTTGTTGTTCAATAATAAAATTATTCCTCAAAAATACAACTTGCCTAATAATTCTGCACTCCCTATAAAGCAGAGCATTTGGAACTTATTTCTATTCTGTCACTACTGGAGTTGACTGTTATTTATATTAGTGCCACAGAGTCACCCATATGGTATGAATGAAATGATTTATTTGACAGTGATAAGTTAGTGTCATCACTAAATCAGGAAGCAGAAAGCAAGACACATGCTAGCAGATTGATCTAACAGTGACCCATGATGCAAGTCACTTCATGTTTTTATGCCTCTTCTTTAAGCCATGTAGAGTAGTTATTGGTTTTCAGCACGGAAGATTTGCATACTCTCTCTTCCTGGCTTTCAAGGGTCATAAAAGATAAGAGGTTCTCGAAAAGCCATGACAGGCAGACAGGTCTGACACAGTCATACAGAGTGTTACTGATTGAAAAAAAAAGGTGGCATTTTCTTCTCAGAGAAACTTTAATCATGCCATACAGCGAAGATACGATTAAGAAAATGCTTCCTAAGGTAAGGAATGTTTCATTTATCGCTGGATCAGCGGCTGTAGTTTCATGTACAGATTTCTCCAGTGTTTGTTTGTTTTTTGTCTATTCTCCTTTTAATTTTTGTTATTTTATGTTTTGAAGATATATCTTCGGAAGTGTGTGGCTCATGAAATAAACGTGGCATTAACTTACTTCAGAAACCTTGTGCCCGTAATGGATAAATATGGTAAGGTTCACAGTCCAATGCTGCCGAACTTTGTAAACTCGGTGGAAAAAGGAACGTTGCATTGTAACAGTAACTGCCTTTGCTGTGTTTTGTACAGTTTACAATGATGGAACTACAAAGAACTTGATGAGCTTAACCGGAACCATTCCTGCCACGATTAATAGTAATAACATTCGCATTCCATTTTGTTCTCTTTCATAACAGAATAACTTCAAACAAAAAATATGAAAGGTTAAGAATCTCTCTGATTTTGATATCTTTCTCTTTGCCATTATACAAGATATAACATATAACATTCCTATTTGCCTGTGGATTGAGGAAACCTACCCCCAAACTGCTCCCATCTGCTATATCAGACCCACACAACAGATGATGATCCTCAGCGGAAAGTATATCTCCAGCAATGGTGAAGTCATGCTGCCTTACCTGCGAGAGTGGAAGAATGTGAGAATTGAAGCAATATTTGTTTTCGACAAAGCTGCATGTGGGGTTGATTAGGGGTTGATTTTGCTGGCACTGACACAATGTGGCTGCATAACTCTACAGCCAGAGCGCATGAAAGTGACCCTTTCCTTCTATTATTAGGGGGAGTGTGACCTAATGAGCCTTGTTCAGGTGATGGTTGCCGTGTTTGGAGAATTTCCTCCTGTGTGTATGAAGCCTTCTGCAGAGCCTGAGCAAGCCTCTTGTAAGTAGCACACACAAGCACGAAAGAAGCCTCTATGCTGTCAAAAACAACATCTGTGTCCTGATAAGATGGAGCCAATAATCGAGGATCCGCCTGATTGAGTTTGAAAATACCTTTCACTTGTCAGAATGTCAGACATGATCATTATTTGATTAACGATATTTATTCTATTTGTTCAGGTTGGCTGCAGTTCCACAGACAACCAGAAGTATTTACAGACACAGATGGAAGTTTATATCTGTCTTTAACAAGAGAAGACGGGCAACCTTTTCAGCAAGAAAATGAAACTAATTGTTAGTATTTTGTGCAATTTGGCAACAGTTTGTGAGAGAAATGTTTTTGTCAGTTTTTCCCCCCATATTGTGGATATGGTATCTATTGACTGTGTGTTAAATAGTGAAGTCTTCAGATATGAAAAAGCATGCTGTATTTTTATATTTCAAATGATTTTCATCACAAATTAGCACCCTTTCATTTGATTTTGTGTGGTAGCAATAAACATTTTAACCACCTTCATTGCTTTACAAGTGCCTCATAAAGATGTTGCTCAACTGCATCAATATTTTCTGGGCTGTTTGGACTTTAGATGGGTGTGGTCCTCTGTCATTTTATAAAAGCCTGTCTTATTTTATAAACTGATATAAAATAGAAAAAAACTACCTCTGTCAATAGAATATAGGTATAAGCTTTTTTCATCAGTGTAAACACATACCCGGAAGACTCTGACTGAAATATAATCTTTTGTAAAAACTGACTGATTTATTCTGTTATTGAAAATAAATAGCTATGTTAAACCTGCATTGCTTGTTATTGTTGAAATAACTCTCATGGAATTGTAGTTCACTAACAAAACATTTGATTTTTGCCCATAATATTTAATATAGCAACTATAAATGGCTGAATATATATAGCCTATGTCTTCCTTGTCCTGCTAAAGAATATAAATGATGGCTAAATGTGTGATTGATGACTATAAGTATGATTTTGGGATACCACATAAAGTTGTGGTCAGAAGTTTCTATACACTCATCATGGGAATCATGGGAATTAGAGGCTTTGCATTTTTTTTAAGCTTAAACACACATGAACACATTTGAATTTATTTTGAATTTTCTCTAATCCATACCGGAGCAAAAGTATACATACAGGCTCACATATACGCATATATTTCCACTGATATTTGTTTAAATGTCCTAAGTTAAGTCAAGTGGCTTTTATTGTCATTTCCAACCATGTACAGTGGTACAGTACAGAGTGGTAGTGGTAGTGAGAGCCCGAATGCTCTGGTACCTCTTGCCAGAAGGCAGCAGGGTGAAGAGTGTGTGTGAGGGGTGTGTGGGGTCCTCCACAATGCTGTTGGCTCTGTGGACAGAGCAGGTGCTATAAGTGTCTGGAGGGAAAAGAGGCTTCAGTGATCTTCTCAGGTGCTGTCACGATCTGTTGTAGGGTATTGCAATCCGGTACGGTGCAGTTTGCATACCAGACAGTGATGCAGCTACTCAGGATGCTCTTGATAGGCTCTCTGTAGAACATGGTGAGAATGGATGGAGGGAGATAGGCTTTTCTCAGCTTCTGCAGGAAGTAGAGACGCTGTTGGGCCTTCTTGAATTTGGTGATCTTGACGACCTCCACAGAGGATCCATCGATGTTAAGTGGACAGTGATTGCGCCATGCTGTCCTGAAGTTGTACCTTGAATAGACTCTTTAGCATCAGTAAGCTTCTGGCATACCTGTGGCTGAATATTTGACCAATTCATTTAAACTGGTTGGCTTGCTGGCATGGCCCAGACTTTTAAACATAATCCATAATTGTGACTTTGGGAAGGCCTTTCCAGAAGCTTGATGTTAGTGGCGATCATGGCTCAAGAGTTGGGAGTTTTCCTTGTAATTGGAAGGTTGCTGGTTCGAGCCCCGGCTCGGACAGTCTTGGTTGTTGTGTCCTTGGGCAAGACACTTCACCTACCAGAAGGGCCGATGGTGCGATATGGCAGCCTTGCTTCTGTCAGTCTGCCCCAGGCTACAACTGTAGCTTGCCTCCACCAGTGTGTGACTGGGTGTGTAAAGCGCTTTGGGGTCCCTAGTGGGGACTAGTAAAAACGCTATACAAATACAGGCCATTTAGTGTGCTTTACTCATTTCAAAGCCAGTTTTGATGTATGGTTTGGATCATTGCCCTGTTGGAATATGGAATTGTGTTTAAGTTTCAATCATCATCATAATTTGAGGTAAAAGTAGAAGAATTTGTAAATACCACTGGCAGCAAAACAGCCCTAAAGTGTGATCCTGCCAACACCATGCCTGTCTCAATTTTACTTTAATATGAGATATTTAATATTTAATATGAGCTCTTAAAAATCTCATATCATATTATCCCAATATTATCCCAGTAGAGCACTAAACTCTTGGAATGAAGACTTACTCATGGTTTCTAGAGTATCCAATAGTTGAATGGCAGGAAGAGCCTGCAGCTCTCTCTCTTGTGGAAACAGCTCCTTTGGATTCAGGAGACAGATACTCTCTAGTTTTAAAATTAGATTTAAAACTTGATAACGCTTATAATTAGGGGTAGAGCAGGCTTCCTTCACTCCTAATGCATTTGGATGCCACTGCAACATGTGAATAATTTTTGTATATTCTCTTCCATAATGTTTGTTTTGTCCTTGTCTGCTATGCTCCCCTTTTGTTTCTTCTCTATTGCCTCACCCCGAGTCCTGTTGTGGCAGATGAGTGCCCCTCCCTGAACATGTCATGCTTTAGGTCACTTTTTGTAAAAAGGGAGTTCTTCCTTCCCACGGTAGTCAAGTGTATGGAAGAAATATAGTATCATCAGAATTCAAGTATTCTGTTTGTGTGCATCTCACGGAAGTAAAAACAGTAAACATTAAATAAGATGTAATTATTAATTCATTTGATGTGTACATTTACAGATTTATATCACGGGCTATCGTAGAATTTGGGGATCTTACATTGACGTGTTAATCACATCACGTCACACAGGGACCGGAAGCACTAAAGAGAACTGCCGGAAATTCCTTTTGTTGACCATCGGATTTTTGTTTTCAAGCTCCTTTTTACAATTACTCGTTAGCTATTTTGTCGATTTATGAGTTGTTTTTTGAGTATTCGCGTGGAACACAGATACAGTTCCCGTTTACAAGACTGGAAGATTTCTCGTAGTAGCTGAATCACGCCCTTGTTTGAGTCCGCCCGAGCTAGGGCTAACGTTAGCCTTGCATTTACCGGAGCTCCGCTAGCCAGCTTTAGCTTGCATTCGCTGTCACTTTAGCTGTCATAAAAGTCAGCTGTTAAGACGCTTAACTTATTAATAAGAAAAGTGAAAATAAACACCTGAGGAACATGGCAGTAGTCAACGAAAGTAACCTGAAGAAAATGCTAAAGGTAAGTTTGAGCTTGAGTGTTGACTGTTGAAAAACGATAGCAAATTAGCTCATAGCGTCCTGTTTGACACTGGCTAACGTTAGAAGCCAGTTTAACATTTCCTGGTACGGTTTTGTTTAATAGACTGTCAATTTTCGCCAAATTTAAGATAATAAAGTATCTTAAATATTGTTTTGGTAAAATATATTGTACTAAATTAGATTGAGGCATAACTGTGTAACCATAGAACACACAGTTGCACATATTATTAATTGAAGTTACTTTGGTTAAAAAAATGAGACCACGGTTTTGGAGGTTACCGTAGACCTGTATTTATATTGCCAGTCGTGTTCAGAATACTTTAGAGAATTGTTTATTACCAGGTTTGTGATGCATCGGTGGGAAAAAGCTAATGACTCTCAATCGGTTGCCAGACCAAGGGACTCTATTGACACTGGTCTTAAACACTTCTCTGATAAAAATGAGTTTAATATGGATAATTGTATCCATACTGGTATTGTACTAATTTACGTTCACAAGGCTTTTTAATTGGATTATTCTAATTTATAAGCAAATGTAAAGAGGCAGTAAATTTAATCTGTAAGGTGTTTCAAGTCCTGTTTACAGTATGTAGAATTAAATAATGGTTCTTCAAGGTCACCCCTTGGAAATTTTATCTGTGGTGTACCACAAGGATCTGTTACAGGTCTATTACTGTTTCAGATTTGTCTTTTGAACATTTCCTTTATGTACGTGATTCTTATCCAGCTCTTGTAGTTTGTGTAAAAATCCTAAGGATATTGAGCTTAGCTCAGTAATAAGAATCTGTTATCCCGCGGTTAGAAGAACAGTAAGCTTGCACTTCATTTGTTGAAGAGTGAAAGTATTATTTCTGATAGTAAAAAAAACAAACAAACGTGGCCTGTCAGTGAAATATAATTCAGTTAACATTAGCTCAACTGACAGTGCAAAATACCTATCAAATAAGTTGACTTTTATTTTTAGTTGTATTTTTTTAGTCATTATTCTGGTAATTAAGTGATATATGTTTTTAGTCTGTGATATGTTTTGGAGTGAAATAAAATCAATCAGTCAATACAAATGATCACTCTCAGTTTGTATGGCACTGAATTTTGAATAGCAGCTTGGTAAACAAAATATTAAAAAAAAAAAAAGTAAAAATATTAATTTTGTCTCCTCTACTTGTTGCCCAGCAATACAAATACAGAGACCTGACTGTTCGTGAAATAACCAATGTGATCTCCCAGTACAAGGATTTGAAGCCAGTCATGGATGCTTATGGTAAATTAAGTAATATTTATCTCCTGTTTTTAACTGCTTGGTTTCACTTGTATGTTGTGTAATGGCATGCATCTGCTTGTATTTCAGTATTTAATGATGGCTCCACAAGAGATCTGATGAGCTTGACAGGAACTGTTCCTGTGAGCTACAGAGGTAATGGATGTTTCTTTGCTCTCTAAAAAGAGGTTTTCCAATAAATTAATAACTTTATATATATTTTTGAAAATTTCAAGCATAATTAAGTGAAGTTTTTTTTTTTTTTTTTACTACTATTTATAATGTCTACTAGACTACTTTTTTTCTATCCGATGTGGTCACTCTGACTTACTGGATTAACTGCACCTTTTTTTTCCTTTTTACACCATTATCTCAGGACAAATGCCAAACCTAAACTTTCTCACCTTGTGGATGTGGACAGAAAGCAGTTTTTTTTTAATCTTGCTTGAATATCAGACTTTGTGATTTTTTTTAAATGTGTATTTGATGTACAAAGATACATAAAATGTGTTTCACTTAATATGTTCTTGATAATAGAATATGGAGTTTGTTAAATATTAAGGGAGGAGTGAGGACATTAAGGTTTTGGACAATAGCTATATTATAACACTGTGTATTTGATTTCTGTAGGTAATGTGTACAACATCCCAGTGTGTTTGTGGCTCCTGGACACATATCCCTACAACCCACCTATATGTTTTGTCAAACCTACCAGCGCTATGATGATCAAAACTGGCAAGCACATAGATGCTAATGGAAAGATTTACCTGCCGTATCTACATGAATGGAAACATGTAAGTAGTAATTCTTTTAATCCATGTTTAAAAACATGTTTTAAGGTATTAAAAGCATGTAGTGTGACAACTAGAGTTTCTGCACACAAAAATGTAGCTCAAAGAATTTACTAGATGGAGAAAAAGGCAACATTTTGGTATGCTGGATTATAGGACAAAAAAAGTGCCTTTGTGGCTCGAGATATCATTTGCATTCTTAACTTGCCTGGCAATTTGGTTAATAAAATGTGTCTCACTGTTTTATAGCCTCAATCAGACCTGTATGGTCTGATTCAGGTGATGATTGTGGTGTTCGGGGAGGAGCCCCCTGTGTTTTCTCGTCCGACCACACAAGCTCCTTACCAAGCCTTTCAAGCAGCCGGACCCCCAAATTGTGAGTGACATACATTTCTTGTACACAGTAGTCTGTGAATTTTTTTTCCCAAAGTGTTAGAAATTAGGGGTTTTTTGTGTTTTTTTTAATGGTGCATTTACTTCCTTGGGCACCAGATGGAGCTCACATACTATGGCAACACAATACTGAAACTGATACTTTATCTCTGTCTCTTCTGTGTGCCTGTGAGCAGTCCCAAAAAAAATCAATGAAACCTTTGACCTTTGTGTCCTGAGATCTCGTTTTTTGTCTCTCTCTCTCTGCTGCAGCTTCCTACATGCCTGGCATGCCTGCAGTGTCACCATATGGTCCAAATCCTAACTCTGGGTAAGATTTCTCCCAAGCCCTTTTATTTGCTGCCTACAGCTAACACTTATATGTGTGACACAACAAATTCAATATGTTTGATGGTGGAGTATTCACTGACTTTTATTATCAAGACACTGCAGCACTGGCTCTGTTACATGTACAGCTGAATTTTGCAAATACGGTCTTGAAATGTTTCAGAATAGAAAATGTAAAGCATTAGCTTGACAATCATCTAACTATTTTCAGAGGCTACCCAAGTTATCAGTACCCAGGGGGGAACTCTTACCCAGCCACTGCTGGACCGGCACACTACCCCACCCAGACTCCAGTTTCCACAGTGGGTAAGTATTACATCCAGCATCTGGGTGCATATGTTTTCTACTTCCAGGTATCTTTGAAATATTAATGTAGAACAGTTTTAATTCTCAGCAAAAAACGTTATTCACCCTTGATAAAACTTTATGATCTTTAGTTAATCCATACTGAGACACTTGACCTTTTGACTTCGACTCTCTCACCCTCTGAATAACTTCAGTAGCGTACCAAGTCACCAGTGAAAGGTCATTAGTGTAACTAGAGTGGGGTCTATTAAAGGCCAAAGGGTGGGATGGCCCTGAACGGAAAGGGAAAGCTTCTTTTTGCCCCCCACAACTTAAACTTCAGAAGCACACAGGTCTATATTTAGGTTTGGAACAGTAAAGGAGAAGAAATGGGGTCACCTAGTGGGTGAATTAACTCTGACATTTGTGGCGCTGACTCCAGACTGTACACAAGGTGGTCTTGACTCTGCAGACATTTGCCAGTATATTTACTGCTATATAATCTGGAATTTGCCAGTCCTTGAACTGTCTTGTGTAGCTAGTATAAAACACTAATAAATAAACATGTAAATTGTTTTACAATACAGTCCAAAATACCAGCTGTAATGCTTAGTAAGGTTGCCTACATGGAATTTGTTTTTCAATAAAAGTATGAATTTGTTAAGATGTAATTTTCCTTCTGTTGCTTTTTTCACCACCATCCTACAATATTGTTGTCACTGTGGATAGTGCTACAACCAGAACATAAATCATAGATTGGCCAATGGGTGTTAAACTGAAACTAAAACTGGAGGCCAATAAATGGCTTAACTGGGAAAATCATGTGAATACTTCATTCATTTTCCATCATTCTGGAAAACACCCTTTTGGACCCTTTTGTTTGTATATAAACCTTGTTGTCAGATTTCTCTGTGGTGATGCCTTGCTGTGCCTATAAATACTGTTGAAAATATTTTAAATGTAGTGTGAATTGTTTGAACTGAATAACTGCAATGCAAGGATGAATAGTGGAGAGTTTTTCTTGGCTCATAGTGAGCTTTAGGGAGTGACTATGTGCGCTGGTAGAGTTGGTCTGTGTATATAGTAAAGGCCACAAGTCCATGTTACCATATTTGACAGAAATCTGTGCATTTTCCTCTTGCCTCCACCAAGAACCTGAAAAAAATGTCTGTTATGGTTTAGTCAAACATCCTCACCTTAGGGTGGCACAGTTTCTCTGTGGAAGAAAAGCCTCCACAGAATTATGATTTAAATTATCATTTTTACAGTTATCTGAAGATGATTAGCTTTTGTCAATTTACAGTAAAGGCCCTTTTACATAGGACATGGTATGTGTAAAAGAGACTTAACAAAATCAAATATAATTATATTTGGGTGAGATTATGGTTTAAGTTGTAGTAGTATCTTTTTTTCCATCTGGCTCTCCTGTTCACTGTCTCAGATGACTTATTATAATCTCTTCCTCTTAAGGCCCAAACAGAGATGGCACCATTGGCGAGGACACCATCCGGGCATCTCTAATTTCTGCAGTGAGTGACAAGCTTCGCTGGAGAATGAAGGAGGAGATGGACAGAGCTCAGGCAGAGTTGGATGCCCTGAAGCGAACAGAAGAGGACCTGAAGAAAGGACATCAGAAACTGGAAGAGATGATCTCAAGACTGGACCAGGAAGTGGTGAGAGATGATCATACTTTCAGTGTTAAATCTTTCTGTTTGTTTTGTTCTCTATTCACCACAGATAACTGTTACAGCAGTCATTTTTGAGATTTGCTAAATATGTGCAATCATCACGATGTTTCCACTAGACTGAAGTTGACAGGAACATCGATCTGCTGAAGAGAAAAGACGAGGAGCTGAGCGAGGCCTTGGAGAAAATGGAAAACCAGTCGGAGAATAATGACATTGATGACGTCATTGTGCCCACAGCGCCATTGTACAAACAGATCCTGAACCTGTACGCTGAAGAGAATGCAATTGAAGACACAATCTTCTACCTGGGCGAAGCCCTCCGCAGGGGTGTCATAGACCTGGAAGTTTTTCTCAAGGTAACCAGATCTAGATAGCTGCTAGCACATATAAGCAGAAACAAGTATACAGACACTTTAACCTATCTGCCTCTTTTTTTTTTTTTTTCCTGTTTATAGCATGTACGTCTTCTGTCCAGGAAGCAGTTCCAGCTTCGTGCTCTTATGCAAAAAGCCCGCAAGACTGCTGGGCTTAGTGACCTCTACTGACCCACGCTTACTACCTAGAAACATTCATATCTTCATGCTCTCTTACTCTCTTCTATCATCTTGTATATCAACCAGCTGCTCTATTTTATAGTCTTATATTGAATTTATTCTGATAGAAATTTGAACAGCACCAACAAAGACAAAATACATATTTGAATGGTAAATTGCAGCCATAGTTGTAGCTAGACAGTTTAGATTTTAAACTAACCAAACACTCCTTTGAGGTCATTGTGTAAGGACATGACCTAAACATGAGAGGGTTATTTTTATGACCAAATATTAAAAGCAAAAAACACTGTCATGACATTAAATTTGGCCTAAAACTAAAGCTTACAGGTTCTGTTGGCAATTTCTTTGCCATAACACATGATTTGGCTAGTAGGTACAGATGGTAGGGGCTTAAGTACAGATGGTAGGGGCTAAAAGTGAAGAGCTTTGTAGAGAGCCCATATGATCACTCCCTTTTGTAATGAAAAGATATGTCTGTAAATACACAGGAGTACTTTTCAGGAAGGGAAGGGTTCATCCTCAGGATTTCTGTTCATGTTTCAGTAGCCATGAAGTTATATCCATTAACCTGAACCGATTTGTTTGGGTCAGACATTCAGCTTTAATTTGAGCTCTTATCCCACTTGCACACACTACTATTACTACATTATTTTCCATTTGTATGTCTCCTTATGGAGGGTGTGTGTGTGTGTGAGAGAGAGGTTCTTTCAGTGTGTGGCGGCTGCTTGTTATACCCGTTGACTGCTTTAACCAGTCAATCATGTACATTTTTTTGTTTCACTCTGTAGAGTGTCTAAGGTAGGTGGCAGGCTTGGCATACATTACTGGATCGTAAAGGAATTTCTCCATTGTATCTGATTTATTTTCTTTTTTCCCATGCTGTCCATTCTCAGTCCTGCTGAGAAGGTTAAAGTAAACATAAGTTAAAAATTTGTGAATAAAACTGGGTGTTAAGAGGTACAAAAGTAAACAAATGTACTAATCAAAACTTTAACTTGTGTAAAGTTTTTTTTCTTGAATTTAGCCTTTTACTAAATGCACTTTGAATTGTATTATAGATTTTGTTTTGGTTTTTTTCCTCAGTTTAACCATAGGCAACTTGCTCTTTTATGTAAAGATGTAAATCAGTACAAATAAATTGATTTAATAGGTCATCTCTTTTTAGTCATGTCATTCATGTGGCTTGCATAATTGATATTATTCAACGATTTTCTGTGTTGCACAACCAAAAGGTAGCGGTGGTTCAGAGTGTACCAACTTGAAGATTGGTGCTCTAGTCTGTACACCAAAGGCCAAAATAATGAACTATAATTTCCTCCACTGGTTTGTAGAACTGCTTTCTGTAAGAAAACTGCTCTTAACACAGACCACTTATGAAACCAGTGATAGTTACATATTAAAATGCTAGTGGTTGTGAGCAGGTAGAATAGTATGAATACGAGTAATTTAAAGGCAAGTTAAATATTTTGAAGTCTTGCATGAAAAGCTCAGATCAGCCTCATATTGGGCAACAGCTGACCCAGCAGCTCCGCAAACAAACGGACCCCCAACCCCAGGTTTGATGGTAAATGCAGGACAGAACACAGGACAAACTTGAATAATCCTGGCAGATTTATTTGATGTTACAGCAAACAGCTTAATATCCAGCTGCCATGACATGTTTCCCAGTAACTTATCGATAAATCCTCTTTAATATTGTGACATTAATACATAAATAGATCTAACATTTATAAATAGAATTTGTTTTTAATGTTCTTTTCCAGAGTCAGGTGGTGTAAAAAAAAACAAAAAACAAAAACCCTGTTAGAACATTTAGGGTACACAAGCAACTTTTGTTTTAAATGACTGTAGCAGTCTTATGATTCATAACCCAACCCTTTCCCACTGGCTCTGTTATCTGAGTTATATTATGGCAGTCACATTTTATCCTTAATAGATGTAAACTTTGCCAGTTTTTTTGTGTGCCATGAAATTTGCTTTCAAAAGTATTTTGTCAGTGCACTTGTGGTTAGGCTTTAAGAAGGCTTCAGTACCAAGAAAGTTTATGGAAGTCTGCTTTACTATAATATAAGGTACTTTGGTATCATAAGATTTTGGACCAGTGACATATGCAGCAGTGTTACTGTGGGTGAATAGGAAGCCCTCCTCATACAGAATGGAATGTCTCCATTATACTCCAAGATATAAACAGAGATTACCAAGTGGAGAAACATAACTTCAACGGCCACAGAATGCATACAGACTGACCTAGGAGTGTACAGAAAAAGCAATAACAGTACTCGTAACATACAGTACACAGAATATATATGCACAAAGACTGCATGATTTCAGAGAGGACAAATGGATGACAAATACTTACTCTCCAACACAGGCTGACTTTACGGATACGAGCATGAGTTTCCAAAAATTTCATGGAAGATCAAGGCCAGGTTGAAGGAAGCAAAGGAAAATGACACCTGTATGTGAATCTCTCAAACGTAAAACCCAGCTTTGAGTGGTTTAGTTACAAGCACTTGGCCTTTTAAGAAATTCACAGGTGACATCAACCAATTACAATGAGAGACACAAGAGGGAAACTAGGAGGGAGTCACATGGTGTCATTTTAGGGACAACTGGAGAATTCAGAGACGTGCTTTTCACAGAGTGAGCTCCTTCTGTACACCCCACAGGGTCTCAGCACTCTTCACCAGCTGCTTCTCCTCCTCAGGCTTCAGCGTCATGTGAATGACATCTGTCAAGCCACTGTTGCCCAGGATACAAGGGATGCTCAGGAAGACTTCGTCCTTCACCCCATGCATGCCCTATACAGTAAAAGGCAAGGAAATGTGATAGTTACAAGCTGACCTTGTCACATCTGTGGAAAGTATAGCATTTTCTTTTCAGCAAGTAAAAATAAAGACGGAAATCCTCATCTACCTGGACAAGTGTAGACACAGGGTGCACTTTGTGCAGATTCTTCATGATACTTTCCACTAGGTCAGCAACAGACATACCAATGGCCCAGGAAGTATAGCCCTTCAGCTTGATAACCTCATAGGCTCTGCAGCATGGACAAGAAATAAAAATGAGCATGGCATATAACAGACTGAAAGGAGAAATGGGTCATGTTGTGCGCTCTCTTTTTTTTAACAAGTTTATAGTAGACATTGATTGCAGCCACTGGTATTTGCATGAGAAACTTAAATTTGACGAGTTGCCCATAAGAGTTTTGAAAACAGGGATACAAAATATTTAACTGCCTTTAAAAGATAAGACAAATGAGTTCTACTAGCCATACAGAGGTGCACATTTACAGATACCATTTCTTCTGTTGAAACAACACATGTGGATTTCTCTCATCTTTGTAAAGATAAGTGAAATGATAAGACTCAACTGGGACACAAAGAACATTGTATTGCACATGGCTGAACTCTAAAGACCCAGCTATTACAATACAAGTCTGATTGGCAGACAATAAATGATGGTGCAATATTAACCTTTCTGCAGAGAGTTGCATACAACTTTCAGACATACCAATACAGATAATGGGTCATACGGCGTCATTACTGCCATTTATGGATTCAGTGTTAATCATTGTCAGGCACTTCAGTCAGACACGAGTCAAAGAGAACAAGTGAGCTTTAGTCTAACACAGCATTTCATGGGGAATAGTATAGGCACTCCATACATGTTGTTAAAAACAAAAATCAGTATGTTTGAAGAGGATGACAGACTCCAGCAAATAAATTGCAACACTCACCCATCAACCACCATCTTGTGCACTGCCTTCCAGTCCTCTGGGTCACCCTCAGCCCCCATCTTTGGGTTGAGGCCTTGAAGAGAAACTCCAGCAACGTTCACACCACTCCACACAGGCACTACGAGAAAGAAATACACCCCACTGAAACAGGAAATTCTGAACTGTACGTGACAGTATAAATTTCGCAAATAATGTCGCTAGCGTACCACTAGAGTCTCCATGCTCTCCGATGATCCAACCATGGCAGCTAGAAGGATGCAGGTGGAGCTTCTCTCCCATGATGTGGCGGAAACGAGCAGAGTCGAGGTTAGTGCCAGAGCCAACCACACGGTGACGGGGGAAGCCACTCAGTTTCCAGGCAACATAGGTCAGGATGTCCACTGGGAAGGTGCCAAATGAGAAATTATCAGCCATTAATCTGCTTCGAACAGGAATTGGACCATGTAAACCCCACATGATGTAGACTCCTTGTCTAACCTGGGTTGGAGACCACCATCAGGATGCAGTTGGGGCTGTACTTGACGATGTTGGGGATGATAAACTTGAAGATGTTAACGTTACGCTGCACCAGATTGAGACGGCTCTCGCCCTCCTGCTGGCGGGCACCTGCAGTCACTACCACCACCTTAGAGTTGGCTGTCACACTGTAGTCTGAAGAGATGGAGGGAGGGAAAAAAAAAAAAAAAAAAAAGTTGTATTCCACTCCAGGTTAGTCAGCAAGTAAACTAAATGACAGTTTGTCAATTCTCACCTTTATCAGCTACAATCTTGTGCGTCTTAAGGAAGAGGGATCCGTGCTGCAGGTCCATCGCCTCACCCTTCAACTTGTCCTCCATCACATCAACCAGTGCCAGCTCATCACACAAGTCCTAATTATTATATTATAGGTCAATTTAACAACCAAACAAACTTTACATAACACAGCAAACAAATCATTTCTGGTAAATGTCGTTGGATCTGGTAAGTCTATTGCTCTAGCCATCACAACCTTTACATCTGTCCCAGTGAAATCCTATTGAGTAAACCTTTTTCAATCCCCAAATAAGGATAGTAGCAATCTTCTTAATTTCAACAAGTTTATTCCCCTCCTACCCGTCTTACCTTGAGCAGGATACTGACAGCAGTGGCCATGCCCACCATGCCAACACCCACTACAGTCACTTTGCACCTGCTGCCAACAGGCTCCTCCTTCATCACATGGCCAATGAGCTTCTCCATGGTGGACATCTATTAAAAGTAAAGATAAAGGAAATGAAGGATATGAGACACAAGACGTAAGGACGCCATGCAGAAGTATAAAGGGGAAGAGAATGAAGGGAAAAGGTTGGGGGGGGTAAACAGAGGGGAGTGAGAGAGCATGAAGAAAGCGAGACGCATAATCTATGAAGCAATTTGAATGTGTGGTTACTAGTTGGCTCACAAAAAAGTTTCCATGACTAATTTCACATCCCACAATCAATCAAGCCTGGATTTTATTGTATTTCATCATTACAGAACTGAAATGTCATTTTCATTTGAACACTTTCATTAAGGTTGAGCTTTAAAGAGCCTCTCCTTGCATCCATGGCAACCACTGCTTTTGAAAGCACTGCAGCTTGCCTCTGTGCAACAGGGAACATCCCCAGATGGCCTCACATGCACACACACTGCGTTTCCTGGCTCCACCACCGGTGTGACAAGGCACAGTTTCCACTGAGACGTGTAGATGAGCACGTATGGCCAAGTACAGGCCCAGATTAATGCACTGAGACATCTACTAGAGCTCACTTGAAACCTCTAAAGTGTATGAATGTGACCTTACATCTTCCATGATTTATGTCCTCGGTAAAGCTTTCCCAAACGGGTTTATGGTGCCAATTGATCCCTTCTAGTCTTAAATGCTGCGCCGTTAAGAGAAGAGGATAAAGCAGCCTCTGCATTAGGGTGCGGCTTACTTTTGAATGAGCATCCACTAGTGTACAAGTGACCAGTGTCCTTGAGCTGCCAGGCATCTTATCAGTTTACTTGAAACAAACAAGATGGCTGGAGCCAGAATGTCAGTCTGACATCAAGGTGACCATCTACAGCTTGTATATACACAGTTTGCTCAAAACTGTAGGATAAAAATGTAGTAGTGTAATCCATACTACATGTACCAGCATTTGGACCCATTATAATCTAGGATTATTGCCAGTGTTCTATATGGGACAGTGCTTCACTGCTGTGCTCCACAAACCAGGCAAACTGCTTCCTTAGTTGCCTGAATAAGAGGACGACTTTTAGTAGCTGGAAGAGTATAATGGGACATTACACACAGTCCTAGTGTTATCATGTTTCCCAACATTATTGTGCTCATTTGGTTAATTCTTTTGCCAGCAGGCCACTAAAGGCTATACAGGGTGTCAGGTAACGGCTGCCGTTCAGCATCTCAGTTACAATGCTGCTGCACATCTCTTGTCCACATCTGAATTCAAGAAAAGACTGTTGTTGAATTTAAGTCCTAGAAAAGCTTTACCGCCCTGCAGTCGTCATAGAACCAGACATTAATAGTTTCCCCACAGTCTGCATCTGTCAAATATTTATCCACAACTCTGTGCCAAGAAAGGTCCGATGAATCAGACAAAGCCGACAACGCGGGGACGGCATTTCTGGCAAAGCCATAAAACACCAACAAGACAATTAAAGACACTGCGTCCCTGCGATAGGCAAGCACGCCCAAGCGCAGTAAATTGCAAGGGCCAGGGTCATATATAGCTGTTGGAAGATGGTCGCCACCGCGGCTGTAGGCATGCGTAGCCAATGCGCATTTTACGTCACCAAAACCCAAGCGCCTCGATCACGGGGATGGATTCAAACAGAAAGAACATAAAAAGGTTTTTAAACACCAACGAGTCGGAATATTTCCTGTTTTTATTACATTTTATACAACGGGCGAATAAAATACTCCATAATAGCCCACAAGTAACTATGCATCTGCAGAATGCCCAAGACAACCTGTTACCTCTGCTTGACTTGTTTACTTATGCTATAAGGGAAATAATACTGACAGAAATCTTAACTGATTTAATCTGCAGCTGAACCCAATTAATACTGATTACACATCGTCACGCCCCGGTCTGTCCTCTAGCACGCGGTTTGAGACATTCAGCTTTTAAAATCTTTAAATAAAAAACAGTCTTTAGAGAGTCCTGGGTGCAGATGTGGTGTGTAGAGTCAGAGTACCGCGACCCATCTTACCTTGAAGGTTTCAAAGAAACGGGTGAAAACAGGAGTTGGAATGTGTCAGCTCCACACTAACGCTCTTTGACTGAAGTGCTGCCGGTGTGAGGGTGTCTCCCCGTATTTAAAGACAGCCTCCGGCGTGGACGTTACGTACCTACATATTAATGAGTAGTGATGGGATTTCCGGCTCTTTTTAGAGAACCGGCTCTTTCGGTTCGACTCACTAAAAAGAGTCGGCTCTTTCAGCTCCGAACCGGCTCTTCAGGTTGTTTTGTTGCTTTAATTAATTTATTATTAACAATAATATAAAATTATGCACAAAAGGAATTACTAACGTAAAAACAAGTGGTTTTATTTATATATGTTTATATATAAATATATGCGGTGGCCCCTAGAGACAAAACACGTACAAACTCCAAAACACATTTCTAGCATGAACTGAACTTATATTCAAATAATTTTAAAAAAAGTTCATTTACCTGTTATTACCACACACCAAATCCGGTCGTTGGTACTTGCTGGCTTGTGTAGCCACAAGATAACAAAGGCTCAACACTGCGCCCAGCATCCTGGAGCACTTCTGTTGTTCTTTTGTACGTGTTTTGAGTTTTTATGTGCTTCTGAGTTTTTATATGCTTCTGAGTTTTTACGTGCTTCGGAGTTTGTACGTGTTTTTACGTGTTTTGGAGTTTTTACGTGTTTTGGAGTTTGTACGTGTTTTTACGTGTTTTGGAGTTTGTACATGCTTCAGAGTTCGTACGTGATTTGAAGTTTGTATGTGCTTTGTCTCTAGGGGCCACCGTAAATATACTTTTATTTATTCACTCCACATAAAATGTAATAAATAAATCATCTAATACAAAAATCAACTATTCACATTTCAAGTTTTAACTATTTACATTTTCAGCTTTTTCCTTTCACAAATTTAAAGTGAAAAGAACACAAAACACTGCAAACCACAACACAATTAAATATAAATTATAATATGAAAACTAAAAGAACATGCATATTCTCTGTCATATGGACCTGCATGAATAAACTTTCTCAATCCTTTATCATCTGCAACCGAAAATAGTTGTGGATGATTACTATACCTTTCTAATGTTGTTGTCCCTGCCTCTCTTTCTCTCTCTCTGGCTCTGTTCCTGTGCTACTGAGTGTAACTACCGCCCCTCCCCCCTCTGCCCAGCGTAAAGCACAAGGCTCGCGTGCAGAGTGAAGCGGAAAAAAAGTGCGAGAGAGAGGCTGAGAGAAAGAAAGAAAAAAAAAAACAACACGTGACGGCTCGCGATAAGGAGCCGGCTCGCGTCGTTCACGTCAAAGAGCCGGCTCTAAGAGCCATTTCGTTCGCGAACGACCCATCACTATTAATGAGGTCGGATGGTTGTGTGGGCACTAACCCGTGTTGAATGTCACGTCCACGGCAGGATGCGGTACTGAGGTCTGGTATAATCTGCTCTGTGTCCTTTAATATTTTCAGGCAACTTGCATTTAAAACGATGGAAAACACGCACTCCGTTCTCGCCTGTGATAGATTAACGCACAGGTTACAGTGTAAGGTGAAAGTACAGGGACGCACTGCGCAGTCTGTCACAGTCCGCACATAGAAGAAATAGTTCCCACCTAAATTACTTCAAAAAGCCTCCGTGCTGGTTTCTAATGCAGTTCTGTCATCCACACGGACACAGTAACAGATAATGATTTTAAATGAGGGTAGCAACATTCTCAACATAGCATTATAACCGCGGCTTGGTTGCCGGACGTGAGTGGATATTTCGTGACAATAATAAGGGAATTTGTGTTAAAAGTGTGTAAGTCACCGAGATAAATATCACGTGGCTGTTAATTTAACAGGAAACGTTACGGTTTTGATTTGAGGATAGCCTTTCATACGCCGCCCATGTGGCCGTGACTGGAAGGAAACAGTGACTGTGTCGTCATACAGTCAGACGAGCAGCATTTCGCGCCACCTCCTGTCCACTCTGAGTTATTTCAAAACTAGTCGAGTTACTCACCCGTGTGCAATAAAACAACTCATTTGTCCTACATGTCAGGGGAAGTTTTCTTACACAGATATGATTCGGCTGGCAAAAGGCACGGAAACCAGCATCCCACCCCCCACCCCGCCTTATTAAAATTAAGTGTTCTGAATCATCAAGTGGCCTACACTGGCACAAAAAAGTGTGCTCTCAGACTGTCGATTGCTGTTGGCTGCTCTTTACACCTCTCCCGACTTGAATTTTTTTGTTGCAAAACAAAAGCTTTCAGTTAGGACAACGTGATGTCCTCTTGGCTCACAGCTTTCAATGCATTTTTGAGCATGTGAGAAAAAAAAACACATGAAAATAAATGGACGATAAAAGGTCAAATCGGGTCGACTTTAGTTAAATCGCTTTTCTGGGCAGTTTAAAACCAAAGATTTAATAGTGGAGTGATTATGCACCCTTTTCTCATTTTAATAAGGTTATCAGTCATTGCTAATTGAAAAGTTCACTCAAATGAATGTACAAATTATGCTGCAATGTGTAATTTTCTAAGCATGCCCGTTTAATATATATCCTTCTGGAAGCAATGTGTTTGATGAAGTTGGAAACTGAAATTGTCACCTATTTATTTGACACAGTTCTTGGAGGATATGGAAAAGAGAATTCAAGTATCCCAGAGGATTTTCTGTCAGAGCACGTGTGAATAGTGGAATATGTTAACTTGCCCTTGAAAGGATCATAAAGATAACTTAGGTATTCTTCAGTCATGACACCTAAAATACGCACTCACACAGGCCCTGGCCACTTTGTTAGGTACAGCTGTGATTCACATGGCAGGAACTCACTCCATTTACTCATGTAGACATAGCCAAGGCAACCTGCTGAAGTTCAAACTGAGCATCAGAATAGAAAAGGAAGGTGATTTAAGTAACACAAAATGTGACATGGGTTTTGATGCTAAACAGGCTGGTGTGAGTATTTCAGAAACGTCCAGTGTACTGGGGTTTTTCTATACTGTTTACAGAGGATGGCCTGAAAAAAAGGACCTATCCAGTGAAATGCAGTTCTCTGGGAGAACATGCCTTATCATGCCAAAGTTCAGACAAGAGTGACCAGACTGCTTCAGTCTGATAGGAAGGCAACAGTAATTCAAATAACCATTAGTTATAACCAGGGTATGTAGAAGAACATCTCAGGTTGCACAACACATTGAACTTTGAAGTATAGGAGCAGCAAATCACACAAGTTGCCACTCCTGTGTAAGAACAGGAAACTGAGGCCACAGTTGGCATTAGTTCACTAAAATTGGACAATAAAACATTGCATCATCTGATTCTGACATTCTGATGGTAGGTTCAGAATCTGGCAAAAAAGAAAATTATAGGATGAAGTCATCCTGCCTTGTATCAACAGTTCAGTCTGGTGGTGGTGGGATCTATTTTCTTTGCATACTTTGGCTTCCTTAGTACCAATTACTATTAATTCCTTATTTGGAAGTTTGCTCATTTACAAAGACATGAACACCAAAATCCAGGAAAAAGCACATTACATAACAGTTATAGATTGATTTGCTTGTCATTGAGTAAAGGAAGTATTTCATCCCCAAGCAAAACACGACTTACTTGGAGACGTACTTGGAGAAGAGTGCCTGCTCGGCAACTTGAAGCTTCAGCTCCCTCTACTGATTTCCTACAGAACTGAGGTCTGGAGACCAGCTAGGCCACTCCACAACCTTTACGTGCTTCTTCTTTAACCACTCTTTTGTTGCCTTGGAATTACATTTTGGGTCACTGTCATACTGGAAGACCCATTCACAACCTCTCTTCAGTGTTCTGGCTGGGAGAAGCAGGTTTCAATCCAGGATTTTACACTAGTGCAGCAAAGTCGCCATGTGAAACCACCTCAAAGCATCAGAATCAGAATCAGAATACTTTATTGATCCCTAGGGGAAATTATTTTATGTTACAGTGCTCCATTATAAACAAACATTAACAAGACAGACAATACGCTAACTAAGAATAGTACAATATATACATATATTAGGGGTGCAAGGATACTCGTATCGATATTGAACCGTTTGATATAGTGCTTTCGGTTCAGTACGCATATGTATCGAACAATACAAAATACATTTTTAATTTATTTTATCAACTTTCCTTCTGACTATGCTGTCTGTGTTGAGCGCTCAGTGGATCTGCGCTCGACAGTGCAGCAGCCTAGGCGGAGTAGTCGAACGCAGATTCACTGAGCGCAGGGCAAGCTAGCGAGACAGAAGTTTAAGCTCTCCTTGCAACATGGCAAATTGAACCTTCCCCACCCTCATTCAGATCTGGCGTTTGGAACTATTTTGGTTTTCATGTGACATATGACCCTGAAGGTAAGCACATCATGGACTAAAGTAAAACAGTATGTTGGATGTGCCACGCAATGCTCAATTACATGGGTGGGAGCTAGTGTGTTAGCGCAGTTAGCTCGTTAACGTGTTGGCTGTCCAGCCCCATGCACGGGCGATCTGCGGTAGCTCATTAACGGAGATTTGCCGTGTTGTGGCGTTAACCTCATTTCAACGAGATTTACGCTGACAGCACTAGTGGGAACACAACAAATATGACTGCACATTTACACCGACATCATCCTAGTGCAAAGACAAGTGGAAGCAGACAAAAACAACAAACATGCATGCTACAAACTTTACCCAAGTCATTTAGACAGCCGTTAGCACATGATTCTCCTTATGGGGACCTGATATGTTTAATATGCTGCTGAGAATATAGCCCAGAAGAAGCGTATAGTATAGCTTTTATTTTGGAAAGAGCCATTTCTCTGTAATAAACTCTCTTTTCCAAAGATGAGTGATTCCTCAATCAGATACAGGGCTCGCAAAATCGCCTGTCCAACGTCCCGGGGCTAGCGATTTTTCCAGTCGGGCTACCAAAATCTATCTCTGCCCTGCCCGTCGGGCTATCATAGGAAGGAAAAATATACGTCAATGCTTTTGCATTCTTTCGGAAATGTAGCTGGGTAATTATGTCATTGGCATCGGTGAGCCACTGTCAATATGTGACATATTGAAATCGCATTTGAATTTGCGCTTGTTTTTTGCTTTCACTTTGCAATCGTGTGAACTGTGTATAGAGAGCGACAGCACTGATTGGTGAGTGATGATCATTTGCGCACCAATTCCTCTGACATCGTCTTATCAATCGTTAGCTTACTATGCAAACATGACAAGTGAAATCTCCCGCAGCAAGCTTAAACATGTGAGAGGTTGATCGTGCAGAGAATCGCTGAGCATTATGTGAGTGCGTGTGTAAAAGCAGCAGGATATATATTGTAGCGGGTCAGGGCTGTTCGGGGTTCTGTTTGTACAGTTATGTTTTGTTTATGTTGCCATAGTGACGGGTGACGCCCTCTCTCTGCGACGGTGTGTCCTTCCTGGGTCAGAGGGCGCCCTGTGTGTTGTTGCTGCTGTGCTGTTGCCGCGCTGAGCAGTTAGCTAGCGGCAGTGTTCTTCTGCAGATGTTAATAAACGGCTGTGCTCCCTGGCTAGCTCACGGGAAGCAAGACCAAACGATATCTCCGTCTCCTCCTTGTCTGAGCTCGCCACATTGGTGTCAGAAGTGGGATGATGGTGGCACCCCATGTTCTGACCCGAGTGACTTTTCCCCCGCCGGTCGTGACCGGCCGGTGCGGCAAAAGAAGGCACCTGGACATTTGCAGGACTTTGTGTGGGGTAATGGGGTCGTCGGGGACGACTGACCCCTTAGGTGGGGGCTATGTAGCGGGTCAGGGCTGTTCGGGGTTCTGTTTGTACAGTTATGTTTTGTTTATGTTGCCATAGTGACGGGTGACGCCCTCTCGCTGCCACGGTGTGTCCTTCCGGGGTCAGAGGGCGCCCCGTGTGGTGTTGTTGTTGTTGTGCTGTTGCCGCGCTGAGCAGTTAGCTAGCGGCAGTGTTCTTCTGCAGATGTCAATAAACGGCTGTGCTCCCTGGCTAGCTCACGGGAAGCAAGACCAAACGATACCTCCGTCTCCTCCTTGTCTGAGCTCGCCACATTGGTGTCAGAAGTGGGATGATGGTGGCACCCCATGTTCTGACCCGAGTGACTTTTCCCCCGCCGGTCGTGACCGGCCGGTGCGGCAAAAGAAGGCACCTGGACATTTGCAGGACTTTGTGTGGGGTAATGGGGTCGTCGGGGACGACTGACCCCTTAGGTGGGGGCTATGTAGCGGGTCAGGGCTGTTCGGGGTTCTGTTTGTACAGTTATGTTTTGTTTATGTTGCCATAGTGACGGGTGACGCCCTCTCGCTGCCACGGTGTGTCCTTCCGGGGTCAGAGGGCGCCCCGTGTGGTGTTGTTGTTGTTGTTGTGCTGTTGCCGCGCTGAGCAGTTAGCTAGCGGCAGTGTTCTTCTGCAGATGTTAATAAACGGCTGTGCTCCCTGGCTAGCTCACGGGAAGCAAGACCAAACGATACCTCCGTCTCCTCCTTGTCTGAGCTCGCCACATTGGTGTCAGAAGTGGGATGATGGTGGCACCCCATGTTCTGACCCGAGTGACTTTTCCCCCGCCGGTCGTGACCGGCCGGTGCGGCAAAAGAAGGCACCTGGACATTTGCAGGACTTTGTGTGGGGTAATGGGGTCGTCGGGGACGACTGACCCCTTAGGTGGGGGCTATGTAGCGGGTCAGGGCTGTTCGGGGTTCTGTTTGTACAGTTATGTTTTGTTTATGTTGCCATAGTGACGGGTGACGCCCTCTCGCTGCCACGGTGTGTCCTTCCGGGGTCAGAGGGCGCCCTGTGTGTTGTTGTTGCTGTGCTGTTGCCGCGCTGTGCAGTTAGCTAGCGGCAGTGTTCTTCTGCAGATGTTAATAAACGGCTGTGCTCCCTGGCTAGCTCACGGGAAGCAAGACCAAACGATACCTCCGTCTCCTCCTTGTCTGAGCTCGCCACAATATTTTAGTTCTGCTGAGCCAAATAAGACAGGTCAGGGTGAAGAAGTGACAGCCAAAGAAAAGCTTACCACAAAATGGAAACGTTATGACAAATCAGACCATAAGGCAAAAAGAAAGTGCAGCTTTATGGTTTCATGGACAAAAGAATTTCTGTGGCTGCAATATGACAAGCGAAATAACCAGGGCTGCTCATAAGGTCCGAAGGTGCGCATTTGCTGTCAAAATAAAAAACGGGCACAAGATAAGAAGTTGCAACGCGTGTTTGCATACATAAGATTTTCAGGAGGAGGACAGACATTTGTTTAGAACTCTTAAAGATGTCGAAGAAGCTCCTTTAAGCAATTACTGTGATGTTCCTCCACCTCCAAAGAAATGTCAGAAGGAGTCCGAACCACAAAAGAAGCACGTATTCTCGGAAAAGTAGTTGCAGGAGGTGAGCTGGCTTCAAACAAATGATGAACGCACAGAGATGTGGTGCGGAATGTGCCGTGAAAATTTAATAAATGACAAATTAAGGCATGAACATTTTTGTTGTATCGAAAAAATATCGAACCGTGACACCAAAGTATCGAACCGAACCGTGAATTTTGTGTATTGTTGCACCCCTACTAATGATGGGTCTGTACATGTGGGTTCTTGAGCAGGGAGACGTTGTGGGTGCTGCAAGTTTTCCATCTGTTGCGGTGTAGTGTGTTACCAGTGGTGTTTGTGCTCCCAACTGCCTTCAGATCAGTAACAAGCTCTACTTGTGTGGTTTTGTGCTGATCCACCATCTTTCTCATAATCATCCTCCCACCATGAGGAACAATCTTGCATAGAACTCCAGACCAAGGACAATTGATAGTCATTTTATATTTCTTCTATTTTAGAATAATCATATTGACACTTCTCACTAAGCTTCTTGCTGGTGTTCGGTAGCCCATTCTAGCCTTGTGCAGGTCCACAATCTTGTCCCTGACTTCCTTTGACAGCCCTTTGGTCTTGCCTACGGTGGTGAAGAGGTTGGAATGGAAGAAATTGATTCTGTGGATGGGTGCGCTTTATTCACATAACAAACTGAGATCATGAGTATCTGATATTGATTGACTGACTGATTGTTTAATTGGCTGTAAGCTGTTTGCCCCATGAGCAGACCGCCAGTCTGTGGGAGCCAGAATTCTGGCCGGGTTGTCAGTGATCAAATAAAGCACCTTTGGGATGTGGTGGAGTAGAAGATTCACATTATGGATGTGCAACTGACAAATCCACTGCATCTGTTAGAACATTGCCTGTCTAAGACAGTGCAGACAGTTCACTGTTGTGCAGTCATGGCTGCTGACCCCTGAAAACCTCCGTTGCAGCTGCCGCTGCCACATGCTGCCACTGCTGCTGTTCACATAACATTTCCTAAACCTCACCTTTACCACAGTCTTATTCTTTTTTCTGTTAGCTAGTTGGAGCTTAATAGCGATGAAACAGTATAGTCAGAAAGTTAATAGAATTGTTATCTGCTTCCTGTTGTGTCTGCTTTGTGTATATTGTGCATTCATGAAACAATCCATTGCATGTGGCTGGGAGAACTGTGTGATAATGTTTTGTGTGGGTTGTTTTTTTTTTTTCAATTAAATTGATGTCTAATAAATGAGGATATTGTTAAAAGCCTAAATGAATGAAATTAAATCAAGTAAAAAATGCAATTACACTTAGATTTTAATGCATATAATTGTAAACAGTGGTGTGGTGGTTATCACCGTTTACAGAAAGAAGGTCCTTGATTTGAATAGAGTCTGGGACCTTTCTGTGTTGAGTTTGCATGTTTTTCCTGTCTCTGCATATGCCATCTTTGAGTGCCGGGCTTCCCATCTACAGTCCAAAGACATGCATGGCGTTAGAATAATTAGTGACTCTAAATTGACAGTAGGTGGGAGTGTGAGCATGAATGGTTGTTTGTCTCTGTGTATTAGCCCTGCGACAGACTGGCATCCTGTCACGAGTGTGCCCTGTCTCTTACCCGTTGACAGCTGGTAAATGCTCCAGCACCCCCTCGTGCCCCTGAATTGGATAAGTGGAATAAAATGGCTGAGTGGATGGAAGCTGCTTTATTTATTACTCCCAGGTTTTACCACAGTTATCACATTCACTGATGTTCTTCATTGATAACCTTTTACATGTCCATTTATCAATCCTAATGCAATGCAAGCTGCTCACCAGCAGGAGGTGCTGTTATAAAAGCAGCAAAACTAACTCAGCCTCCTCTTTAAATTGAAATCATTTCCAGTCGGGTTTGATTATAATGCAAGCAGCATCTAAACAGTTATTTCATCCAGCAAAATCCTGCGCCAAACTCGCTGAAATTAAATCATTCGCAATTATGCGGTAATCTCTCGTTATGCTATGAATTATTCATCACATTGAGTTCTAGTCTAGTGGCTCAGTAGGAGTCCACAACGAGTAGTGGTTTTAGACCCACAGGGGTCTTCTACTTTATCTTAGTGCAGCACAGCTGAAGAAAATTTGTTGACTGAGATGTATTTCACAGTTTTTAGGTAAACATTTTAGATCAACTACTCCTGCGCAACAATATACCCTGCTGTATCAAATCAGATGTAACAAATTATCCCAGGAACCCCAGGCTGTTTCTCCTTAAACTGTAGCACCAGCTGTTGACATTCAACAAGCTCAGTCTCACTGCCTGTGACTTTAAAAATAATAAACACTTCACTACATTGTGTTGAGGTGATCCAGTGTATGGCAAAGACAGTATATGACACTGCTGAAAACAGATTAAGTTTCATTAGATGTGTGAGAAATCATGCTTCATCTCCTGGCGTTTAATGTTCTCAGTTTGCCTGCAGCGATATATATACTCCAAACTTTCCCAGACTCCAAGCAGCTTCTTCTTGTCCTTGCTATTGAATTTCTTGTCTTTGCCTCCATCATGCGCCGTCACTTTCAATGTGCTCCAGAGAGTGTGTAAATTGAGTCACTGCTGGGCCCCACAGTGGAATAAAAAGACACCAGTTTGTCATGTTAGCTTCCCCTTTCTCACCAAAGCATCATTTGCCAACATACAGTTATTGCACAGGGCGTTGGGACCGGGGGGTGTCTGTTGTGGGTGATATCTGTCTCAGGCTGCTCCAGTAATGGAGAGGAATCTAATCACCTCACTACAGCCTCCTCTTCCTCCTCCAGCCTGTGTTTAGAAATAGAACTGTGGCAGAGAAAATAAGGCCACATCAATCATAAAAGGATTCTCCAGGGAGCCACTTGATGCTCAGAACTCTGGCAGAACAACATCCAGCTTACTGGTGTTACCTCATTTTACCTCTGATGCACACAGTCTAATTTATAGTTTTCCTTTGCTCATTTGTCCTTCGGTTTCTTTCGGCACGACTCGAACACTCTCGCTCCTCTTTCCCTTTCTTCTCACAATCAAGTTGCATCGTTCTCATTCTTACATCTCTCCTTCCTTCCCAGCTCCCAGCGCTCCCTCTCCTTTCTTCTCCTTGCTTCCAAATTTGCTTCACACACACCTTCTGCCTAAGACTGATAACATCCCTGATGGAGTTCCTTTATTAGCTACCCACAGGCAGATTAACCAGAGCAATAATACACCAATCAACAGCAATTACGCACTGATAAGCCCAGGGAGATCTCTGCTGGGTGTGGGAAAGGATGTGGCATTTGTAGAGTGATTGCATGTGTTTTAGTGCAGGATTAAAGGTTGTGTGTCTGTGCATACATTTACACGTGTTTTACAAGTATATTTAATTGAGCACGCTTTGTTTTTTGCCTGCGGTTTTAATCCCTTCATAGGGCATATTATTATGATCAGATGTGAAATCAGTCCTAGTCTCAAGGTTCTTCTCAGGTGCTAATTGAAGCCATGACTAGGCAAGCTGTATTCTCATCTGTGCAGTTGCAAAGTTATTAATGAAAGCATGAGTGCAGCAAACCAGCTGGGTAAACAGGGGCTTAGAATCAATATGGTATATCATTTATTCTCCAAGTATACCATTATGATTGAAGACATCCTTTCTCCCATCATTACACATTAAAACACTTCATTTGCAATGTTGGCACTTGTTCGTTTTTGGACATCACAGCTTAAACAGCAGGCTGGCATTGTTATAGAGCACCTAAATGATGATGAAAACGAGTGGAAGCATAGATATGAGTTTTCCCCCTGCAGGCATTCACACACCAGCCAAGTCTGACTTCAACAACAGCTGCATGAATTTAACCTGCCCCCCTTCCAGTCTGTTTTTCTGTGCATGTGCAAAAAGACGCTTTCACGTGCATGCATGTACACACCTGCATGTGCACAAACTCATGCGTTTGCGAGCACAGTCTTCCTTTTAATGCCAAACCAGAGACCTTGGAATCTGTTTACTGCTGTGCTGCTGGAAAGCCCACCAATCTTTCAGTTCCAGATTTGCTTTAAGTGAACTTGGCGAACTGTGTGTGGATACAGCAGATTAGTCCTCCTTCAGAAACAGTGATCCAGCGGACCTCTGATTATTTTTATTTTTTTTAATTTGCTGTTTTATTCAGTCACAGGGCAGCAGATATTGATTAACTATGGTGTTTTATGTCTGAATGTTTGCCATGTTGGTCTTCTGTAACTGTGAGGCAGCTCCAGTTGTGACCTCAGAAAGTTATTTCGAGAACACAAAATAAAAGACATTCAATTTAGATTTCAAGCCTGAAACTGAATACATTTCCCGTTGCTCTCCAATCTCTAATTATTTCGTAGGACTTACAACTGTGCCACTGTTTAAAGACAGCGTGCGCACATGCATGGTAGACTGCAGCAGGTAGCCTCACATTCTTTTATATGTCACTGGAGATGCTATGTGAAGCTTCTGCCTCCCAGTCCGGTGACCTTAACACCTGTGATTGATATTGGAAGGGAGATGTATGTGTGCAGGCATGGTCTAGGTGGTGTGTGTGTAAGTGTGTGCGCTTGCGTGCATGAATGGTTAAGGTTAATTGAAGTTGTTAGAGTGAAAATGATTCCCTCAGGGGGGACTTAGCAGGTGGAGGCAATGGGTGGGTGCAGCAGCCGGTGACGGAGAGAGGGGTGAGATGGAGGAATAAAGAGAAGGGGGGGTGGGGGGTCAAAGGGATTGCTCGTCCCCTCCAGTGCTAAGAGGCAGTGATACATGAGGACGGAGAGATGATGTGATTCATCTAAAGGTCAAGTTTGTCTGTCCGTCCCTCCATCTGACCCCTCCACCCATCACTGTTTCTTGCCTCAGAGCTCCTTGTGTTTCTCCTTACTTATCTTGAGTAAACCGGGTCCAAGTGAGTCTTTTTCACATAGTCATTCACACCAGAGCATCTGTTAAAGCACCCTCATCCTGTCTCACGCATCCTTCTATATCTCTTGCTCTGTCTGTCTGTCCCCCCCATGTGGCCTTTCCCCTCTCCTCCCATACTAGCCTTCATTTCACAGATGACAGGTTGGCTGACTGTAATCCAACAGATGCTGGGGCGGGAAGGCCTGACCAACTGTTTTAACTCCAATCAGCTTTTATTGCTCTCCAGAGGAGCCCCACACAACCCCCTGCCAGCATGACATTTCAGAGAGCAGGAGAGTAAAGGCGAAAGTAGGAGAGAGCAGTAGCTATACTCTGCGTATCTGTATGCACATGTGTGACTATGCGTGTGTGATGATAAAGGTAGGGGGCTGATGGAGAAAAAGGGTGACAGTCATTACCCTCTGTGCCTGGTGTGGAGCCAAACTGCTGGCCTCAATCAACTTAGACACATGTGTTTGTGTGTGTGCGAGACAGCGAGAGTCCAGCGTCAGCAGGGATGGAGATGTCGCTGGTAATACATCTGCCACCGTTGCCCGCTCCCGACAGCCCGAGCCACCCCTGCATCGCCCACGTCTGTCGCCTCCTTCCCGCTCTCCATCCATCTCTGCAGCCCACCTCCATTCCACAGCCTCTCAGCCTCTCAGCCACAGCCTCCCACAAAGACAAAGGAAGCGGCAACTTACAGTAGTGTGACTTTGAAGCTATAGTTGCTTGTGTCATACGTATAATCTATGATCCAAAGCCATGTATTTGAAGGCGTACTAAATGTTACTGTATGCACAGTTACTATCAAAGGTGCTGCATGTTTAGCAGTCTTCCTGAAGTAGCAACAGTATGTTTTTGTGTTTTTGTATTAGTAAAACAATGATAGTCTTTCAGATATTATGCAGGCAATTTTATGTTATTGACATATAAATCCAGTGAAAACTAAGAAACAATTACTTGGTAATGGCATAAGTGTAGAACAAAGCATTGAGGCTAAGCAGCTTAGCTTTGACTGGTGATTAATGCACTGATTTACCCTCTGGTAATTTAAACTAGTTATGCTAACTGCAAATGGGGTACCTCAATGTTTGTGATGTTGTGATGGAGTACCTACAGTAACAAAAAATAATAGAAAAAAAAGAGTGTTTACTGAAGCACAAACATTTAAATGGCACATCTACAAATTCTCACTGGGTTCTGCTAAGTAGCACAATAGCAGACACCAAGAAGCCATTGAGTATTTGATATAATGGCACCTCTGTTTATTGGATGATTAGTAGGGTTTTACTGCTCTCTGTAGAAGCGTGGGCCACTTGAACTCTGCAGCTTGACCTGCAGGCAATTAAAAGCAGTGAAAGCTAGAGAAAGATTTATTGGGGTGCAGGAGAAGCTTAGCTCTTCTAATCACTTTTACTGGTGCTGCCACAAAGAGGTCATGTGACCTTGCCCAGGAAGGTGTTGTTCAACAGGACATTATACTGTCACACCTCCACTGAGACACACGCGCCTACTGTACATTCTTTGAAGCATGGCCCTGTTCATGTTCCTCTGAACACTTCTTCACATGAACATGTACTGTACGTTCTAGCTGTCATTTTCAGATTAACTTCTCTGCCCTTTTTATCATAGCGGCAGAAGATGGTGGTAGAAGTGGTTATACACGTGACAATTCCTATTACTTTCTTTGTAATACTACTTAGTATTGGACATGTTTATAGAGAGCTTGCTAGTTTTGGATAAGCTGACTATTATTTTTAGAGTCAACCATTCAAGATGTGCTTAAGGTGCACGTTTTTCATCTTAAATTCAAGGGATTTCACTAAAGTATTTCATTAATCCAGATTTTCTGAGGTTCCAAAGTAATTAGACAAACTAATATAATGTTAAATATACTGTAAGTATTACTGTAGAAGGCATGGACCACCATCACCTGCATTTCCTCCCTGCCTGCTCTGCTAGACCTGTATCTTAGTTTCCTTTATTGGCTGCTTGTTTGTGGGTCTCTGCCTTCGTTTTTGTCTTCAGTAATGGAAAAACATGCTCTATTGGGTGAGATCAGGTGACTGACTTGGCCCTTGAAGATTATCCAATTTCTTTGCCTCGATAAAGTCTTGGGTTGTTTTTGCAGTATGTGTTGGGTCATTAGCCATTTGCCCTGTGAAATGCCATGTGATCAGTTTTGCTACATTAGGCTGAATCTGAGCAGAGAATATAGCTCTGTACACTTCAGAATTCCCCCTACTTCCTCCAGCAGCAGTCACATCATCAATAAACACTAGTGACCCAGTTCCACTGGCCCTGCCGTAACATTGCCTCAACAATGTTTGACAGATGATGTGCTATGCTTTGGATTATGAATTGTTTCTCTCCTTCTCCATATTTTTCTATTTCCATTATTCTGGTAAGAGTTAATCTTGGTTGTTTTTCAGAGCTGTGCACAGTCTTTTAGATGTTTTCTGGCAAAATCTAATCTGGTGTTCATGTTCTTGAGTATAAACAAGGACCAGCCTTCCACTTCAGTTGTCCACCATGATCTTTCAGACATTTTTGTGTTGAACTGGCTAGAGCTTTCCCCTTTTTGAGAATGCACTGTTGTTGATTTTTCATACCCAAAGATATATTTAAATTTGCTTTATTTTATTATTTAAGTCTAATGATGCCTTCTCCACTTGCAACATTGTCTTTTGGAATATGGAGAGTGCAAGTGAAAATCTACTAAATTCAAGTTCAATCAACTCCAGGTCTTTTGTATTCTTAACATGTCATTGAATAATAAGGGGACCAGCCTTGCTTGGCCAAAGTGTTCAGTGTTTTGAGCCTCGGAAAATAAGGGAATATGTATGAAAATGCCTCTAATTCTTAAACAGTTAATACAGTATATTTTCCAAACCTCTTGAGTTAAAGCTAAAAGGCTTCACTCCAATCACATGTTTAAAATCCACTGTGGTGGTGCACAGAAACAAAATTACATAAACTTTTGGTCTTACTGTATTTGCCTTGGTCCAAATACATGAATATGTGATGTTCGTAGGGATTACATTGTATCACCACTGCCAGCGCAGCGATCTGCCACTGTTGGAAAAAGAGGTACAAAAAAGCCTCATCTCTCTGTAAGTTTTTGCCTATATTATTCTTTCAATAATTCTACGACAGGTAACATGTTAACATAAGACGATTCCTTAAATGTCTCCTCCTAAAATTTGTTTGGAGGAGACACGTCACGTTTAATGCTCCACTCTCTTCGATGTACCACAAGAATAGGACACAAAATTGTGTCGTATTGAGAGCAATCAAGTTGACTGTGAAAAGATCAGTAGTCAGGCTTAGGGAGTGATGAATAATGAGGCTGTATTCAATGTACATGATACATGAGGTTAAAGTTTGTTTTTATTTTAAGTAAGACCATTAGATCATGTAACTGGCACACGTAGCCAGGTTCACAAGGCTAGCGAGAATGACATTGCCAGAAGCAGATTTCAAATTGGCTAGAGAGTGAAGCTTGCTTCAGTATGTGTGTGTGAGTCATTTTCAAGGTTACTCAGCTAACAGAGAAAGGTCACCCGTGTTGCCAGCTCCACATGCAGCTGCTTTAAGTCCAGACTAAATAATATTGGCACATGTTCAAGAATTTAAAAGTGTCTGTTTTCCTTTTTCTGATAAGAACTTTATAAAAAGGTGAAACAGCATGTAAGAGGACTTTCTAAAGGGTTAAGCAGAAAAAGAGTAAAGAAAAATGCTTTTAAGTAACTATCTGCACTTCATACGGACACTCTAACATCTCCAACACAGGCACTGAAAACTGTGGAGAAACAGTGTCAACTTGTAACCATTGCTTCCAATATCTTAATTGCTGAAGAAAACATTCCTGTACTTATATGTGTTTGTACTTTAAACTCAAACTGACAGTGTGGAAGAGGGTTTGTGCACGCTAAATCAATGATCAGTAAGTTTATTACGGTTAGATGTAGTTGTTTTAGTCCTTCACCCCACGCTTCCATTAAATGTCCCTGTGATTAGCGAGGCACACACAGCCAACCTAATTATCCAACGGCACAGCCAAACCCTCTACATGATTACTAACAGTTTGCTTCTAATACTGCAATTACATTCTTCGTAATGGCAAAAAGCTATGATTAAAGAGGAAATGCCTGCTTTGTGTCTGAGCATGTTTGTAAAGGCACAAGTAGCTAGCTGCATGCAGTTGTGTGCATAAAACTGAGGTATTTCTCCATGCCTTCATAGATAACACCATTGGTCGCAGCCCCCGCTTAAATTTTGTATTTAATTCTAAAATTGAAGAAAAAAATAGGGCTTGATTGAAGGTTTCTTTTCTGTTTGATATTGAAAATGTAATCATCTCTCTCATGAGTCACAATAGGAAAGAGCAGCACACCTTAATTCTAGCATATTTCTCTGTTAACTGAAGTGTTGAGGGCTTAAAGGCTGCAGCACCACAGAGGAGAAACAGAAGCAAACTGGGTCAGATGAGTGTGGTTGTGATTTCATGATGTCAGTGAAGAAAGATGAGATGTGTGAGACTGTGTGAGAGCCGAGAAAATCTGAGACAGAGCGTCACTTATTCTGCCAAGATTTTGTCTGGAAATGTTTAAAAAATTGTATAAATGTGTCTATTGTCATAACTAAAACGGGGCGATCAGCATTTCCTTATCCTATTATTAGAACATTGTGAAGATGGATGTTAAAGAGGTGCTGCTAGTGGTAGAATGTAAATTATTATTATTTTTTTTAACCAGCAGGGGGCAGTGGAACTGCAGAGGTGTGACAGTGAAACAGAGAGGCTTATTCCCTGTGGAGAATATTCCCTCCACGGCTCCACTCCCGGGCATGTCAGTGTACAACTAACATACTGTGGTGACATTTGAAATGAACACCAGCTGACCACTGATCATGGTACATGAACATGCTGGATGGAGGAGCATATGTCTGTGTGTGATTGTGTATGGGTGTGTTTTTCAATCAATGTGTGTGATACCAGTCATTTGCATATATATATATATATATATATATATATATATATATTATGATATTTTATCCCCAGATATGTACATGTGACCGTGCAATGTGATCCTGCTGTGAACATGTAACCAGCCTTTTTGTGTTATTCTCAAAGCTATCAGCCTTTCTTGAGTATATAGTTACCCTGCTTCTGTTAACTTTTGTCCTTTTATTCACCTTTTTTTGTGTGAACCTGAGCAGACAAAAGCACGTATATGCCCACAAACCTGCACGTAAGGTGTGGAAATGAAAACCTCACTATAGAAGTCCTTGGGTGGAGATCTGCTTGAGACGTGGAGAGAGTATTCTGTATTATTTCCCCTCGGGTGCTTGGTTTTTGGTTCACCTTCACTGCCCTTTCATTAATCTCTCTTCTCCCCAGTTTTGTAATGTTTGCAGATGATCGCTAATAGTCTCTGTATGTGGATGACACTCTAATTAATCAAGCACTCTATGCTGGCCAGTCCAGTAGCAACCAACAGCTTCTGACATGCAGCTAGCTGGCAATAACCAGTTTGTACAACCCTGAAGGGCTGCAAGTTCACACATATGTGTTTGTGCTTGTGTGGCAGTTGTTTCTGGCTGGAAACGCTACACTACAACAAGAGAGTGAATTTGTGTGTTGGCGAGGGATTTCCTATGTGCACACATTCGGTATGAGTTAATGTGTTTATGGCCCCCTCTTGATTTGGTCAGACTCTCCTATAAAGCTATTCATTACATGGTAGTATGGTGAAGTAATTATGCAGTCTGGGCTTCCTGTCACGTCCAGAGGTTATTGGACTCTTGCCGCACATCAAATATGTTGCACTTTTTAGTAAACCTCTCTCTCTCTATATCCATCTCTCTCCCTCCCTCTGTGTTTTACTCTCTGGCACACCTCGTCTTTCATCACATTTCTGCAAAGCAGACAGAGAGAGAGAGAGAGAGATGTATCAAACATCAAACCTGATAATTTCTGTTAAAGAGATCTTACACCTTTCTTAGGCATTTTTATATCTTAATTTCAGAATTGTTTCTTTGTTTGGCAACACACTATTAGTATGCTCATGCTGTGGAGTGTTGGAGGCTCCAATTGCAGCCGATTGCTTTTTGGCCGTTGGTAAATTTGTGTTATCTAACACAACTCTTTGATAATTCTTGCTCCACTGAATATTCAGCAAACATCCAGAAGACAAGAAGCTCTTTCTGAATTTTGTTTATCCTTCTGATTGGATTTTGCAGCTTGGTGGCTCTGTGTGTGTTAACGCATGTAAATAATGCACATAAACACATTCGCACACGAACTAAGAAGGCTCCTCGTTAATTTGTGTGCAGAGAAAGGGGGTGGGCGTGGGGGTGTGGGCTGTGAAGGAGTGGAGATGGATTGATAGGAAGCAGGGAGGTACAGGCAAGGTGATTAAAAACTCAGGCTACAGATGTTTCTGGAACACTTCAAAGTGTTGCGCCTGCCAGTGCTGGGCATGATGCATTATTGAAACGGAGCCCACCTGGCGCTGACATCACATACCCTGTCCACCTGGTGCCGCGCTGTCACGTGGGTGACACTCTGGGTCACACCTCCTCACACAAACCTAGCTCCCAGTGCGTTGAAGGGCATCAGGGGATACAGCACACATTCTCAACATAGACCTCAAAGGCACTAAACTGGGGCATGTGCAGACTGTTGGCCTCATGAATTGAAAGTGAGGAGGAATAATTTGCCAGTTGCAAAACTTTTTTTTCTCCTATATGTGGAATTGATAACATGAAAAATATTATTTCCTTATTTGGCTTGTACCTGCTTCTAAAGTTGTTTTTTTTTAAGTAATCTGAGAAAAGATTAAAGAGGACTGTTCTGCTCATTTCCCATTCCATGTTTTGACTATCACTCTACTAAAGTAGCTTTGCATGATTTACAGTTTAAAATAATGCTTGTTTGTCTTGCACTGGGTTTCGGTGCGGTTGCAACCTTCCCCCTCCATTTAAGTCAACTTTTCTCTGACCGGCTGGTCCTTCCAGAGAGTCTGAACAGCAGCGGAGGGGTTCCTGAGCTGTGTGCCTGAGCTGTGCACCTAACGTGACCATGTTAAGGATGTAACCTACAACTGACATAATGCAAAACTAAGAAAAAACTAACTGAAACTGAGTGGTTGCAGCAGTCCGAGGCCTGAGCTTTTTACTCAGAGAGTTACTTGCAAATCTGCTGACCTCACTGTTTGAAATTTTGCCTATGTTTAATACAAGCATCCATCTTGTAAGAGGATATAAAAATACAGCATAAAAGGTCTGTTTTATGGTCAAATTCATGCAAACATGCACAAAGATGCAGCAGCGTAACAGTTTAATTTCTTATTGAGTCAATAATTGAAATGCAGTGACCATGATTCAGTAGAGTCTGCATTATTGAGCATATTCAGAGGAAAGCCTGTGAATCTTTCTGGAATATCCTTATCTTTGAAGTAACCTCCAGTGTGTTGTTGATGCAATTCTTGCTGCTTAAATATTTCAGCAGCCTCCTCAACCTTGTTTTGTTCAAAAAAAAAAAAGGAAAAGGAAAAAAAGTAACTAGAGGTCACGGTTGTGTTTGTGCGTGTGCATGTGCATGAATATATGTGCGTGTGTTTCTCCTGCATGTGTCCCCTGACACCTGTACTCTCTCAGGGTGTGAGGAACAGACAGAGGCCAGAGCCACAGTCACAGGTCTCAGACCAGTGGGGTGTGAAATGAATCACAGGGCCAACACACTCTCCCACTGCTGCACACACTCGACTCGCTGTGTGGGTGTGTGTTGCGTGGCGTGTATGCGCGCTTGCGAGAGACAGAGGAGCATAAAAGGAGAGAAAGGACACTGAAAGAAAGGGAAGAAGGGGAGGTAGAGACAAGAAACTCCTACATTGTGGTTTTAGCTGCATTAATAGGTCCTCAGTTAATAAAGTCAGTATAAATATTTATCAGCGCTGTAACGCTTTCTCATGAGAGATGCCGTTTGGACTAACTGCGGTGTAGCTTTGGCATTTCATTTTCGTTCAGTCTTTATTGTCGACAAGACTGGGAAAGGCAAATGTGTAACAGTCTCAGGACTTCAGACCCTGCAAGAACCAGAGTCACAACTGCTTTTGTTATTTTGATTAATTTCAGTGTCATTAGGGAATTTGAACCTCATAAGTCAGCCCTAAAATCTTGTTTTATGGATTTTTTCCCCCCACATTATGCTCACATGGTGCAAATTCATAAATAAATTTGTGTTTGAATGACCCCAAATGAATTTATGTCTAGCTTTAATATAACACCGGTGTACTGCTTGCACGGGTTTGCCTGTGAGAAACCATAAAACACAACAGGGTACAATTCTTTCGCTAATTTTTATTTCACTTGGATATTTCAGCTTCCTTTTGTAGATAGCAAAAATGATCTCATTCATCTGCCTAAGGTGAAAAGCTTCTCGGTGCTTACCATAAATCTGAATTTAAGATGTGCGGGTGCAAGTGACCTTTTGTGACCTGTAAGGAGAAAACTTGAAATCAGTTTTTTAAGCTTTTCTTTTCAGCATATTTGCATACTTGAGTGGAGTATTTGAATGAAAGTGAGACATATTTGAATAATCATGGATAAAGGGTTTTTATTGCACGACAGAGAGTAAACATACAAACATTTGAAGAATTTCAAATGAACTTGATCAGAGAAGCTCCTTAACAGTAGATGTAAATCTTGGGCTTAAGTTGAAGATTTACATTATATTTCTTATTTTTTAAAAAGACTTCAGTTGATGGGCACATTCACGGGGGCATTTAAATTTTGCGGCTTATGCTTTACATGCTATTAGGCACTTACCTTGCTTTTAATGAACTGTTCATTCGGGATTAAACTCTTTAAGATCACAACCTGCAGCTCTTCTAGAAAAAGCAAAAATCCTCCAGCAACAAGAAACGGGGCGGCAGAGGAGGGGATCCGGTGCTCTGGTTGGTTGTATCGACTGTCAATCATCCACGAGTACTCGGCAGCACCTCCCACAGACGCACAGCGGCAGCGCAGCTTTCACCCACAATGATATTCAAGGCACTTGCGGCTCGTCTGCAGCGATAGGAGAAAAGAGGACAGAAAAGAGAGCCTCACCTCCTCTAACAGCGAGTGAGGTAGGGAAAAGAGTCAGAGAGCGAGAGGAAGACGAGAGGCTGTGGAGTTAAAAGAAAGACAACGGCGGCTTGGACCTCCTGCCAGGACTCTTTAATTGTCTGCGCTTTATTATAAAGTGTCTAATTTTCACACAGATTCGACATGTCATCATCCGGTAAAGACAACAGCGGTGCCCAACACGCCAATTACGTGGGACCTTACCGTTTGGAGAAGACGCTCGGAAAAGGACAGACAGGTTAGTTGGGACAGCTTGCTCGCGGCATCCTCTCTAATTGCACAATTTATTTTCGGAGCGCTCCGCAGCGAGTTGAAATTTGGCCGGCTGGGTGTCTGCAGGTGATAAATAACTAACCGCTTAGTTACAAACACCTGCCCAGCCTTGTGGGGAATTTGGAGGGTTGTTTCGCCAGCGGTCTGACATAATCATTGTTCACACAGGATGTTGCTTTACATTGTTTTATTGGCTGTGCGTTGGCGTTGGACTGTGTGTGTGTGAATTAAGGAGCAGCAGCGTGGAAGCCGTTCAGCAGCAGAAATGATGACAGTGTGATGGGCAATGAAAATGAACTTTTTGTGTTTTGGCTCCCCTGTTTGTATGTGTGTGCGTGTGTGTGTGTGTGTGTGTGCTCTGTGATTGGAGCACAACGCCCGTTAATCCCGATTTGCCTGATACATTGATCTATTCTTAGTCCGCAGGCACGCATGGGGGAGGCAGGCGTTTCTCCTATAGGCTCTGGCTGCAATACGTGGGTTTCCTCCGTTACGGAGTAACATGTCCCACCTTGACAGATGAGCTGTTCACAGAGCTGGGAAATAAGAGCCACGCTGATGTATATTCATACACCCCCAGCCAGGAGATGCGACTGGGCTTCCTATAAGAGTCACATGCTTTATCTGAGCCTAGACAGCAATGACACTGCAGTTTCTAAAGTTGCATGGCACATGCTCTCTCCAATCAGCAGGTCTCGATTCCATAATATTTCACGCTAGGTGATGAGTAGCCCACAAGCCAGTAGCACATCACTGTCCAGTACGTCCCCCTGTTGAACGGTGAGAATCCTCTGCCATCAAGTACATGCAGCCAGTGGAGCCATGTGAAAGGAGAGGCAGGCACAGCCCTGTGTAGGCAGAAATAGCAGGAGTGATGCAGCATGCTCTGTAAGCTCAGCAGCACTTAGAATGAGAGAGGCAGTGGGACTTTTTCTTCTGCTCTTTCACTATCTCTCTGTAGATTTTTCTTCCCATCTGTTGTCTAAAATGGCTACAATAGGCGTTAGTTCCCCTAGCCCGTCCAGCTGGTCATGCTGAGCAACCCTGTGTGTATGTGCAAATGTTTGTGCGCGCTCTCAGACAGTATGCTTTCTTAAAATGACCACTTAGTCACCTGACCAGCGCTCACTGTTCATTAGTGGGTCTGAGGGGGGAGGGAGCACGTCTTCATAATCCCTCTTTAACTGTAGAAGATATTTGAACGAGTCATGTTTCGCACCATGACGCCCACAGGTGGATTCAATAAAAGTTAGTTAACCAGCACAGTGCGATGCATAATGATTTCCATATGATCTATTAGTCGTAGTTAAAGTTTATGCAGCAGTTGATTTTTAAAACAACCTAATAATACACGCAGTATTCACATCCTCCTGACACCTATCTATTTTATCATTTGTGTTTACAGGAACCCCTCACTCACTTTTAAATAGCTCTCAGGAGTCCCTAATGTGTGTTTATGATGGTGCAGAGCTGGTTCCATGGCTGGATATTTAATCATATGTTGTCTCTGTAATCTATGGCACAGTGTGTATTCATGTGAATGCTGGGGCAGATTTCGATGAACGTTTCGTACTCTCCTCTGAAGTCTAGTATGGAGTATGCAAGTTACAGGTCAGCTTGCAAGGTATAACTTTTATCAAACTTACTTGGGCTGAATTTATCAAAAGGTTTTTACTTTTTAAAACATTTTTCAGTCAGACAGGTTTTTCTAATTGAATAACAGTCATTTAGTTTGAATGCTTTTGCTCTGGTTTTTCAATTACATCTCGGGGCTCATATGCACTGAAATAACCAGGCCCAGCGTTATGTGTTTGTCCATGTTCTCTGTTAGAAAATTCATTTGGTTATTGGCATCTGTGGTGCTAGTCCACGCCAAACCTATTCAGATTAATGACACTGCCTAATATCCCATTCTCCCATTTACCATTTGTTAATCTGTCAGATCTTTTTCCCAGGCCCCACGGAAAGGGTTGGCCTGGCAACTGAGTGCACCCAATGGGCTGGTCTTAACCGCAAGTGACAGCTGAGACTGTCCAATGAGCAAAGTCCTCTGTGAGCTTTCCCAGGCTATGGTTTGCTGGTATTATTGGAGGGGAGAAAGCGGAAGCCCTCTGGTAGATCTGGCGATCCTGCTCAGAGGAGTTGTGCTTTTCCATGTTCATTAAGTGATTAGGCCCTGTCCTGACATATACACATAAACACACACACATGGCCACCTCAGTAATTCTGGTTGGCTTTCTGATCTAATCCTCTACACAGCCAAAGCCCCGTCAGCTCTTACTCACACGTTCACGTGGCCCAAAGGTAGCATTCTAACTCCTGTCCCACTCTGGCTTTCAAACTCCACCTTCATGTTACTGTGCAGCTTGCATACAACAAGTCACATATACTCTTTTGCAGTGATGCAGTACAAATAGTGGGATGCATATTCTATATATTCCCTTGTCACAGAAGAGCAAGCGTGTTTACTCAGTACTTGTAGACCATATGACGATTTCTTTGTCAGGTGTAAGATGGGGCCTGAAGCAGTCTTGAAATATTGAGTGTTCTTATCGGGGCTGAAGCATCAAAAGTATGGAATCCAGGTTTTGGCCCAACCTGCCCAGTGCACTGTCTACGGTTCTATGTAGTCAATGAGCCTAAAATCCAAGATTTAGTTCATTCTGGAAGGTGGTGGGAAGACTAAGGAAAAACTCATTTGTTTTGATTTCACGATGATTTGATCATGACAGACAGACAAACCCTGTTATCCTGATGCAACTCTAGTTCACGCTTTACTTGAAGAATATTTAAACACCACAGTGCTCACCGGATTAACATCCTTAACACCTCCACGTGGCTAATTAGCATGAACAACATGGACACATGGCTAATGATTGTATCATTATGCATGATATAAACTTGACTGAAGCTACTTCTCAGTTGGACTTTCTCAGCCTTTATTTACATGTGTGTTGTTTACCCCAACACAAAACGTGCTCTTAATGGCTAAAAGTTTTGGCTAACACGGTGGTGTCTTTGCAGTTAGCTACAGGGCCGAACTGGTCTCATTTTAGCATCTATGGAGGATCTGAGAAGCTGTGTTTCACAACTTTCACTAGATTTCTTCCCTAAAACATCCTATGAACAGCTCTGGTAGCCATGGGATGACAGGATGAGGGCAAGAAACATACAATAGATGCAGAAGGTGGAACATTTGCATTGTGGATTCTGGATTTGTATTTGGTATATGTGTGCATTTACTCTCTCAGAATTCCCATTCAGCTTTACTTTCTGTCAAACACTAAGTTGAACTCCATGCACTGTTAGGCTGTATTATATCCTATATTAGCTTCACGAGGCTCTAATCTGTGTCACGATGGCCTAGAGACTGAGGTAGCACTTATTAAAACCCTTATTAAAATGTAGAACTTGAATGTCTCCATCACGCTGGGATTTGCAGTCACAGCCTTCTTGCATTTCAAAATCGTGTAGCTTTGTTTGACAAAGCTGAATATGTTTAATTTGTGTTTTTGCCAGTGCACTGACTTAACACAGGCTGAATCACCGCTCTGTTCCTTAATGCTTTGGAAAACACTGCCTTGCTTTGCCTTTACTTTGTTCCTGAAGGCTGTTGATTAGTGAAATAGAGGCCTATTGTCTGGAAAACACTGCATGCTAATCCAGCGTAAATCCCAGTTTTGTTTTTTGTTTTTTCATGCTAGACTTGGATATTGACAGGCTAAGCGATGGAGGTTGATGTGTAGGCTCCTTGATTCCTTTGGTTGACGTTTAGAGAGTGAAATCATTTGTGCTTCAGTGACTTTCATATTGACTGCTCAGCTGATAAAAAGCTCTGCGTGATGTTGTGTCTTGCGTTCTCTTTCTCTCTTTAGGTCTCTCTGCTTTTATCTATATGCTGGAGAGTTCTTGTTTTGGGTTTCCTGTGCCTACCAGGCATTGGAGCCAGCATCTAGCTGGTCTCGCTGTTTTAGAGTCGGCAAAGGGCCGGCTGGTTTCTAACTCCAACTGCCGATTTCACTATTTGCAGTATTGGGTTGTGTTTGTGCATCTTTGTGTATGAACGATGGAGGAAAATCCATCCATGTATACATTACCCAGATTGTTCTTGGAGCCTGGTGCAATGGTGATGCACAACCGTTAATTCGGCATTGATTGATAGCTAGTAAGCCGGTGATTTAGTTCATCGGCCACTCCCAAAGATTTCCTGTCAGGTGAAATAGATCCATACTGTTTCACAACACATGATATTCCTGATGATGACAAGTGACTAGGACATGTTCGTTCAATGCTGCCAATGAAAAGCCACTTGGCAAATCCACAAAAGTGAAATGCATTTGGGTGCTTACACGTGTGCGTCTTGTGAATCGAACAGGTGATCGTACTACAGGTGATCTATAGCCTCCTTGCCATTTAAAAAAAAAAAAAAAAAAAAAAAAATGAAACACAAAAAGCTCAAACACAACTCTCTTACTCCCCCGTGTTCACAAGATTACCCAGAAAAAGATGCCAGGTTTGACCTAAAATTGGTGAGTGAGGGGAAATAAATGAAAGGCTGCGATGATAGGCCCATGTTTCAAGGGGCCTGTTCAAAGATTCAGGTCAGAGAAGCCCTGACCCAAAAGCTGTACTCTGTTGCTCCCAGCTGGATAGCACCTCATGTTAGGATGCTGGATCAGAGCTGTAGAGCAGGAAGGCAAGCTTCCTCGGTCTCAGCCGTTTGGCTGTCTAGCTAAAGCTGAAGCCCTGCTCTCTCTGTATTGAAATGTATCTGAAATAATGGGAGATGTGTGCGTGTCTCGCCTAGGTTGTTATATTTTGGATAAAAATATATATTTAATGTGTATTTAGGCTGTTGCTTCAATGTTCTGGTCATTTTTATGGGTTCTTTAAGTAACTCAAACCAAGAATGTAGTCTTTTCACAGTCTGCATCGTTGGCTGACGTTATATAATGATGATGGTCTCTGTCATTTAATGTCCCTCTCTTCTCATCTCCCTCGCTCCATCTCGTTCCCTCTCTGTCCCTCTTCCCCATGGCCAGTCAAGATTCATACAGGGATTCAGCCATGTGGTAAATCAGACAAGACCTCAGTGGAATTGCATCGATTGGGAGGAATGTATGTAGCCAACGATTTTCAGAGATTAATGACGAGGAAAGAGGTGGAGAACTGGTGCAGGGGGGGCAAAGGGAAGGAGGAACCTTGAACCGAGAGAGCATGAAGCTGTGGTGAATGTTCTGACTGAAGTGGAGGTTATTAATTAAGGCAAAGTATCGATCATTCTCTTCATTATTCTCCCCTCCTCCCTGATTTTCATCTCTCTATTGCTGACCTCCAGGCCAGGAAAGGGTTCAGTCTTTAAATGGGAGGACAGTGAATAAAGAGCGGGAGTGCTGGAATAGTCTCTGTGGCTGATCATGAATGAGGGTGTTTATTTATTGTGTGTATTTTTTGGACAGGCCCCATCACATCCTATTTGGTTTTCAACCTAACTCAGTGCATGTGCTGTCACTACATCTCTGTTACATTACATAGCATGGAGAATCAGGTTAGGGCGACGTGATGCTACGGTCTGTTTTCCCTGAGTTACAGCGGGCCACATACACACCCACGCAAACAATATCTGTTCACTCTGTCCATATCTTTCTCTCCATCACTGAGGTCCCCACTTCTGCTCAGCTTCTGTGTTTCGTGTAATGTGTTATCGTCTCGCACTATTTCAAATTTCACACTGCTAGTTTTGCAACGCAGCACTGAGAATGCGAGCAGAAACGTACCATTTTTCTTTTCACGGTGCAAAAACTGTTACATTTATACTTGATTTTGTTTGCACTGTTCAAACAAAGTCACTGTTCAGTAAAACATGCCTCTTGTTCGGCTTTTAAACATCCTTCTACCAGCCGCAGTCTCTGTGAATGTTTGATGCTGCCAGTCAGCTTTTCAGTCAGTCAAGTCAGCTGCCACATCTTTTGTTCTGTGTTAACTTGGAGCATTTAGGAGACACTATAATGTATTAAACGTCTGTGCGCACAGCAGTTGTCTTAATCAGCCAGCCTCTCTTTCTTTCGCGCTCTCTCTCTCTCTCCTCTCCCAGTTCAGATTAACCCTTGCTGAGCTGCCTGTCTGGCTCTGACTGTGAGAACACCGGGTTGGTTGCCAAGGTTGGCTGTCTGGTTGTCATGGTTTCCCTGCTTCTTGCTGGTTCCCAGTCTTCCCTCATGAAGAAATAAAGGGAATACTCTCTCTCTAACTCTCTCCTCTTACTGTCTCTCATGCTGTCTCTATTGCTCTCATTCCTCTCGCTTTCTAGCTCTGTAAGTGGCTGCAATCTGAAGTTAGCATCGTAACAGTCATGCTGCAAAGTCCTCCGCTGCTTTTCGCAAGCTTGTCTTTGTTTCTGTTTCCCTGCCTCGCTGCTACATGCCTCTGGAAAAAGAGTCTGTGAACGACTGTTTTGAAGAAATGCTGCATGTGTGTGTTGGCCGTGTGCTCGCGCGTGTGCTCAGACATACGGTCATGGATCAGACCGGCTTGCCCTGCTCTGTGCTCTGCGCTGTGTGCTGTGTTCCCATTTAAATCTGGGAGATTAGCACATGTGGGGAGCCTCGGCTTTAGTTGCTGTCAGCTCAGTTAGCCTTGGCACGCTGTCCTCAGATCAGGGGGGAATCTCTGCGCTCATCCCCCCTCCAATGCTGTCTGTCGCGCTGTACCTTATCCATTAAAAAGTAGGGGAGTGGGCCACTGACCTTGACTTTTGCAGCATTTTAAAAAACACACACATCACGTTAATTCAGGATGTGAATTTAAAGATATTTTTTTAAAATGAAATTTTATAAGATTCCAAATGTTAAGTAGCATTATTTAAAATGCTTATACTGCGGCAAGCTTTAAGTGGTATATTTAATTTTGTGAATCTTCCTGTTTCTTTTTAACTAACTAACAAATATCAGCAGATGCATACTAAAAGCTTTTGTGTACTAAATGAATACATTGGAAATCAAGTGTGAAGATAAATGAAAGAGTCGTGTTTGTCATTTTAGGATTCTTTTTAGCCAAGCTGGCTAATTCACCTGGGGTGCTTTGCCATTAAGAAAGTCAGCTAGCCTGGAAAGTTTTGCTTATTGAAGTATAATTGAATTTCCAGTATGAATACACTGAATGAATGACTATTAAATTGCACGAACTGGTGCCTTTGCTTTAGCAGACCTGCTGGCAATCCCCTTTGGACTGCATTCCAAGAAAAAAAAATACATGAATGAAAATGTGCGCTCATTTACTGAGTGAAGCGCATCCCAGATGGCAGGGACAGGGTAATTGTGATGCATTCCGAGTTTCCACTGCCACGCGCTCTGTTGTCAGCTCTTTAGGATATGGAGCACAATGTCATCCACGAAACACCTGAGACGTGGCTCAGCATGTGAAGTGAAGCAGACAGGCCTCAATAAGATTAGGTTAGATGAGCATGACTGGTCACAAACCGGGAACCTGCACTGCCTTCTTGTCTCTTTGACACTGACTTCTAACACTTGGCCGGACTTAAGAGACTTATCACGATGTTTGCGAGCTCAACTCATTTTATCCCAGCGTGAAAGATGAAGGTGACTGTTATTTATCGAGAGAGGGAAGAGGACAGGTTTGGTTTGATAATGGGCCTGGATCACAGGTGTACCACAGTTGTTCGGCCAAAACAAACAGTTTCTTTTGTGTTGCCACTCGATCAGAGACGGGGTCAGCGCTTTGAGCCTGCTGCCAGGTCACATCCTCTGTCATGACTACAAATTAGGATGAAAACTGATCTGAGATGACAGTGAGTCTAGTACAGTGTAACTAATTATTGGGAAAATTCAGAAACTGTATTATTCTCATACATTTTAGGTAAAAAAAACAAAAACAATCTGCTTCATATTTTTGCACAATCTTTGCTTTGGTTTGCTCAAAGATTTGGTTAAATTACTACTTTAGAAGTATAGGGGTGTTTATTTCAGTTATTTTGTGTGTAGGCTTTGATTGTTGTTTGTTGTGGCTTCTGGTGTTCAGCTGGAAATGTAGATTACAGTAGCTATGCTGTGAAATAACAGTTCAGTGACAGCTAAATGTCAGTACTTTACTACTGTAGTTAATGTGTGTTTTGAATGTGTTTTTTCCCTCTTTTGGCCTAAATTGTTGGTTCATCCAGTGCTACTTTCCTCAAAATCTGTGGCCTTGCAGTACTGTGCTAGTTTGTAAAAGTATTTCAGCATAAATCTTTTAATACCACCAGAAAGCTTTCCTATTTGGACATTGCACCAACCAGAATTTAGCTTTCTCCCTGTATTATTATTATTATTATTATTATTATTTAACACCAATTAATAGGGGACAGCATTAGACTAAAGATTAGGTGCTATTTATTATGCATCATTACCACTGCACTGCTTGTTCCTTTGTTAATGTTCTCATATGAACTGACTGGAAATATTAAATTAATTCTCATATAATTAGATTATTAACTCTAAAACTCACATTTATGTTGCAGTTGAAAATGAATAGCTCTATTTTTCTTTCAACAGGCTTAAAGTCTGAGTCAGACGAAGTAAATAGAAGCCCTATAGAATCTATTCAATACTGATGAAAAAATATCCTCAAAGGAGCCCGACTTTTGTTGGTGTCAGATCTTTATCTTTTTTTTTAAGTTTTGCAATTTTGCTTTCTTACCTTACATCTCACTTCCCTTTTCACACTCTTTTTACAAATTAGACAGTTTGTGGGGTAATTGTTAAAATAAAAAAGCGATGAAGTCATTGGTTGTTTCATCTTTCGATCCCAGCTAGTTGGCTTTGTTTATTCATTGCTAAGAGCAGCTTACTTCTGCGGTGGCTGTTGCTGTGTGTTATGCCACTGTGTGTGTATGTGAGAGTGTGTAGACTGGTCTGACTGCTGGAGCTTTAGTGTGCACTGCGTGTTCCCATTTCACAAGCTCTCTGTCGATACATAACAGCATCTGAGGGCTGTAACTCATGGGACAGGGGTGAACATGAGAGAGGCAGAGAGGAAGGGGGGTACAGCCTTGCCAAAGGAGAGAGTTTCTGAGTGAGAAAAAGAGTCACAGCAGTAAAGCGTCTCTCAGGGTCAGTGCCTCTATTATCATTCAAATCCAGCATGCACACCAACCACGTTGATGCACAGTTGCACATGGTGCACAAACACGAGCACACACACAGAGACTGGAATGTGCTGTGTGCAGGAGTGGCTGCAGCAGAGCTTCTACGGCATCAGTGGTGGAAATGCATCCACAGCAGGAAGGATTGCTCTTGGTACAGAGCCTGAAGACACACAAACATGTACACACACTTCTTCATGCCCGTAGGATATTTAGGAGGCTTGTTCCTCTACTCTTCACTCCCGTCCTCCGTTTCACCTCACAAGAACTTAACTGTCAGTGAAGACGCGTTGGAAAGTGTTTCATACAGTCGGTATATTTGTAAATTGCACATGTATCTTCTCACTGCTATGATGTGATGAGTCAGTAGCCATAGCAACACAGACACACACTCTTCATGTGTAATTTCACATGCCAGGGGTACAATTGTGGCCAAGCCCAAATAAGTTGTTATTTTGATTGGTCAGCTGTGTTTTCTATCCTCGGTGCTGTTTTGATGCATTACAGGGTGTGGAATGAGAGCACGATTGTGAGTCAACAGTGTGTTCGTGTCCATTTGGCTCTGTAGACTCTGCTGCGTGTTGTAGAAAAGCTGACGGCATATGCAGGTTGGCGTGTGGCACCGCATGACTCATGGGTACATTATTATAATCATTATGACAGTTACTGTCCGTATATGATACTCTTTCAACCCGTCTGCTGTGGTGCAGACAGTACAAGTTTACCTTGAGTTTATATAATATCGCTTTTGGGAAACATTTAAATGACAGTACTTGGACCAAACCACTGAAGGAAAGGCTTTGGTGAAGCTTTCATTTAAAATATTTTAAATTACTACCGAGGATTTCAACGGATAAATAATAAAGCTGAACTTATCCTTCTTACACTTGTAATCTCCAAATTCATTTCACCTGTAACCTCAGAATTCATTCCTGTTCTCTTGTATTTCTGTGTCCATTACACTCTGTCCGTACATGTCTTGCAACAGTCTCCCTTTCTGACCCTTCCTCTTCCTGCTCCCTCGTTTCCTCGCTTTGTGCCTAATGGAGGTATTCCCCTGCAGCCTTCAGACCTCGCACTGCCATTCTGCTCAGGTAGGGCTCATTTCATGCAGCATGATTAGATCTCACTGGCTGCAATTCAGGGCTGGATAAGCCAGAGTGCTGTGGGCCTGCATAGTAGCAGAAGGAATTCAATTAAATCTTTACATATACTCCCCTTGCAGTATATACCTGCCAATCTGCACATAATATGCACATAAATTTTAACCCACACAAGCAAGCATGAATGTAAAAATTCTCATACATTACATCAGGCTTTCATTTTTGCACACTATAGTGGCCGTGGCTTAATATACAATGAAATTTGATCTATGTATATATGATTAACCTTGCATAATGCATTAACTCTTATAAGATTACCACCTCCCCTTCTTTTCCAGCTCAGTTTCCACATCTTTCTCACTGTAACACACCAAAGACCCCATTTGTAACATTAAAAATAGTAAATCACACACACACAGCCATTCATGTGTGTGCGTAAATGGGTTAATTTGATGTGAACCGAGGCTATCACGGTGCATCTAATGAAAGACGCATACCCTGTGTTGGCTTTATGGGCCAGTGCTGGTAATTGCCTGTAAAGACTGATCTGAGCTGAATGTATCCTCATACTTCATGTAACAAACCACAAGGGAAGACACTAATAGTAATTGGACAATGATATAAGACTAAAGTGTGTGCGTGTAATTTTAATGTGGCCTCTTCTCACATTTTATTGTCTCTCATTAAAGTTTTTTTTATGTATCTGAGATTTTGTAATGCGTGGCATTTCATATGTTTGTCAGCATAAAACAGAAGTGAGAACTGCACTGCATTATTACTTGATGTTGTTCACTCACGTTTCTGATGCCCTTAAGCTTGTGACTGTGTCTGTACAACTTGAGCTGATTAGCCTTGCAAGGGACCTGAATTTATTACTCTGTCTTCACCAGTGTCATTATACCTCAGCCTCTTATATTCACTCCGTAATGAGACTTTATGAAATATTCTAACCTTTACCTGGAGGTGCTCATTGTATGTGTGTTTCTGTGTATCGGCACTGACGGATACAGCGAAACGAGAGACTGACAGACTCGTGAATACATTTCCACGCACCTGCATGCGGACATAATTCGAGCCTGTGTAATGATTTGTTATTCCAGAGTTTATCGTAGCAGCCGATGAAGGGGTCCAGGCTAGATCAGGCTCATTAAACCTGAGCGAGAGATGTGCCTGTTGGCTGGGTGTGTGTTTGCTTTAGTCTGCGTCTCCTCTCTTCTTACACTTCATCCCCGATCACACTCTCCCTCTCTTTCTATCGCTGTCTCTAACGGAGTACAACACTAAATCAGCCTGGCCTTTTAATTAAAAGTCACATTTTCTGTGCTCTAAGCGCGCTATAAACAGGCTGAGCTGCACATGGACACCTCACTGCTCCCTCTCTAAAACATGTACAGTAGACTGTAGACTGTACGTCAGACCAGCGTCGTGAGAAGAATGTTGATCTTTAAGAAAAACCTCTTCATTCGTCATGTACTTAATTTTCTCACTCGTCTAAAAGAAGTAGTTAATTTACCCCCCTTTGTCTTGTTTGACTTTAGGAGTAGACCCTCTCTGCTGCCCTTGCCCCATTTGAAGATCGCTTTAATGAAGTGCTCTTGTTCCCTGTGAATTATACTGCAGCAGTTTTTATGTCACGTATGAGAAGTCCCATGTATGAGGGCATGGAGGTGAGAGATGAGTACAGAGAGCTCACCGAGGCCCTCTCCCGGGGCCCGAAGTTATGTGTCCAGACTACGGAGCGATTCATTAACCGATTCCCAGCACTCGCATCAGGCCTATTCGGGTTCACACAGGCTCTCAGCCTGATGTTGATCTTGCCTTTACATGCCCCTCACACACAAGGCAGTCTCTGAAGTCTTATGGAGAGGCTAAGCATGGTTGGTGGAGATTGGGGATGAGGGTCCTCCATCTAGTTGGTGTTATATAAGCACAGAGTGATTAGTGGTCTCCCTGTGGGTGTCGTCTTGGTTTAATGGCTAGAACCTCATGTCAAACACAGCTGCTATTTAGTTTTAAGTGGATTTTACCCATTTCTGTTTATGTGGACGCATGTGTAAAATTTCATTTCTGCAACACCAAATCGCATGCAGGGAGTGTTCATCATGTATGAATACGCATACACCGCATTGTTACTCTGTGAGCAAGCATATGCATAGATATAACAGTGATAGCTTGTATGTGATTAATCTCTGAGGCCCTGAGGTGATGGGGTCAGAGCGGAGTTGCCTGTGGTGCTAATGACAGTGATTAAAGTGGGGGTCGTTGGGGCTTAACCTTCATCAGATTCTTCTCCTCAATATGCTGTCCCCATGGGACATGGCTAACCTTATTACTGCTGAGGAGACCCAGTTTTACTCTTCATAGTCAGCGTGATGAGTAAATTGATGTTTTTTTTTTTTCTTCTTTCACTTTATTATTTTTTACACAATGCCACATCATAACCTTAAACTTTTCTCTTTAGAAATTACATTCAGCAGAAGTAGAATTGGTAGCATTGTAAAGCACTCTACCAAGGCTAGCCCTTATTCTTTCTAACATCTAGTTATTCAAGCAGTTAAATATTTGGCAAATTATTCAGTGATATATTACCTCATTTAGCTGTGGAGTGTATTGCAGGGAAAGTTTAAAGCCTCTATTAGCTGTTCACCCTGTAATCTGAAACAACCCTGTTTGATTTCGTCAATTTATCATATAATATATAAGCCTTTATCACATTGCAGTCCATTTGGCATATTAAATCTTGTAACCCACATTATCCATTGTGGCACAACCCAACATCCACAATGGCAAAGCAGAAGCTGATGACAAGACAATATTTAACTTCAAAAGTTCTTTGAATGTTAATAATCTGGATGAGTGATTAGCCCAATTATAATAATACAAATAATGGCCTACATTTATATTGGTTCAGCCAGTTAGCAAAACAAGTTAATTAAGCCACGCCACATTAGTCTATGATTATTTTATTTGGACATGTAATAGCTTCAGAATGCCTCAGTGCTCACATGTTTCCAACCAAACATTGCAAATGATCCCCATCATATTAAAACCATTGGCCGCTTTGCCTTAATAGGGGTTTCCCATATTCCCCAAGCTTGCGGTAATATCTGAGTTGGATCCACATTCTCAGCCCAGCACACTGGTGAGACTGAACTAAGAGCTGAAGTCTTTTTAATGGGTTTTATCAACCATTTTCAAAGGTGCTTTTTCCTGCACCACTTGCTTTGGTTTTTTCCATCAACTTCTTCCTCGCTCTCTCCACCCCCTCCCTCATTTCCATCCGCTTCTCCTTTTTTTTTTTTACCCTGCCTTTCCAATTCCTCCTTCCTGTCCTCAAACTCCCTCACCATTTTCTCTGCAGCTCTCAGCGTCACCCTGCTGTTCCTCTCCTCCTCCATCTCTCTGTATTACCCCTTTTCAGCCTAATGGGATCATCGGTTAACATGTCTCCCTCTCTAGCCTAGGTCTCTACTATATCCTCGCTTATCGCTGTGAAGTTAATGAAATGGAGTTCAAGAATGACCCCTTCCCTCCATCACTCCCTCTCCACTTTCTCACCTATAGTATCTTCATCCCCTCATAGCAGCCTCCTTCTCTAAGTATCTTTATTCTTATAACCTTATTATTTCTTTCCTCTGACTTTAAATCTAAAGTCCAAAGTGAGCAACCCTCAGTTTTTTTTCCTTACTCGCCTCTCTCCTATCTTTAATTCCTAATCCTAGTCTTTGCACACAATCGATGAGGCTGTAAATGAATTTCTTCCCTTCCATCAGTATTATTATCTCCCCAAATCCTTTTTAAATGTCTGTATTCTGTAGCTCTGCCTAATACTGAAATAGAAAGGCCTGGTTGCACATAATGTTGTGTGCTCAATAGGTACAAACACCACCTGCCTACTCCCTTGGCCTCCTCTTAAAGCTTTCTTTCCTCTAACTGCCAATGTTGCGCTTTGATCAGTGACCCTGAGTCTTTTTGTATAAGTTGTAAAGCAGAGAGGAGGAGGAATTCTGCATGTGTTGGTGTATATGTCTTGTGCATGCACGAGTGCTGTCATCTCAAGCCTCCCTAACTGTCAGAAATGTCACATAAGGGTTGCCCACACAGATGGCATTGTTGGTGGGCTGTGTACGTATAATGCTGTCACCGTGTGCGTGCATTCGTGTGTTAGAGAGAGAGGGAGAGTCTGGCTGGCCTGTCAGACTAATGCACAAATATACTGCCTGTAGCTTGGCTCATGGGTTAGTCAATGAGGAAAATGCATATGTGGATAAATGCAAAGGATTATCTGTCACAGAGTCCCTGAATATAATCACGCACGCACATGCATCCACACACACACAGACACACACAAAGCAGCAAACCGAGCAGGGAGCGTGTGCCGGCATACCTGGTGAGTTCAGACAGCATGTCAGCATCTCACAGCAAGAGGTTCCAATCAAGACAGCGATGCTGACGTCCCCACCAGCCCCACCCCCACCTGGCTTGTATTCAGTCACCCTCTTACCCCACCTACCCATCCATGCATACATTCCCCCACGCATGAACACTGATATATCTTTACACCACACTTGAGTGCAAAAAGATTCTGCTTTTTTTTTTTTTTTGTTGAGTTGCTTTATTCAGACGTACACGCGGGTGAGTGAGTGGGAGTGCCGGTTATTTTTATACTGTGCATGCGCCTGTTTGCGTGTTAGTGTGCGCGCATGTGTGCATACTGTTTTCTTCTATACCTGGTTACCCTCATTGCTGGACATCATTATAGTCATATGGTCACCATGGTAACTAGCATAGTGTGTGCGTGCGTGCGTGCGTTTTGCTGGCTTTGATGATGCACCTCATTCATTCATTCATTCATTCTTATAACTGTTACTGGGGCTTTGAAACTCCAGGCCACATTACACTTGGGGGTTAGCTATAATTGATAGGACGGTTATGTCATCAAAGGCCCATGTGATCTCTGAGATGTCACAGAAATTGTCAGCGATCGCAGTTTATTGCTGATATGTTTTTAAAATTTTGCTGTCACCCTGCTGTCGCATCATTATTAACAACTACCTCATTGGTAAGGCACTCATAAACTCTCTTATGCTAGTTGTTCTTTATGCAATGACAATAAATTAATATTTTAAATTCTCAATAAACATATCAGTAACTGATTTGATTAAGTTTTAAATAGTTTGGCATGTAGCCCCCAACACCCAAAAACCTGCCAAAAATGCAACACTTAAATGTCTTAGTCCAAGGGTCTGTCTTCACATTACTTCCTTAGACAACCTTAGATTTTTGTCCTTCCACAAAAATCCCCAAATAAACTAGATCTAAACCAGAGAAAAGAAGCTATTTCTTACATTTGACATGTTGACAATACAAATATTCAGAGAAAACCACTCTAATATATGAAGAAAACAGACCATTAATGGGAATTCAGATCAGTGCAGAATAAGAACAGAATATCATCATGGATATAACACTTAGGAAAAGTAAAAGGTAAACTATTTGGAGGAAAAAGAAGAAAACCATCTTTACAAGAAAGAAAATAGATGGATAAGGCCTGAGAGAAAAGGAGATGGTGGCTAGCTGCAAGGATTAAATCTCACTCAGGCCCAGCCCTATGAGATTACCAGCTATCCACTCGAGTGCTATGAAAACACCGGCAGATTAGGCGTATACACATGCAGGCACACCCACACACGCACCCTTATGCATGCACGTAAATATACAAACAATGTAGTGGATTAGGTCCCGTTGCTAACCCAGGGGCCAGGGTGAAGCAGATGGCTGCCCTTTGTATTGTTATGCAACCTTACTGAGAAGCACTCCACAATTCATTTTCTTGACGCATAGCACCCATAAAAACAAATAAGTATAATTACATTATATTATTTTATGCATACTTTGTGAAAACAGTTTGTAATCTTCTCTCACTAATCAGACATCTATTAAAAGCTGTGAAAAGATGAACCGAATAACAGAAGAAATAGAGGAAGAAGAAGACAGGCGGCCCAGGTAGAGCGAGGGTAGTTGTGGCACAGCGCCACAAGGTTTGGAAAAGTGCCAGATAAGCATCCTTGCACACACACAGATATACGCATTAAACACTTGCAAAACCCTCCCGGTAGGGTGCTCGGGTGAGCTAAGGTGACCTGACTTGGTGATGGAAGGGTCACCATGCCAACAGGCTGACTGATGTCACCATGGCAGCCTATGTCTGAAGGAAAGGGGGGAATTGAGTGCAGAGGTGTGTGTGTGTGTGTGTGTGTGTGTGTGTGTGCCTTGTGGTGGCAGGCCCTGTGTGTGTCAGGAGTCAGATGGAGTCAGGCCCTCAGAGTATTCACTGACAAGCTGACATTGAGAAAGTCTGTGTGGTACAATATGGAATGGTTGTAGGGCAAGAAACCGATTAACTGTGTAAGTGTGTTCAGCTAGCTCTGAACACAGTTACAGTATATACATTCACTGGCCACTTTATTAGGTATTCTTTGCTATTATCGGTTTTGTTTTTTTTGTTTTTGTTTTTTTTACCCCTTTTTGCCTTCACAGTGCCTTAATATTTTGTGGCACAGGTTAAACAAGGTGCTAGAAGCACCGCTCAGAGGCTTTGCATTGCTTTCCATGTTGACATGATAGGGTGACGTGGTAGGCCATTTGATGTGTTATCATGCTAGAAACAGCCATCAGATGATGGGTACACTGTGGTCATAAGGTGACGGGCATGGTCAGCAACAGTACTCAGGCAGGCTGCGGTGTTTAAATGATGTCGCAGCAGAAATTGAGACCGATCAGACCCGGCAACAATTTTCCAATCTTCGGTGTGAATTTTAGCCTCGGGCACTAAGTTGACAGGAGTGGCTGCAAGTGTGGTGTTCTGCTGCTGTAGCCCATCTACTTCACTATTCGAAGTGCTTTGCATTCAGAGATGCTCTTCTGCATGCCTTGGTTGTAATGAGTGGTTATTTGGTTTACTTGCCATACTGTCATTGCGAAGCAGTCTGGCCATTTTCCTCTGGCCTCTGGCATCAACAAGGCATTTTTACCTAGAGAACTGTCACTTACTGGATATTTTCAGACCATTCTCTCTAAACCCTAGAGGTAGGTTTGTGGGGAAAATCCCAGTAGATCAGCAGTTTCTGAAATACTCAGACCAGCCCCAGCCAGTCTAGCACCCACAATAATGCCACATATAAAGTCACTTAAATCACCCTTCTTTCCCATTCGGTTGCTCGGTTTGAACTTCATCCATTTCTGTTGACTATATCTACATACCTATGATTAGCTCATTAGAGACTTGTGTTAGCAGGCAGTTGAACGTGTGTACCTAATAAAGCGGACAGTGCTGTTTAAGTGTGTAAATATATATTGTTTTTTTGGTTCTTGCTGTTACCCTGCTGTCGACTCATTAATAACAGCTACCTCATTGGTAAGACGCTCATAAACTCGCCTCTTTCTTCTCTTTCTGTTCCCTCAGTGATGAGTCTTTAGATGAACACAGGACACTAACTCCCTACAGTGATTCACTGGTTTCAATTACAGATTATAGAAACACAGACGGCGGGCGATCTGACCAAGCTCTCTGTGTCTGTGATGCCTCGCTTTTTATATATTCTCACCAACGCACGTAACACAAAGGAACTAAAATATCTGTGACTAAGATGATCATTGCCTATTTCCAGTCATTTCACACAAAATAGTCACTTGCTGCTCATTTCTCAAAGCCTGTGGTCTGTCATAGCAACACAGCCTACTATTATGCTACATTTGAAAGATAAGAAGAAATGATAAAATACAGTATGTCCTTTACTCTTTTTTTTTTTTCTTCATTTGTTGTACTCGAGTACCAATTTCACATTGGGACACATATTTCTAAGTGCAGTATTTTAATCTGCCGTGAGGTATGATGGGAAATTTCAATCATGCTGGGACACAGTGAATGGTTTCTAGGGGGGGGGGGGGGAAGATATGTGGCGATAAAGAAGGTTTAAATAGCATTACTGTCAGAATAAACCATGAAGTAGTGTTAGAATAAAACCCAGAAGTTAGCTTTCTATTGATTTTTAACTAACCACTAGAAGGCCTTTAATAGCTCTTTGGGGAATAGACTATTTATGTGGAGTGTTTATTTGGCTGAGTAGAACTTTTACATGTCATAATGTTACGTAGTTTGTTGCCCGGCATTATTCTTTAACAGCTGAAGTGTTTAAGTATATGGACTAAACCCAGTGTTTTATAGAACTGAGAGCTGGCTGGCCTTACTCTGTTAATGCCAGAGTTTACTGAAAGGTCAGGTCAAAATCACGAGCATGTCTCTGTGTTTCAGTGATTCTCTTGGGAAACAAGTATTCAGCTACTTTTCTCTACCACCGTTTCGCTCACTCTGCTTCTCGCTCTTTAGTCTCTGGTTTTACATCATCTTTTATTTATGCCTACATATCTACAAATGCATATTCAGGCTGTTTCTGAGCCTGCCATTACTTACTACGAAGAGAGAGGCTGGATTTATACATTGGTCTGAGTCTGACTGAGGTCATTCTGAAAAATGGGTGTCAGTCTCACGGTCACATGCGTTGCTCATATGTGCATGCACATTAAAACTCTGTTGCAGGCACAGCAATAATAATAGTCTGGCATCCATTAATTTTTTTGGGTTAGAACAGTCATTACTGTCATCACTGTTCCTCTCTGAATCACTTACTGTCAGAAGATGTGCACACACAAAGACACTCTCACTCACTTTGAATGTTGCCTATACCCTTTCAACCTCTGCTTCTGTATTTCTGTTTTTCTCCCACCCCCCTCAGAGGTGGTGAATCCCCAGGATGACAACCCACCCACCCCCCTTGTTTGCCCCCCTCCATAGCTGCCTGTCAGCCAGGAAACAATAGGGACTGGGGCACATTTGCCTTTAAAAAGAGGCAACACTGACTTACCCTTCCTTCCTGCCGCACTGGGTGTCTTTCTCCCTAGCTTCTTCTTGACTCTGTCTTCCCCCTCACTTTCTATCAACTGTGATAACTCATTAATGTCACAGACCTGTGTGTATGTGCTACAGTTGGCCTATTGGTGCAAGATAGCCAGTGAACTATGTGATCAGGTTAAACACAATGAAATGGAAAGAGGTAAAGGCCAACCATGCCCTATCATATGAACAGGTTCATTGCAGTGTACATGTCAGACAACAAAGAAAGGTTAGCAAAATGTAACGTGAGCACTAACACAGTTGATTTGTTTATTTATTTAGGATAAATAAAAAATGTGTATGGCATGCTGAAGTAGACTGATGGAAAAAATGAATTCAATTAATGATTTAATAAGATTAAACCTGTAAAAACTAAATTTTTGAGTGGCACCTGTTTATCAATTGTTTTATCATCAGTATAACTTAAAGTAAATTGTTCACTATGAGGAAGGGCATGTTATTAATTATGCTAAACCTGTTTTTGCTTTTGTAACTGTAAGAATACAAGAAGAGATAATAAAGGTTAAAACATACAAAGAGGGAGACGGACCGAGCTCTTCTAGCACCATCACCCCCCCCCCCCCCCCCCCCAAAGGAAGACAGATTTATGTTTAAAACATCACTCTGACTGAGCCAGGTTCAGCTAGAGTTAAATGCTTTGATCAGCATGCTGATTATGCTATGTTCCGGACACCTCTGTGTGTGTTAACCTGTCCCTTTTTTTTCCAAAAATGGATGCTGCTTAGCATGGGGACCCTGTAGTCCTACAAACCAAGCTGTGCTGCACTTTAGGCTGGAGAGTGTATGTGTTTTTGTGTGTGTGCCCCGGGCGCTTCTTCCTGAGTGGTCCCTTGGTGCTCCTCAAACTGACATAACAATCATGCACAGACACACACTCAAGCAGTTAGACAAGCACACCTAGGGACTGGCATATGAATGCCCACGCCACACACATGCGTACCCATATATCCGTAAGGTAGAGACGCACAAACTAACAGACAGTCATGCACAGTATAGCCGCAGGCAGTATGGATCAGTGAGGTGCTTAGGAAGGCTAAGATAAGGGTGAAGACAGGGTGAATACAACTAAGTACTGCAGAGTATCATTTCAGTATCAGATGAGCTAAGCAACCATGAGAATCCTGCACATTCGCCAATATATAAGATTTTTAGAATTCTTCTAACACCAGGCTGATTTTAAAATGTTCTTTTTTTTTTTGTTATTGTTGTTCCTCATCGCCATTGATTGACAAGCCACCCTATCAATGCAGTTGAAGGATCGCTATTTTCACGATTATACTGCAGGCTAATGGAGGTGAATCATCTGGTTGCAGATTGTTTTCTGTCAGCGCTGTGGGGAGGTGGTGGGAGTTGGTAGTGGCAGCTGCGTATGTGTGTTGCTGAACTGTAGAGCCCTGTAGTTGATTCCTGTCAAGCCCATAGCACCACACTCAGATAGAGCTTGACCAAGCGTTTAAACGCTGCTCCAGGATTTCCCGCTGGTATGGGCTGAGTGGAAGTGTCAGTCACTGAGAGGTGTGTTTGTGTAGAACTGGCAGCACTGAGGGATGCTGGCAGTTTAGAGAGGTCGAGAAGGTTCAGGAGGCTAGCTTTTGGCATTAAATATGAAAAGCAAGAGAAAAGATGGGTTTGATTAAAATACAGAGGGCGATTTTAGGAGCATGGAGTGTGAATGACCATGTATGAGAAAGTGGGTCATTGAATACCTCAGGCTTGGGAAAATCTCATAGCAGATACCGAAAGGGGAAGTACTCTGTGTGTGTGGTATACATACAAACCCTTGTTTATATGCCCTTAAAAGTGCATAGGCATGCTGACTGATAGTCAACCTTCAAACTTTTACAATGCTTTATAATGTAATTTTGTTTATTAGAACCACGGGTAATGTTAAGCCTTCAAAGATGCTTTAATAGTTGGGTAACTTTACTTTTTTACTAGCATAACCTTGGTAAGCTCAGTTTATATTAACAAGAAGTATATCTATGACCCTGGCAAACAGATATTAGTGACAAGGAGCAGCACTATTTTTTTATTTTATTTTTTTAATGAACCAAGAAAAGTCTGTCAGTCTTTAAACTGAAAGCACTCATTGATAGCCAAATTCTGCCATAGCACTTCCCTTCATAATAACTCTCAACAACTCTCATTTAGGATTGAAGTGCTTTGCAGACACTTGAAACTTACAAAGTTTTCCAAGGAGTCAATCCAAGCAAACCCAGTTACATTCCAACCTCCCATTTGTAAGCGATTCATGTTGCTGTTTTCACATTGATGGTGCACTTTAACCATCTGTTGGTAGTAAAACAGAATTAAAATCAATGCTGGGGAACGATCATCTTATTACAAAGACACCGGAAAAATGATGGCATCTATTAGGCTGCAGGAAGGACACAGAAAAAAGTAGTTGACTGCTGTAGCAGGTGCTTTGACAAACACTGTGACTGTAACATCAGTTAGGCACCACTTGGAAAGACTTGCTGGTCTACTATTTGGTCTTATTTCAGTTAATTGCTGAAAAGAGAGACTGCTGCTGAGATGGTAGGAAAGAAAGCCCCTAGTGTGTGGATGCTCTGACATTTGTTTGGACCTCGTACCAAAACAGCTTTATGATGTCTGATGTCTTTGGCCATTTTCAGATGGTTAGGCACACTGCCACACTGCCTATTTCTTCATGAATTGTTGAAGATTATGAGAACAAGAGCTCAAGTTATTGATCTCCAATTTCCTATCATCTCAGATGATCGAGCAGCTGTGGGATTTTCTGGGAAAAAGTGGTTGATAGAAGCCACACGTCTGCAGACTGAAAAGATCTGCAGCTAAGAATTCTGTGCCTGACACCACAGAACACCTTGGTAGATTAAAATCCTTATTTTGCTGGGAAATACTTGGAGCCACCACCTGTGGCTCCGTTTTACATGCTATATAGGTAGATGTAGTGCCACAATCTCTAGTTGAGGTGATGCTTCTGTCCACAACAAACCAGACATGACCTGAAACCAGAGAGAAGGAATGACTAGGGCAGCCAAAGAGTGTGTCTTTAAGGTTAGCCCGACCTCTCTGACTGGGCTGGTGTGGCTTAGAGATTTAAAGGCATCGTATGTATGTGTGAGCCTTTTGTGCCCCTGCGGCATTAAAGTCGCTTTAAAGCAGGAGGTGGGCGGGGGTGGTTGGAGTTCTCACTTCAGAGGGGCAGCTGTGATGCGGGGGTGGTGAACAGGGGGGGGACTGACTCTGTGAATTGGCCTTGAGGGAGCCGAAACCTTGGGAGCGTCAGTCATCCACTGCAACAAAGGAGACTTTCTACGTGTTCATGTATACGTGTGTGAAAAAGTTAAGAGCCTGAGCAATTGTTTTTTAAATTAATTGTTTGGTTTTTTTTTGTATATGTGACTCTGTTTTAATGGGAATTTAAAAAAAAAAAAGTGCTGCCACTGCAAGATTTAAATCATAATGAATCTACTGACCCTGAGAAATGCTGCATTTGCGAGTGTTCGGTATGGTGACTGTGTTGGCGTGGGGTGGGGGCAGCTAATGAAAGCGCAGCTTGTATTTGTGAGGGTTTCTACGGTGACCTGCTTTGTCCTTTATACATTTGAAATGCACTGAATCAGGAGGTGGTGGAGCTATTATTGTGGATGTGTTTTATTGGGTGAAATGTGTTTTCCTGTTTTGACTGTGTGAGGGCTTAAGAAGGTACCACGAGAGGCACTCACACTCAGACTCACTTGGCTTTTATTGGAGCAGACAAAGCACACAGTCAAACAGCTGGCAGCCCGACGGCCACGATAACATTAACGAAACATCTATCCAAACATATTAGTAAGCATTTGGAAATAGTGTGTTTGACGGTGTCCTTGTGTGTGTTTCTGCTGCTGTCAAGATCTATGTCTGTTTGTGGAAGTGCAGAATCTTAAAGTCCAAGGTCAAAGTGTTTTTTTACAGTCTTTCTAGCAATCTGCCAATTTCTCTGGTACAAGTACCCTCTCCCTCTCATCCCTTCTCTCATTTGTCCTCTCACTTTTTCCATTTCTTTTCCTATTGTCACTTTATCTCCTCTTTCATCCGGCTTTTCCCGAGTTTGGCTTTCCACGTGCTTCTGGCTAGAGGACAGCCATTTCTGTGTGTGTGTTTCTTTAACCTCTAATTCATCCACTTCCTTTTATTATCACTGTATTCATCCTTCTGTGTCCTACTCTTTGTTTCTCCCCCTCTCCTTTTTTTTCCCCCTTTTCCTGTCACTTCTCTCTATTGTCCTGCTTAATCTGGCCTGCTCTCCGGCTGTGCCTTGTGTGTCCAAATGATGCATCCAGGTTACCCTGACCGATTGTTCATGCTGAATATGCCACACAACACGCACCCCCACACCGGCTCCCCACATCATGCAGACTTAACGCATGTTGCTTGGAACATAGCTGAATGTAATCTGTGATCCTTAAACAAAAGGCATCACTGACAATGAATGAAGCCATCATTTCAACTCCCAGCCAGCTGAAATCACCCTGATAAATACATGAACTGGTCGCCTGTGATGTATCACCCTGGACTATTTGAGTTGCAAGTTAAGTGCTTCTCAGTGCATACATCTGACTGTTATCACATTGAAATACTCATTGTCTCCAAGTAGCTTTGATTCTATTAATTGTGCATGCTTCGTGTGGGCTGTATCAAATTGTAGTTTCTTGTTTTCTTCTCTAGTTATTTATTTTATTACAAACATAAATGTGATAGATCAGAAACTCTGGGCTTTTCTGTTTGATCAGTCATAAACTCCCCATTCCCTAATATTCTCATTTAGTCCTTGTGGCATTTAGAAATGTATTTAACTTATATTATTTCCAGCTGTGATTAATTTCCCTACGAGGTAGATCTGAGATGGTGAATGCTGTGTGTGAAAAGTGTGTATGTGTGTAAAAGACATGGTGTCCTTGAACAGGCTTATTGCTGCAGCTGGAACACACTCGCTTACTCTCTCTCTCTCTCACTTTCTCTCTCTCTCTCTCACACACACACACACACACACACACACACACACACACACACACACACACACACACACACACACACACACACACACCAACACTGCATGCCTACCACCTACCAGAGCTGTTCTCCCTCTTTTTCTCCCCATTTGTCCCAGCTTGACTGAAGATGTGAAAGTTGTGAGATGGAGGAGATGGTAACAGAGGGTCATTAAAGTGGCTGGCATTTTTACAGGGCAACATAAATCAGAGAAGCACAGCAGAAGTTTTTGGTCAATGATTTTCTCTTTCGCACTGAAGGGATAAAGAGGCAGATAGCGAGAGCGATTAAGCTTTGAAGAGACTACCCGAATCTCATAGGGGGAACTGATCCTGCCTATTTAAGCCAACACGATTTTGCAATAGGCCCAAAACCAAATCAAGTGCTTTAGTTTATTTTAGCAGAACACAAACCAGTGTTATATTTAACTCTTAGTTGCATTTTCTTTTGTAAATGTCAGCTGTTACAAACGGATATTTCTCGAAAAACAAAACTGAAGGCACAAAAGCACAAAACTAGTGTTAATCAATACATACAGAGTTCAGACTTTATTGGATGTCCTCATACGCACAGGGAAAGAAGCCCGAGGCTGCAGGAACTCTTCCTCTCGATCACGTACGTGCACACAAACACACACACTCACACATACTTCCTTCAGGCCCCTTTGCATTTTAGCTGCAGGTCAATCCTTATGAAATGCTCTGAAATAATTTCTCTGCTTCATCCTCTTTTACCATTAGAGCACAGATTTATAATGCAAATGAGTGTGACCTAAGAGCTTAAGCAAGTTTTAGTAAATGGGGCAACTTTTTTAGCCTTGGTGTAGTCATCCCAGGGCGCCCCACCACCCCCACCACTTTCTGTATTTGAAGCTGTCATGAACGCTTCTCTAAATGTGATTGGTCTCAAAAACATATTTTTAACATGAGCGTTTACACAGACTCCCTTGCCCCACAGATCTGCGCTTGTACCGTCAGACTCCGTGTCCAATGGTGTGATTTCACTGTGTTCAAATATTTGTTGCATGCTGAGGTTTTTTCTTTTCTTTTTTCTGCAAGCGCAGTATGTTCCCATGATTCCATTTTGCAAACAGATCATTTCATGGGTGTCAGTACAAGTTGTTTTCTGCTTGAGTAACGATATTGAAACCTCTTCCACTACACCCATTTGTGGATTATTGTCCAATCTGTTTGATGTCAGTCTCTATTCCAGTCTCTCTCTAGCACCTCTCCTTCCTGTCTTGCTCTCTTCCTCGCTCCCTGATGCCTTTGCTTTACTTTTGTGCTCATGATTTCCACTCTGCATACCTTAACAATTCCCTCACTTCATTAGCTGGTGACAGAGAGGAAAATATCTCCCTTCCTTTTTTTTTCCCCTTTAAATTCACACCTCACGGTGGCACAAACCAAGTGATATAAGGAAAGGAAAAGAATTCAAGCTCTGGTAAGCACATAAGGGCTTCTAATAATTTTATATCTACTCTCAGCAGTTTCCCGAGAGGCACTGTCCTTGGTCTGGCGTGGCAATGGCTTGGATGGGCTGACAGTATTAGCAGGAATTCTTCGTAGAGCCCTGGTTTAACTTTGGCTTTGATAGCACGGTAGCTTACCTTGAGTCTTTTAGCTTGATGGGTTTTACAGTCTCTTACCATTCTTTTACTTTGTGAAAGGACTGTCGTATAGCAGCAAGTGAAACATTTTTAAGTAAGAGTAAGACATTGCTATTTCTGCTTTGTCCAGGCCTAAAAAAATCAATAAAAATCTTACAGAAAAAGCTGCAGTGTGTCCCCGAGTAGCTGCTAAACCTCTGTACCCAAATGCAGTCTTATCTGCTTCTCCCAGCTGGGCTTCTGTTTGCGGAGTGTTATAGAGCATGTGTGCATGTGCTGTGTATGTGTGTTTTTAGAGAACGAGTGTATGCGTGCACAGGTATGTGTTTTTATGAAGAATTCTTGTTTTAAATATAGTGTGTGTGTGTGTGTGTGTGTGTGTGTGTGTGTGTGTGTGTCTTCACTGTATTTGTATTTGTGTGGTCATAAACACGTCAGTGGCACTCAGAAATTGAAGGTGTGATGCTCTCTGTTAGATGCTGGTAAGGCAGCTGTCAGAGTCACACACACCCTGTATCTGGACCATGATGCATCAGTTCTGAAGCGTGTAGTCTTTGACAGTTCATAAGTAGGGATGGAGAAGGACAATTTGTCACAGAGAAATACTAGATATTCAATAACCTAGTGGCTTTGGCAATACAGGATGCCATTCTTTCTCTCACTCTCACAGTCTGTCTTGGTCTCTGTCTGCTTCCGAAATGAAATGCTTGTCACTATCGCAGATTATTCTCAAAGAGAATTGTCATAAATGAAAAAATCAACCTGGATTATTGTCATACTCCTGGAAAGATTCACATTACCGACACAGTTTCCTGCCTAGTGTTTGACTAAACAGGCCTTCGAGTGGGAAATGACTTGTTTCAATAGAGGTCCCAGAAACAGCACAGCAGGTCCTTGTGAGGATGAAGCACTTCTTTGATCATTACTTAAGAGGCAAAAAGACCTTCTCTCTGTTTTAATTTCTTCCCATCTTACCTGGGACCGGAGGCTAGAGCACAGACAGGGAGGCAGCAGAAGAAAAGCATGCTCCCTTTGAAGTTATTGAAACAAGAGGAGGGTGGAGTGGGAAATACCAGGGAAGGGTAGAAAGTTGTTGGGCTGCTGGAGAGGTTGACCCAAACTGTCAGGTTCGGCTTTCTCTCTTTGTAGTTGAAAGTGAGAGCATTTGATAGAGTTGAGCTGAGTTGGTACTTGTGGAAAAATAGTAAATATTTTGGACCTTTTTCCCACAATGCATCAAGTCACATATCTGCACTGAAGAAAAACCACCAGTTGCTGTCTGTAATGAGAGATGCCTCCGCGTGTTTGGCTGTTTGCACTCAGTGTGGTGCTGTTTAGTCAACATGGCGAGAAGCCAGTGAGATTCCATTGATTCCATGGACAACAAATCCCACAAAAACCCTTCATCTTGAAAAGCATTTTTCATGGCTCTTAACCCTTTAGAAAACGCTTGTTTCTGACAGGGTCAGTGTGATGTCATTTGAAAGCAATGAGGATCTGACACCAGTGACAGGCGTAGAGAAACCTCTGAATGGAGCCATATGCATTACTGGCATTAAGCCTGTCAGGCTGTGGCAGAGCGTAGAATGTTCTGGAACATCGTCTTCAAAGAAACGAGAAGACAAGTTTCTTTATTTGAATACGACAGCAGGGTTGGTGTGAGTCAATCATAACTGAAGTCTGGGGATGCATAAAGAACATGAGAGGAGGGAGACATGGAAAATACATCATGACTAACCTCCATCTGTCCAGCAGATAAGAATATTCTTAAGAGTCAATTTTTTTTTCCATTTCTGTTGCATTTTTATTGTGAATATAAATTGAGCTTGAGATGAACATATCATTGCAGGTATGCATAGTAGCGTGGTGCACAGGTGGCATAGACGCCGGCCTTATTTTTGTGTGGGCAGATGGACCTCATACTATTTTGTGCAGGTAACATGAATGATCCAATTACCATGTTCCAGGCTGCAAGACAAAACCTGCCTCAACACAGAAAACAGCAGCTTATCATTCCAAGAGAGTTGATTTTTGTGATCGTAGGTAACTTTCTGCTTTCCACCACGACTGAAAGCAAAGTGGACTAAATGCCTTCAAAACTTCAAATTGAATAAAAGATGTCATTTGTTGCGCATTACACGTGGGAAGAAATGTAATTCTTCTCTCTGTCTGCCTTCAGGGACACAAACAATTTGTTTACTCAAATTCAGCAGATGTGTGACATTCAAAAACACACACGCAGATGCGACTAAGACTTGACTTTTTAATTCTCTATAAATTAGAGTGTAGATGTTTGTGCACCTCACCCAGATTGCTTCACGGCTTAATGCGAGTCTCAGATCTGATAAGTGCTCTCCAATTTCTCCACTAGTCCCTCCTTAATAATAATTTTGTGTGTGTAATGTGTTTATAGTAGCCATGAATAACGCACCATGCAGAGAAAGATTTTTTGTTTTGATAATCATAATGAGGCAAAATAGCAGCTTTGATGCATGCAGCTTTGAGATAAATTGTTGTGATCTAACCATTCTACTACAAATATTGGCTCTATCCAACAAAATGAACTGCTAACACATTTTTAACCTTTTCCCTGTATTTTTCTAAGCTGTGCTGACAGATATGAGTGGCATCAGCAATATACTATGGGCTGGACTTGCAGAACTAAAGAGTGCTGTTTACTGAATGCTACGTGTACGTGGTTATTATGCTGTTAAAAGCTGCACAGTGCATCTGTGATCATGCATGAATCTGCGTGTGCCTGTAAAAGTTGTATTGCGTTGGCATTGATGTTAATTAGTCCTGATGTGTTTCCTGTTTCATCCACAGCAGAGTGTTCCCTGTTCACAAACCTTGAACGACTCTCATTCTTTTGAGCCCATTACTCCCCCATCCGCCGCCCATCTTTCTCTCTCACCCTCTCTGACTGCCTCTGTCTGCGTCAGCTTGTAGATAAGTTGGCCATTAACCCTGCTAATTTACACTGCAACAGGGAGAGAGGGAAATGAGCAAAGGGAGGTGAATAGAACACAGTGCCCCGGTGCTGTTCTTCCTAATAACCAAATGTTTTCTCTAGCTTTTTCATGTGACACCAGCTTGGAAGGCTTTCACTGTCAAAGAGGTTTTAGGATGAAAAATAGCCAATTAAGTATTTAAATTTGCCTTCTTGAGGAAAATGTAGAAGTTGATGATGACAGATGATGGGTAGATGGGGGAGCCTACCACCACATTTTCTGGCAAAATTTATCAAAGTTAAAGAGCCCAGGTGTGCACTGACTATGACTTATTCAGCTATGCTGACAATTGCTGGTTGGAAATCTGTCTATTCAGACTTTATTCCCATCACGATTTTTTTACAGGCCTTTCTGCTGTCAGTTGTTTTCTGTGTGTTTGTGTGTCACGCTGATATTATTATAATACATAATATTAAAGACGGTCACGCTTTCTGCTGGTGCAGCAGACAAATTGAAAGTCTGCACACTGGTGCAATGGTTAGCAATGTTTCCCCACAGCAATAAGGTCCTGGGTTCAAATGCACCAGCTGTGATTTGAACTGAGCGCAGTTGCATGCTCTCGTTGTGCCTCTGTGGGTTCTCTCCAGGTACTCTGGCTTCCTTCCACAATCCAAAGAAAGCATGTTAGTTAAACTGGTGATTCTAATGGGTGTAAATATGAGTGAGTTTGTCTGCCTCTGTGACAGGCTGGCAGCCATCGTGTACCCCATCTCTCGCCACATGATGAAACAATGAAAATTTGGCAAGTTAGAAAAATCTTTAAGAAAAGGATGAATGGATTTTAACAGGAAAATCCAATTTAAAAAAAAAAAAAAAAAAAAAATTTTAACATTGAAAATAACAGTTAGAGATCTTCCATATGTGGAGACCTGTGTGCATTATAATGCATCATGCTGTCTTGACCTTAGACCTTGTAAATCATTCAGTTATTATTCACCAACAGAAAGTAGGCCATGATCCTATACCGTAGATGTAGGACCACACTGTGCTACACATGCACACATTGCTGTTACAGCCGTTCTCAAGGTCACGGTCCTCCCATCCTCCTCTGTGTTTGTCCCCATTTATCCCATGTATAATGGGAATTGCTGACTGGTTTAGGACATGCATTTTCCACCCCCGTACTTGCTCCCTATACAGGCTTTTGTAGATGCATGACAACTACATTGACACATGCAGGCTTTTGTGTTCAAAGCTTTGCTTCTATGTAATAGTTGTTTGTCAATTATAATCAGTCAGACTCTGCATAAACGTAATGACATCAGTACCACAGTACCTTGTGCTGTAATACTCCACTGTGTTAAAATACCTTCCGGTTAGACATCCGTGCTTTGATTTAAAGCCTTCAAAACATAGATGTCAACAGTAGCGACTAGTATACCTGTTTTTTTACCTCTTCCTTCTCTGTGTTCTCCCCTTTCTTATTAACCGTGCACATTTTTATTAGGACACTCACAGTGAAGAAAGAAATTAAAAAATTGGTCGGGGCAGAGCCTGACACATTGTTTTATTGTGCCTTTCTGGGTTGAAATGCTCTTGCTCTGGGTGTGTGCTGGGGGGAAGGGGTGTGTTGGAGGGTAATATAGGGTTAACGACTCCCAATGCCCGAGGTCTAGCTGCTGTAACCTTGTCAGTTAGTGAGGCCAGGTAATTACCTTAGAATGACAGGTCTGGAGGGCAGTGTGTGCGTGTGCGCGTAGACAAGGTATACAGTCGGTGTACACAGATATGTGTACACATGGAGGTTTGCGTGTGTATATGTGTGTTATTTGGGAGGTTGGAAGAGATAGGAGATGGATGGTAGGAGGCAGCATTTCTTATCCTATTCAATTAGGCAAGATAAATTGACATGTGCAGAGGAGCTCCTCATTGTATATGCAAAACACTCAGCAAATGGTTTCACTTGAGAGTTACATCCAAATGCAAACCTCACCTAAGATAAATTAATGTTATTGTGTAGACATTTTGCTCTAACAGGCCTTTCCTCTCCTTTCCTTTCCCCTGTCTGGTTGCTAGTACCTGAAAGACATCTATGTGTTTATCCCATTTTCCATAATAACAGCTGCAGTTATAGACATAAAGTGACTTGGAAGAAGTTTTGATCACAGACATTTTTTAACAACCTTTCCACTTATCTCTCCCCAAGCTGTTAGTTTCTCCCCTGATGCTACACACTCATTTCATTTCTTGCCTCATGTGTATCAGTACAGGTAGGGGTACGCCTAGGCTTGTTGATCATTCGGGTTTGTGTCCCTAGTGATTTAAGCTACTCAGCTCCCGTCATGGTCCCTACAATGCAGTAGGATTTATCCAAGGATGTGTTTAAAATGACGCCTCCAGCACAGTATGTTAGAAAACCTTAATCCATAGTGGGTATACAGGAGGAGGAGAGAAAACGAGAGAGATTGCGGTCAAAAAGGACAAGAATAAAGGCAAAGAGTACAAGGAAAAGGAAAACAAGGAGAAAGAGTGCAGAGAGAATGACTTTGAAAGTGAAAATGGATTACATGCTGTGTGTAAATGTTGTCATCAAATACTCTATTAATACACGCTTGTGGCATTATTGCAGTACTGCTGCTCCAGAGGAGGAAGTTTCTGTAAACTGTAAATGTGAAGGGTTTAAAGGAGATATTTATGGCACAGAAAATGAGTGATTATTAACAGGGATGCAACACTTAATTTTTTTCCAGTGCCACTACCAATGTGGAAACCTCTGCTTTCCTGATACTGAATACTAATCTGAAACCAGTTTTAAATTATAACCTGTATTCCTGTGATAATTTCTCTTGCGTTCAAGGCTATACCAGGCTTGACTTAAACATAGATTTCTCTACCTTTTAAAGGAAATTGCAAGAAATTCACATTAAAAAATGTACCAAGTGTTATTTTTTTTATACATAACAACATTAGAGTAGTGGGCGATCGTGGCTCAAGAGTTGGGAGTTCGCCTTGTAATCGGAAGGTTGCCGGTTCGAGCCCCGGCTCGGACAGTCTCGGTCGTTGTGTCCTTGGGCAAGACACTTCACCCGTTGCCTACTGGTGGTGGTCAGAGGGCCCGGTGGCGCCAGTGTCCGGCAGCCTCGCCTCTGTCAGTGCGCCCCAGGGCGGCTGTGGCTACAATGTAGCTTGCCATCACCAGTGTGTGAATGTGTGTGTGAATGGGTGGATGACTGGATATGTAAAGCGCTTTGGGGTCCTTAGGGACTAGTAAAGCGCTATATAAATACAGGCCATTTACCATTAGAGAGTCTCTCTGCCGTTTGCTTTCACACTCTTCTTGTTTCTTACACTGTGTGCAGGTGTCTAGCCCTTCAGAGGAAGGTGTAGTGAAACTAATATTACTCTATTTGATGACAACTTATTACGTTACTACAACCTTTCAAATTAGTTATTTTTTAACAGAAACAAAGGAATGAAAAATGTAATGAATGAACAGGGAAAAGTCCCACCGGCAATCACAGTTAGTTTGGTGTTAAATCAAATTATACTAAACTCATGTAAGCAAATAAACGTAACTCCTTGGAGTAATGGTCATTGTCACAGGTAACTAATGCAGTCTCGGTATCAGCAGTGAATTGATGCATCTCTAATTATTAGGGTAAAGATAAGCAGCGTCCTCCAGGGTTTAAAAATTAAGCCACACAGACTGAATCAAAAATGGTTTTGGCCTCTATAGCTTATTTACCCCTCCATGACTACATTATGATGGATGTTCTATTTATTTGTTTAGACAACTAACTCCTTTACACTTTATTGAGATTTAAAGGTGCTGAGGTGGAGGTAGCCAGTAGCTATCTGCTTGCCCACACCACAAGTGGGTTTATGCTGCTGGCACCTTTTGGATCATTTTAAACTTGGTCCTGCAGTTTTGCCACACTGGCAAAATTTTGTTTGGTTCAGTAAATCTGAGATTAGTGTCAATGATATTTTTAACATTTAGATCCACTGGTTATTTAGTACTTTTAAATGATCAGAACCAAATCTGTGCGTGCCAGTGGATGTAAAATTGTGTTGCACAGTTGTTCAGAAAATGACTCCAGAGTGATGCTGGAATTTCTCCTCTCAATCCTGCTTTCACCTCCTGCTGCCCTCTCCCCCAGCCTCTCCCCACTTCATCCAGCCTCTTTTCTGCCTGTTGAGTTCTTAAGGAAAATATCTCTCCTGACCACACATCACGCTTTAATCTCATTTGTGCTCCTTTTTTCACAGCAACTCCAGAGTTGGCAGTGACTGGTTCAGAGTATTTGCAGTACTTTCGCAATTCCCCGTGGGGTCCAACTTTTTTTTTTTTTTTTTTTTTTTTTTGAACACTAATTCTGTGTTTGTGGACCGCCTTTAGTCCCATGATCACAATAAGGAAACTAATTTAAAAAGCTTCCAAGTGTAATCTTTTAAGCTACACCTCTCATCCATAATACCTCTCCTGTGACTGCCTGTAAAGGGCTATTTAAGATGCTTGTTTCTGAGACTTAGACTTTTCTTGATCACTCTGATCTTATTTAGAGGGGCTAAGCTGTCTTTCATTCAGCGAGATCTTAGCAGGGTAGAGTAGCATGATTAATATATACAGTTAGGTCCAGAAGTGTTTGGACAATGACACAATTTTGTAGTTTTTCTTTTGCACACCAACACAGAGGAGTTTAGATCAACCAAGATGTGAGTGAAGAGCAGACTTTCAGCTTTATTTCCAGGGGTTTAATAAAAGCACTGCATGCATTAAGTCTTTAGGAGCTACAGCAATTGTTATTCATAGTTGCCCATTGTCAGACGCCTAAATATAATTGGACCAGGGACAGACAGTCTGTTTTGTGGCCAGGTGAGGCTTGTCCCCTTATTATTTCACAACAGTTTAAGCAGAGAAAAGATCTGGACTTGATTTCAAACAATAAACTTACATTTTTTTAGCTTTTCATTAGAACTGGAGCCCAAAGAGATGTTGCTGCAAGTGAAGCAGGTTGTTATTAGAGTAAAACATCTAAATAAATGTATCAGAGAGATTGCAAAAATGGACAAATCCATAATTCGGTAGATTCTTAAAGAAAGAATGCACTGGGCAGCTTTGCTGTGGACAAGTGGACTAATATCCTCTTTCTGCTTCACCTAAGAAGGACGAAAATGGGAAACAGATGGCTGGAAATGTTTTTGATTCTGTTGGTCCTCAAAACCTTAAAGGTCAGTGCTGAACCTGTTATATTCTGGAATCCATTTCATGTAATTGCCACCAGTACTGCACATTAGATCATAAAATAAAATATTATTCATAGACTGAATGTGTTAACTGTGGAATTATTAGATTTTTGCCATCTTTTTGTTCTTAGCTACTAAAAGTGCAAGCATACATGTAACTCCTTTGGAAATACGGCGCATGTTTAAGCTAACCACTTTTGATTCGGGTTCGGGAAATTACTCCCAGCAAAATGAGTCGCATTCTGTCCTGTGGAAAATGTAGGACCGAAGCGAGGCAAAGAGAGAAAACGAGAAAGGAAGGGAGTGTTATTTTGGGAGAAAAGAGAGGGGATCTAATCCACAGCTATTCTCCCTCTTCTCAGTCATTGCTGCCTCCCCAGACAGATTACTGGGCTTTGAAGGCACCCTCCAAAGAGGCAGATTTTTAAAATGGGGGCCATTGGTGAAATAGAGAGGGGAGCTGGGGTGGAGAGGGGATAGGATATATCTCAGAGAGGAAGATTAGTATTGCTCCTCAGTATTGTGTGTCTATGTGTGTGTGTTTGTGTGTAGGGAGGGGCTGTTGTCAGACAGAGTGACAGAATGAGTCTTTATCAGTGTATGTTTGTGCACTTCTTGTTTCATGTGCAGGTACTTATTCCAAGTGTTATATGTTTGAAAGGTCTGACAGCCTCTCCAATCCATCCATTTCTTCCTACTTTCCGTCTTTACCCTCCTGCTTCTTCCTTCCTTCCTTCCTTCCTTCCTCCTTTCCTCCCCTCCGTCCTCCCACACCATTCCCCTGTGACGTGGTATAGTTATAATCCACTCAGACATGTTCTGATGTTGTTTTTTTTTCTTTTTCTGCTTTCTGTTGAGTGTTGGTACTCACCCACACACTCTCTTTCACTCCATCTCTCTAAATCCCTCACTCCGTCTATTTCGACTTTCCCTAGAGAGAGAGAAAGCGAGCAAAAGAGAGAGAGAGAGAGAGAGCGCTACTGTATGGTCTGGTATTTTTGTGGCAGCCATTATGTGAATCTGCTGTTTGTTTGTCTTTGTTTGTTCACTGTGTAGCCAGTAAAGATGTCATGATAATGTGTCTGTGTGCTTTGCTTGTGTGCACATTCATCTGCAGTACAGTGCATCTATTTTGTCAGATGAAGAGTAAATATTGTATCTCTATGTATCTTTGAATGTAACAATTTGTACACGTGGGTGTGTGTCGCTGTGTGTCTGCTGGGCGCTGTGTGGTCCACAGTGGGTGTTCCTTGTGCAGTGCAGGCCAGGTGTTTCTCTTCTCTCCTTCTTTGCCTCCTAGTGCTCGGCAGACTGTTTGATCTCAGGACAAGCTGTGAGCATGTTTATTCTGATGGGTGGTGGTGTTTTGTTTTGTTTTGTTTTTTTGCCTGCCCAATAAATGGAAAGGTCAGTTTAATATGTTCAATTGATACAGCTTTATATATATCGCATAATTTCTTTGCAAAGTAATAACATAAATGTGCGGTTTTAGCTGCAGACATCACCTCCTGACAGTGATGTGATCACTTGCTAACAGAAGATTATGTGAATCAAAGTCTGTCCATGAAAACAGTTGTTACACATGACACGTATGACTAAATTTAAAAGTTTATGGTCTCAGTTATTAAATTCTACTCCTCATCAATATAGCATGAAAATTTAGAGGAAAGCAGACAATAGTAGTATTAATACTACTAATACTGAGAACTAACTGCTTTGCTGGTTTTCAAGCAGATCCACTCTCATGTGCCACCTGTGGCTCCAGAAACTCAAGATGGCAACAGGGGACAGAGGAATTGATCTTCTCATCTGTCTTTTGTCAGGTTAATTTCCCACAGTATGATGAATATGAATATGTGCTTGCTGGTGGTGCATATTCTCTGTTTTCATGTTTCCTGTTATTTAAGCCTCTGTGCACATTTTTTGGCTGCATGTCTTTCGCTTTGGATGCTAAATTAGATTCAGCCTGGAGTCGCACAAAAGATTAGACACATGGTGTGGGCACTGACGCCATGCATCTCTCCTATTGCAAATGTTTTCCATTTATTGTGGTGTGATCTATGACTACCAATGAATGGATGAGAGATTCAGGTCACACTCACATTTCTGTCATTTTCTGCTTCGTTCTTGTTGGTTATCTATTCATTGTTGCAGAGTAAAACCTTAGTGAGTGAGCCATAGTTTTCTGCTCGAGGATACCCACAATGCAACAGTCTCCATGGTTAATCCTATTGGCTACTGACGAATCATCAACATTCTGCAGTATGCGTCACTGCTGAGCAGAGTGCCAGAACAAGGCGAGACCAAATACTTAACTACACCTTAAGCTTGTCATATATGAATGAGCTGGAGAATGTAGAATAGAGCTGGGCCTTAATGTCTGGCTTTTTGTTAGTTTGCATGCATGGTTTTCTTTGCAGAAGAGTATGTATGTCTACATTAAGTTATCGGAGACTGCGTGGGTGTTGTTTGAGGGGGTGAACCTCCCGTCTCTTCTAGTGAAGTTGAATTAGCAGAGCTTATGGAACGATTTCATGTTAATGCTGCCAAATACAGTTCCTTAATCTGCCACAATTCCCTGTGCAGCACGGCCTTACTGCTTAAGAATACCCTGATTACTCTTCTATCGCATACAGTAACTTTTACTTCTCCCTGAGTTAAAAGCAGAAGTGGCGAAAGGTTTTGGAGAGCTGGAAGACCCAAAGGGAAGATAAGTTACTGGAGATGCTGTATGAGAAAAAAGATGATAAAGGTGTATTAGAAAACAAAAGGAATAGAAGGAAAACACAAAGACTGCTTTTGTCAAAATGACCTTGACATTACAGGTTGTTCATACTTCATGTGAGTGGTGTAGAAACCTGGAGAGCAAAACGAGTTTCAACAAGCCAGCAAGAAACACTATAAAGCTGAAGCACAGGCCAATTTCAATTTGAAAAAACAAAGCTATATAAAATGTGAACACATTCCCATCACCAAAACAGGCCCTGCGTCAATATCACTCTGGCAACATCCATGTAGATCTCATCCTGTATCCCTCCCATTACACTATTGCCCTAATAAAAGCATGCAAAAATTACATTTATAGTTATTTGCCGATCATAGTGCTGCTGTTTTGTGGGGGAAGGACAAGAAATGCTTCAATCAGACCAGGGTGGCTTTTGATTAGCTAACATTAGCTAGCTACCTGGGTTTTTAGTTTTGTCAGGATTGTTGTGATGAGGGTGTTCTAACCAATAAATGTTTAGATTTGGTTTACGTCCGTGCAATATTATATGATATAAATGTAATCAAAACTAATACAAAATGTCAGTTTGCAATATCTCATCACTGATAGTGTGGTTGGAGTGCAGAAAGAGAAAGATGTGTGCACATTAATAGACATAACCTACCCTACACTTGACTAGCAGCTGTGAACAAAATGAGCAGCAAATAAACCTGTCAAAAACAGCTGAAAAGAGCCCTTTTTGCACTCCAGGTGTGCGTTCCCGTGAGTATGTGACATCAGGGAAAAACCCTGAGTCAGCTGCATTTCCACAATGATAAGCACTTCTGATTAGCTGTTTATTTCAAACTACAGAACCATCAGAAAGCAGCTATGCATTATGATTTCTAATTAGTAACAAACACAGCAACAATCCCACACACACACACAACATAAGCATAATTTACCGTCACTGACTTGGTTACATGGATAGGGAAGAGGGGGGTAAGGAACAGAAAAGGGGCAGAGGCAACAGAGGGGGTTCGGGGCTCAGGATTTAATTTCCGCTTTGCACTGTGAGATAAGTCAAGCTTAATGAGCTGACAGAGAGAGATGGGGGGATCGGAGGAACTATGAGAGCTCGGCCTCAGAGAACAAGGGAGTGAAGAGGAAGAGCGAGGAAGGCCAAGAATGGAGGAGGAGGGTAAATGATTGTGGAACTTGGGGGTATCTTGCCAATTCTTTCAGGCCTGATATGTGATGAGAAGGAGAAGTGATGAAGAAGACAGAGGTAGAAATCTTTTCTCTTTGTGCCCTTGTGTGTATATGTACTTGTATTACTCCACAGTATGGAGACAAAATAGCAACTCTAAATATCATAAATGTGAAAATTTTAGTGCTAATACTGGGTTTGGGTAAAGGCTAAGCTTAGGAAAGTAGGGGCAGGTTTTAAGATATTTCTCCAGATAATGAACGTGTCAGTGTAATGTCCCCCGAAGTGACGAAGCCCAAATAAGTGAGCTCATGCAGGTGAGATCCTGAATTTCTGAGTGTAGAAAGCCCGTGTTTTTAAGGAGGTATTGAATGATTTAAACTAGAGATGGCACGATACCACTTTTTTATGTCCGATACCGATATCATAAATTTGGATATCTGCCGATACCGATATGAATCCGATATAGTGTTTTTTAATCAACAAAACTGTTTTTTAAATATCTTGCTGCATTTTGTATAAGTTCATACTCAAGTTTAAAACAACAACTACACTAAAGCTATTCTGTTATACCTGTATGCAAAAAAAAAAATATTTCATAGTTCAGCAATACTGATCAATCTAATAAACTTAAACCTACACCATCCTCCCTATTCTGGTATTTTAAAGAGTACTTAGCATAAATATTAAGCAACCTAACTAATAGGGTTCCAACTCCCAACAACAACAAAAATAAATAAATAAAAAATAGGGAACCACCCCTCACGCTCCACCTCATGATGCTTAATCGACGTAATCAACCTTAATTTGATGCAGTGTGAAAAAAATGCACAGAAATCAATTATTTTTCAAGAAATATTAAATAGATTCAACATCTTTCTTCAACAAAATTGCAGACTGCACAGATGGTACCTTCCCAAAGGAAAAAGTACTATAGCTTACTAGGGTATATTAGACTTAATAGTTACTATATACAGTAATTGACTTCTATTCATTTTGCATCAAATTAAAACTTTGGGTGTCAGATAATTATTTATTAAAAGCTAGACATTTTAAATGAGAATAAGAAAGAAAAGTATGTCTTTGTGCCCCCTTTTCCCTGTTCATGCCCTATCGGCCCCCCTGGCTAAACTTTGCTAGATCCGCCCCTGCACAGTTACCAGCGTCAGCTACTTAGAAAAAGATCCTGGAGTAGAAAGTTATATTAAATAAATTCTAACAACAGCTTATCAAGCTTAAACGTGCTGCTGTTGTTTATCCGCTGGTTTCCTCTTTCTGGTGCAAAGTGAGCCAAAAACAAACCAGAGAGACGGACTCGCGACAGAAAAGCCGATCAGCTGATCGTTAAGCAGTTTCATGATTGAAGTAGCAGCAAGAAGAGGCAGTTGCTCCATATATCGCTTGTTAAGCTTAACGCAGGAATGCTTTACAAACATTCAGAGATGGACTTACACACTTGCTTTACTTCTCTCGGGGATAACTTTGTCGGAGATGAAATGCCAGGTTGCTAGCGAAGCTCCAAATGCTATCCAGACCACCGACAGGTCCCGCATGCCACAGCCGCTCTATCACGTGATGCATACTGCTCCGACGTGCTAACGTTCTGAGGTGAGTTACGGCGTGTCGCAAGTTTTGTGAGGTGCTTTCGTGATATTTAATGGATCGGATTACATTTTTTATTTTTCTCCGATATCTGATCCAGTAATTTAGGTCAGTATCGGACCGATACCGATACGTAATATCGGATCGGTCCATCTCTAATTTAAACGTTTGGTATTCTCCTGTGTATGTGTGAGTGCCCGTCTGTGTGTGTGTGTTTGTGTGTCCATAGAGACTCTGAGATGAACACTACTGATTCATCTTATGCTGACAGTAGCTTCAGGACTTTTTGCTGAAAGCAGCTTATTTTACTGACTGTGTGTGTGTGTGTGTGTGTGTGTGTGTGTGTTTTCCTTTTTGTGAATATGTTTACTTGTGTTTCAGAGGATATCTAGAGTTACTTTATTGTAGATAATTCGATTTGTAATATTAATTGAACTTCATATACTAATTTTACACCGGGGAGAATGCTATAGAGAAATGCTTTATGTGAAGTAAGTGAATTAAAACCAAACACAACAACTAACTTGGGACGCTTTGTTTTTCCTGTTTTCTTAATGAATGTGTCTGTTTGTGTGACTGTTTCCACTCAGCTGCCTGTTCCAAGCAATCCTGGCCTGGGGCTAAATTAGTTGTTCCTTCTCTGCAATTACAACTTTCCTGCATTTTATTAAAAAACGACTGACTGCGGTGCTGGTTGAAAATCATAGCAATGTGAATTTAACAGGTCTTTAGGCGAGAGGTTGACAGCTGCATGGAATAATAGAATAGCGTTGCCTTGAAAGCGGCTGAAAGCACTCTTGGGCTTGAAAAAGCTGTCCCAGTGCTGTTTGTGTGTGCTGACACTAGGAGCTCTCCTTGGTACTGAAGGCACCGTGTGCTCCATTTGCTTCCACTCGCAGCCCTTTTCTTTTTTTTTTTTAAGACAACTGCTGAGCTGTATTGACATCGCCTGACATTATTGCAAGGTGCCAATAAATCCTCCCTTTATTAGACCTCGTGTATTGATCCATGTTTTTTCCTCTTTTCAGATCTCTAACTCTCTCTGCCCATTTCAGCTTAATCCTTGCAATTTTTTTTCTCCTGCTTTTGCCTTCTTCATCATTTGGAGCAAAATGTCAAGCTCTATATCTGTCGCAACTCTGGGAGCTGCATAGAAGAAGGGGCTGTCCGATGGAGGAGGGGGAGGGGAGACATGCCATGACCTGCTTTTCTGGGGCCTAATGTGAGAGATTTGCTTAAATGCCAGCAAGGCTTTGATGCTGGTATATATGGGACGGAGGCAAAGGGAATGATTTTTACGTTTTTACTATTATCAAGGTCCGAAAAATATTCACATAATTATTGCTTAGCATGCATCGACAGTACTTTGAACCCCTTTGAAAGCATATGCTTGAGAGTTGATGCTTTCCTTTGTGTTGCTTGATGCTGATATGCTGTTGCATGCACACATGGGCACATATCTAAAACTGCTAAAACAGGTGGGAGATAAGCTTGAATGTGTGTGTGTGTGTGTGTGTGTGTGTGTGTGTGTGTGTGTGAGATGCACCTGTTCCCTCGAGATGTGGCTCATGGATGTATGATGTGTATGTGCATCTGTGAGTGTGATGTTAATCAGACTGTGACACTAAGACAGAGTCCTGCAGGGAAAAGCTTGTTGTGTCTGGAGTTCTCCACAGGACACCCCTTCACAAACCTAAAGCGCACGCAGACACAAAGACGTGCGCACACACACGTGCATAATACACACAGTGTTTTGTTTTGTTTTTGTCTTTGTCTTTGTTTTCCCATTTTCTCCTCAAGCCTGTGTACTTAGCTGATGAAAAACTTTGGGGTCTTATAGCAATTCAAACTCACATCAGTTAAACTGACAAACAGAAAGTGTCTGCTAAGTCTTAACGCATATGCATCAAAATAACAATCTTAAGAAAAGAAGAGCTGCAAATAATGGCTCCTATGTCTTTTTCTTCTTCTTTTCCCTCTTTCCACTGCTTCTTTTTCTTCTTGTTCGCTTTAGGGGTGAATCAGTGAATCATCTCCTTCCCTCTCACACTATCCCCTGCATCCTCTTCTGCCGTAAAAACCTGCATGTCCTCTTTCACTGCATCCATGAATCTTCAAGCGGTCTTCCGCTTTTCTTCTTGCCAAATGGCTCCATACTCAGCATCCTTTGTCCAGTATATCCACGATCCCTCTTGGCTCCTATGTCTTTCGCTTCTTCTTTTTCCTCTTTCCACTGCTTCTCCTTCTTCTTGTTCACTTTAGGGATCAACAGTGAATCATCTGCCTCCCTCTCACACTATCCCCTGCATCCTCTTCTGCCACAAAAACCTGGATGTCCTCCTTCACTGCATCCATGAATCTTCAAGCGGTCTTCCTCTTTTCTTCATTCCAAACAACGCCAATATTCAACTTCCGTCGTATATGCACGATCCCTTTGTGTACATATCCAAACCATCTGAGCCTTGGCTCTCTATATTTGTCTCCATACCACTATTGAGCTATCCCTCTGATATACTCGTTTGTAATTATGTCCATTCTGGTCACTTCAACAAACTCCTGTGTACGTAAATTAAAGTGGGAAAGCGGAGGAGTAAGCGGGATGCAGCACAGCATGTTATAGGAGAGCAGCATCATTCGCCACCTTTCCTCACATGAACCACAGCTGTCTGTGGTTTCACACAGTTATACACACTCGCACACCCTCACAAAGCCCAGAAGGGCTTTTGTCAAATCGTCACCTCGACTTACACATGTTCTAACTGGTAAAGTCACTCACACACTAACGCCCGATTCTAACACTTACACATCATACATTTTTCTTCACGCTCACACAAGCATGAATACATTGACAATACTCCAGCTGTACAAATACAGATGAACACACACACTTTGGCCTCTGGGCTGTAATTTGTCTTCCGTTATCCATTAGAGCAGTTGGATGGCGCAGTGGGGAGAGACTGGAAAATGGCAAACAACAGTGAGGAAGTTGTAAAGAGAGATAGTTTCTTGCAGCATGGAAAATGTGGCACATAAAGAAAATATCAGTGGGATATCTGTGTGAAGGATATTTACTATCTTCAGCATAACTTTAAAAAAAAAAAAACAACCCTCTGTGTAATCCCCTGTGTAAACGCGAGTGGTAACAGACAGCATATCCTAAGGCTGCAAAGGCCAGTGAACCCTTGGCATTTGCATTATTAGATGTCTGCTTGTATCTTCTTTGCAGCTGTCAGGGTCATGGCTATAGAGGTTACTGACATTTCTGGCTGTCCAGTTAGCCTCGACCTCACATGCTTTTTATTTTTTTCCCTTTTCTCTCTCTTTCTTTTTTCACATAAGCACACACGTATGGTAGGGGATGATTTTGTATTCCAGATAAGATATCTGTTTAATGGAGATAATCCGCTTTTGAACTGCTGGACATCTCTTTGATTTCTGTCTTTAACACAAATGTTACACACATGATACACGTTACCGGATTAATTACCAAAGTGAGCACATATACAGTTGCTTTTAAGGAGTCAAAATACCAGGCATACTCACATCATCAACAGCTGACATCGTTGTCATCAAAGCCACTACTAGCATGGATTCTCACTCTGGAGAGCAGTGCATGGCAGGATAAGGTCACCCTGTTCTGAGAACTGGCTGCTTCATTTCCCAGAGTGCTGCTTGAGTGACTGCTTCAGTGGTTGTGTGTGTGTGTGTGCTTGTGTCTGTGTGTGTTAGAAGTAGAGTGAGTGATGTCAGGGCCCTGAGCGGACAGCCTTTTTTCAGCTGCTGTTAATCACACTCATCTCTGACAGAAGCCCAGTGTTCAGGCCTTTACTCTGCTCTCTGTCTTCTTCATATACTTCTTCATGTACTCTTTCTTGATTCGAGAACTTAAAGAGTTTCTCTTCTAAATGTAAAAAGATACTGTGCTGCTTCTTCTTAAGGAACTACTACTTGTTGACTTGACAGACTCATAGAGCATCTGCCCAAACAACATGTGGCACTGGAACAAAGACGAACAGCTACAGTTATCACATATGTTAAAGGAGACTCTGTAACAGTGAGCACGAGCAAAAATATAACGTTTCATAGGATCGCTGTAGCACAGCGATTCTCTCACAGCAATGGGCAGCAGCACAAGTAAAGCTGATAAAATGCGATGGCTGATCTTCTCAATAGTTAGTGCATTTTAGACACACATTCATCCACAGGCAGTTAATACGCCCACAGTCCCCAAATAGCTACATGCCTAAATTTAATTTCTCTTGTGCACTCATTCCTGAGAGGGAAATGAACATTGTCTACTTCTGATAGAATGGAAAGGTCACAGTAGCATCTGGTCTCAAAATAGTTTTCAGATATTTTGTCCCATTTCTAACAAAGTTGCGCAGATTACTTTGGGGGCTAACAAAACACTTTCTGTAAACTTCACCATCACCCCTCCTGCCTCCTTATTCAGCTCCAGCCTCCAGCCTCTCTTCAGTGCCAGATGGTATAGACCATCACTGTTAACAGGCAGAGATGGGAAGAAGAGAAGAATAGTGAGAAGGGGATAGCCTGCCGGGCTATCCATTTATTATTAATTTTGAGTAATAGAGGCTTGTATGGCTGCATACATTATTGAGGCCAGGTCCTTCTGAGGGCAGTAAACTGAAGTGATGCTCGGCTTAATGGATTGGGACACAGTCAGGCTGAAAGTGCATTTACAAAGTAGCTGATGTAAAGTTAACACCTGTTTACACTTGGCTGCAGATGAGGAGAATTTAAAAACTTTTAAATTACTTTGCAGTGGTAGAGTTCAAAGACATGATGAAACAAGCTGGCCGTTTAGGGTTTGGTACTGTTCACTTACTAAAACTGTGGAGGGATTAAACGATGACGCGAGGTAACTTTAAGTAAATTCTGTTTTCAAGGTACGTCAACATTATTACTTATGTCAGGCTTATACCTTTGGTAGTTGTGATGAGAATGTGCATGGGTCAGAGTGATGTCAATTTTGCCATTTGGCATTTATTTATTTATTTATTTTTGAAAGGTATGCAAACGTCTGGCTGGTCACTATATCGCAAGAGCACTAGCTGTATAGACTTCCTTCATGCAAACTCCAACCAGATACTGTAAGTGGTGCAAATGTGTGCATTGGGTGCTTCTGCAAGAGTGAACAATCCCTGCCCCTGACATTGAATTAAATATTTCTTGGACTGCACTGAAAAGGATCCATGTTTGGCAATCGGCACTTAACTCTAACCACTCAAACTCCTACTTCAGCATCATATGAAGTACTTATTTCTGGGAGTGCATTCTAAACCTTTCTTGTACACGAGGCTATAATAAATATCTGCCATACTTACAGTGTGATTAAAATCTGTCTACTGCTTATATTGTGTGGTCTTAATATTGCTGCAGATATCTGCCTACCTTTCACCGGAGGGATCTAATCTGATATTAGTATTGTTTTCTGGCCTGCATTAGCATGCACTGTCTGCTTCCCTTGTGCTTCTTGTGTAGGTGTATAAAAACATGACACCGATAAAGAGAATCTGATATGAAGGATGTGTTTGCTGTTGCATAAGTAATCTCAGATTTCATCTGTATTGGCTGACTTCTCATGGGCACGCACATTTACAGTGCATACATGCACAGCTGTTGTAGTGTGGAGAAGCCTGGATGTGGGTTTGAGTGGGAGGAGAGTCGGGTGATCCTCTCAGCTCTGTGGCAGGTCCTGTCATTGGAAAGAACAGTATCATTCTGCATTTACATTGATCCTTATTAGGCCTGGAGATTAAACTCTAAGCAAGTGTGAACTAGCTCGGGCTGCAGCGCCTTGAAGTTTTCACTGTGCCGCTCTTACATAGACCTCAGCTCCCACACACACACACGCACGCACACTTGCTCAGTCACTCAACACTCTTGCTGTCATGCTTTGGCGTTAATCTGGGACACAGTCACCAGGAGATGTTTCTCTGTCTAAACCTTTTTAAAAAAAAAAGAATTTTTCTAATTCACGCTCCTTGTGATAAATGTGGCAGAAAGGAGTTGTTTCTCTTTAATTCAGTTTTTAAAAATAATTAGTTTTTAATCAGCAGAGGTTGCCTTTAGAAAATTATTTTTTTGTGTTACGCATGCACTTTTTTTTCTTTCAGTTAAAGCCAGAATTGCTACTGTTACGATTCATTTCATCGTTACTTATATCCTATAGCACCGCAGCTTTGTTTCAGAGGGGAGGCGGGTAGATCTGAGTATGGTGAGATAGAAGGAGGTCTCCTGGGTAACAGGACAGGTCATGCCATGTTGTCATGTTGTACAGTTTCCAATTATATTATGGGCTGTTTGTTTCCCAATCCTGAGTTGCTGGTGTCACCGTGGCAACTAGCCAGTGATGCAAAGTGCAGGACCGCAACATCCAAGGCACCTGTTTGTGTGTGTGACTTGTGTTTGTGTGAGAGTCACAAGAAGACTAACATGAACGCAAAACCTAGTGAAGGTGGAGAAAGGATACAATCACATATAACCATAGCCTCAGTAGAAACTACATCTTTTCTTGACCTTTCAAAAATATCTTTGGCAGGGATTGACTTTCCCCCCCACTTGGAGTAATCCAAACCTTCATATCAGCATACATATCTTTTTACATATGAGCTCATATCATATTGAATGTAACATTTTCCAGCATATGAATTGACCCGTGCTGTGTAAGCACAGAGACACATTAACACATGTGCCTTTAATGTTTGTGTGTTTATTATAATGTCTTATCTGTTCCTGTCTCTCAGAAAGCCTCTTCTGTACCAGTGATGTGAGCTTTATATATTTTCCTCCCCAGGGGGGACAAGAAACTGCGATCACATGGTAGAGACGTATACACACGTCGACTTACATCACATGAAGAGGCGTAGAGAGAAGGGGAAAAAAGGATAAAGAGAGATATTGAATATCCTTTTCTGGGCGTCTCATGTTGTGTATTTTTCAGAGAGCAGAGATGGGTATCAGGGTGTGTTTGTCCTCTGACATGGACGAAGAGCCGCAGAGCACAGACCAGAGCACAGATAGGAAGGAAGGACTTAAGGAGGGAGGGAGAATTATGAGGGCAGGGAAGGAGGGTAGGAAAAGAGGGAGCAAGGCGAGGGAGAGTGTTCAGGAGATACAGATCAGGACCTGGAAGCAGTTCTCCTGTGTCCTGTCATAGATGAAATGCGAGGTGATAAGAAGAAAAAAGACAGAGGACAGAGAGACGAGGGAATGAAAATGGAGGGGTGAGGAAAGGGCAACACAAGGCATTTTACTACTTGTTCTCAAACAGAGCAGCAGGTGAAGAGATCAGTACAGGAGAAAAATGTCAGAGTCACTGCAGTATATTATGCAGAACAAGAAAGTTCAGCAGGAACTCAAATGGTTCAGATGTTCTCTTTCTGTAGCTCTATATTTTAGAGCAACTTATTATGTAACTGCAATGTGAAAGCACAATTTAAGTGCCTCATTTAGTACAACATTAGCGCATGCAGGGTATATACAGTATACAAGTCACTTTGTTAGGTATACCAGTTTCACTGCCCGTTAATGCAAATATCTAATCAGCCAATCATATGGAAGCAACTCAGTGCATTTAGGCCTCTACATAGGAGATGATGTTCAAACCAAGCACCAGAATGAGGAAGAATGGTGATTTACGTTACTTTGAATGTGACATGGCTGGCCCGAGTATTTCAGAAAATGCTGATCTGCTGAAATTCTTTCACACAAGCATTTCTGGGGTTTACAGAGGCTGATCCGAAAATGAGAAAATATTCTTTGTCACATATGCTTCCATGTGACAAAGTGAGAATAATAATTTGTCTCACTAAATCAATAGCAGTTCTGAAACTGAAAGGGGGTCCAACCTGGCACTACCAAGGTGTACATATAATGTTCTTCCTCTAACCCCCCCCCCCCCCCCATTTTTGCACATGTCGAGGAGCGTGTCAGGCTACATTTCACTGTGTGTTATACTTGTATAACTATGCATGTGACAAATAAAGAACCTTGAACCTTGAACAAGTGGGTTTGGGTTTATTTACACTTACCTGAAGCATTGGACATTTGGGATTCCACCTTTCCATGCATCCAATTCTGTTACTGCAGTAGCGTTAGGTAAGTGTATGAGTAGAAACAACTTCTGAATTAAAAATGTTAGTGGGAGTAGAATTTAGACAAAAGAGGTTTAAATATAATCAAGTCAATGTAAAATCACTAAACCCTGACAAATACTTTCTAAGTCCTTGTAAGGTTCTTATAGAAATATTACACCCAGCTTTAAATGATACTCTAAATGAATACCGTGCAGTGGATTCTTTTCTTTTACTGTTTCAGTAATGGCATTTCCACCCAGCATGTTGCTTGTCTTTAACACATAGTCAGCCAAAAACCTATCAAGTTTACTCAAGTGTATCCTGTTTATTTTGTTGATGCAAAAACCTCTTTATAACCTTGATGGATAAATCAAGTAGCTTTTAACAGCTTATTTCTGTTATTTTGCCATTTGTCTGTTGAGTTTATTGGGCTTTAAAATTAAATTTGTGCTGTTTTTGTAACACACAGTCTATAACAACATTTGCCCTTAATTATCACTTCTCATACAAAGGACAATGTGATTAGTTCTTCTAGGGACACACTGCACTTTAACACTGTAAATAAGGTAATTTGCAGATTGCAGAAGAGACACACAATTCCTGAAGTCCCCTTTGGTTTCCATGCTGATAACAGGCATTTTGGAGTTTGCAGCTTTCGGTCAAAAAATAGTCCGGCACAAAACACATCGTAAAACAAATGTTTTCACTATACTTTAGGATTTTGTATCATTTTTAGGTGATCGCTTTGTATAGAGTTGGGCTAACTGTCTGCTTGTTCCCTGTGCATTCATAGGAAGAGTATTAATCAAAGAATGGGAATAGTTGTTCCCAAAACGATTCTGCTTTTCCTTTATTCCATTGTCCGGGTGAGGATTTCTTTCCTAAGTGGTTTAATCCTTTGTGTCCAGAGGCCAATATGTCTCTTTGTTAACTGAAACTTTACCTTTCTGAAAAGAGCTAAACGTGAAATGTATTGCAGAGCAGTATACTGCTTTACTGGCTTTGTTTTTCAAAGCACTTTAATTTAATAGTGGCCACAGACTGTCCCAGCATTACAAAGAGTCTATATTTGGTGAGCTTTGAGCTCCTTAAATGTGTTACTGTGTCAGTTTCCCTTCACACAGAATGCGTATGTATATTCAACTCCTATTATTAGAAGAGGACATTCTCCGCTGGCTGTATTTACAATAGAGGTGTTGAATATTGAATTTCACTTTAAACAAGGAGCTTGAAAATACTGCTTTACCCTGCATGGAAGCACATGCTCACACGAAGAATCAGCAATGCTGGGTATCACCCTGACTTCTCATTGCTGTTATTCCCATCCTGTTGCCCAGGAGACCAGTGGCATGTAGCTGCAGGTGGGTGTCGATGCCTTCCTGCCTCCCACTGGAGTTCAAGGTCTGCAGATCACATGCTGACATCAAACAAAGGATTTGTTCTAAAGACCATACGTCTTTCTTGGCTAATCTCTACATTAATCTTTATCATGAAGTCTTTTTTTTTTTCTTTTTTTTTTTTTTTACAGTATGACATTGTTTGTCTCTCTCACCTTTTTTCTCCGTCTTCCCCTCCGTCGCTCCCCTCTGTGAGTACCATTTATGTTACTAAGCAAAAGTCTCGTATCAGTATGTTCATTGGCGGAGCTCATCTTTGGCTGGTATTACATAACTGCTCCCCTCTCATCTCAGTGCAGATTGTAAGATAAATAGCAGTTAAGCAGAAGCAGAAAACTTTTCACTGAGTTCACCACTCTTATTTGCTTACATCTCCTCTAGCACATCGGCATGTTGCTTGAAAAGGGCAATAGGGGAAAAAATACATCTAAATTCACTCACTGCTCTAAGCAGATCTTTTTTTAAATGGAGCTCAGATATGTCAAAGGGATTGGCTTAGTGAATGCATAAGCTTCTACTTCCTTTTATTGCCCTTTATTCCTAATATTGGATAAATATGTATTTTATATAGTGGACTAGATAGAGATAAAGTTCAGAAGGGGGGTGGTGAAAACATTCTTGGACCACAATAGTTGTTAAGGTACTTTAGTTTGCAGGAGCTTCCCTCGTCTACCTATGGAGGGAACAGTTGCTGTTGCATGCACTGTGACACTGCTGATTCATAGGTTTTTTTGTTGCCAGGATGTAGAGGATGCCCCATCTGTCAGATTGTGATCTGTCTCTGGTTTTGCTCACATAGAGAGGGTACAGAAAAGCAGTAAAAAGACCTTCTCATTTAATAGTTTTTCTTTTCTTTTTTTTTTTATGTCTATTTACATTGTAGATTCTCACTGAAGACATCAAAACTGATGATTCCACATTAAACTAAAAGTGTGAAATAACTCAAAACATGTTTTATATTTTAGATTCTAAAATAACAGCCACCTTTTTGCTTTGTACACTCCTGGCATTCTCTCAATGAGCTTTGCAAGGTAGTCACCTGAAATTTTTTTTTCAACAGTCTTGAAGAAGTTCCCAGAGATGCTGAGCACTTGTTGGTCCTTTTGCCTTCACTCTGCGGCCCATCTCATCCCAAACCATCTCGATTGGGTTTAGGTCAGGTGACTGTGGAGACCAGGCCATCTGGCGCAGCACTCCAGCACTCTCCTTCTTGGTCAAATAGCCCTTACACAGCCTGGAGGTGTGTTTTGGATCCTTGTACTGTTGAAAAATAAATTATGGTCCAACTAAACACAAACCAGATGGGATGGCATGTCGCTGTAGGATGCTGTGGTAGTCATCTTGGTTCAGTGTACCAACAGTGTCACAAGCAAAGCACCCCCACACCATCACACCACCTCCTCCATGCTTCGTGGTGGGAACCATGCATATAAAGACTATCCGTTCACCTTTAGAGGAGGATAGAACCAAAGATCTCAAATTTGGACTCATAAGACCAAAGCACAGATTTCCACTGGTCTAATGTCCATTCTTAGTGTTTCTTGGCCCAAACAAATCTCTTCTGCTTGTTTCTTTTCCTTAGCAGTGGTTTCTTAGCAGCTATTTGACCAACTGATGGTCCCAACCCCATTAAGAAGGCAAGAAATCCCACAAATAGAATAGAATAGAATAATCCTTTAATTGTCCCACAAGGGGAAATTTGGTATGAACCCTGACAACCCTGACAAGGCACAAGGCACAAAGCAGTCAACAAAGCAAAGGTTGGCTTCTTTTAGGAATCTAAAATTAAAGACACATTTAGTATTTTATACATTTTTTTTCTTTGCTACATAATGGGGCAGGGATGGCTCAGCAGGTAGAGTGGTGGCCCCATGATCGGAAGGTCGGGGGTTTAATTCCCCTGAACAGCTACCCTGAGGTAACCCTGAGCAAGGTACCATCCCTACACACTGCTCTGCAGGCGCCCAATGGCTGCCCACTGCTTCACTGAGTGAATGGGTTAAATGCAGAGAGGAATTTCCCCACGGGGATCAATAAAGTACACTTTCTTTCTTTCTTTCTTCTTAATTCCAGATATCTTGCTTCGTATATTTGATTTCTTCAGTATGTATCTACAATGTAAAAAGTAGTAAAAATAAAGAAAACCCATTAAATGAGAAGGTGTGTCCAAACTTTTGACTGTTTATATCTATCTATCTAGATATATAGCTATATAGATATACATACATACATTTTACTGTTCAGATTTTAGGTTGTTTGATCTGCTGTGTGGAGCAAGCTTTTGTCTGATAGCTGCTTCTTATCTGTAAAACCATAATTTTGCTAATCTGTTGTGTCTTTCCCTGTGCTGCAGAAGATGCATGCATACATTCGCACCCTCCTCCATCCTTCTTTCCCCCCCTTTTCCCGTCCTTGCAGGAGCCTTTGAAAAGTAATGGGTGTACACAGAGTACGCTATTGATTTAGTCTTGCTGTGCTCAGGGAAAAAGTGAGCTTTATTTTCTCCAAAATACAAACCAAAGAGGAAAACATTGGCCATGTTATAGAGGGCTTTTCACATTCAATTTCTGTCTGTTTTCTTTTTCTTCCCCTTTTGCTGTTTTGTCCTTCTTTGTTCCGCCTGTCTTTCTTGTCAGTCTTCCTTTTGTTTATGAATTTTCTTTCTCAATTCATGTCTCTCTCTCACTCAGCTTCAGCTGTCTATTTACTGCGCGTTTTGTATGTTAGACACCAGGTAGTGCCCAACACTGACCTAACACACCCACATACTGCATGCTACTCCTGCATCTGTAGCTGCCTTTGTGACCTAAACTTGAGTGAAACACACATCTGCACAGAATGGAAACACAGGCACATACACTACACATGTAGCAGGGCTGTGTTGTGGTGTGTTGTGCGCCTTGGGCAGTCCTTCAAGCTACTGATAGAGGTTTAAGACAAGTGGCTGCTCTTTCATGTTACCGAGACAGTGTGCAACCACCCATACTAAACGTTTGGATACAGAAGGGGTGGATGCATGGTCAGGTTGAAATCGAATGGATAAACTGATCAATAAATTGATGTGTACACAGCAAATCCATCATGTCCAAATTAACACTGTCAGATTTGATTTCAACACTATTAATGGTTAATGATTAATCAATGGTTTTTGAAAAACATTTATTCTGAACTGTGCACCACAATTTCAAAACATTTTCTGAAAGATGTAACAGTATACATGTTCTCACTTTCATTAGAATTTTGTTTATCAAAAGGTCTGACATAGGTGAGCTGGTAAATGCAAATAACAGCATTCTCATCACTTATTTCTTCAATACAATATGCATGTCCTTCATTCATCCCTTTGTGGAACTTCAACGCACTTCTGCTCTCCCCCATATTCCATCTTCACAAGCATATCCTGTGCGGAGATCGAATAAAAATTAGTTGACACTAATTAATGGCACAAATAATCCAGTAAACAATTGCAGCACAGTAAAAAAAAAAAAAAAAAGGAATCCTCTTTGAGCCATTACTTGTGTAAAGTATTTTCCCAAAAGACAAAGACACAGGCAACAGGTAATACTGAACTAAATGTAAAACCTCAACCTTTTTCATTTTTACCTAAACCGTGTGCACAAAACTCTGGAGGGATCTATGCTAACGTAGAACCCAGTCAGGACGTCTGCTACTGCTGTTTGCTCGTTTTTTTTTTTTTATGGGCGATCGTTTTCAGGCTTCAAGTAGCACCATTATACCAACATTTCACATTCTAGACATTGTTTTAGGTGTATTTGACCAAAAGTTTGACTGAAAATTCACATGCAAGCTTTTTTTCAAGGCTGTGGTATTTGCCCGCAAACAATACCTTTCAGCTAGCTAAAACAGAATATTATGCTATCACCGAGCAACATGGCTAATGCCTTCCACACAGCTTTGTCTCAACTCCAAAGAGCCACAGAAGTAAAAGCTAATAATAATTTAAACAATCTTTGAAAAAATGACTTACCAAGCATGGCAAACAACTCAAATATGTAGAGCAAATGTTCTGAAACGGCTTCACTTCAGCTTCGATTGGAGCCGTGCTGGGGGCGGAGTCTGTGAATTTACTCTGTTGGTGTCATAGCCCCTGTAGGAGTTCAGAGTTAAGAGGTCAGGAGTTAATGTTTCCATTGTAACACCTCCAGATTTGACAGAGAAACACTCATTTTTAACACTCGATTTTAACTACTATCATTTTACACCTCAGAGTTACATTAAAAGAATGTGACTCTGCTTAGAGTAAAATTAACTCTACTTTTGCAAGGAGACTATTAACACCAAAAAATTTAACACTTTTGAATTTGCTGTGTAGGCATACACAGGCTTGAACACAAAAAGAAAGCCATACCAACTTTATAAATAAATCACTTGCTGCTGTGGGACTAACCACAAAACCACAGTGATCAAATAAACAGCCTTCTTTCAAATTAATGGATCTGATCTGAAGAGATACTGAGACAGGTTTTTACATATCTTGGTGTCGTCTGTTATGTGGTCTTTCTCTTTACTCCAGGGACTGGATGATTATGAAGTGTGCCCCTCTTAGAATTGAACTCGCTTTCACTGCAACGTGTCATCAATAAATTGTTTGTGAGTGAATAAATGAATAAATATGAACCACAATATGTTGTGCAAGACGGTATTCTTTGTTAAGAATTTCCTCCTCCTATATCGGCAGCCACCAGCGTCATCACCCTGATTAAGTTGCATAAGAGAAAAGAGAAAATTTGGCCTCATTTACATCCCCTGGGAAAGAACAAGTGTGGAGAGGGAGCTGAGGGAGGGAACGAGGAGAGAGCGAGGGAGCGATGTAGAAAACAAGGTGTCCTTGCGATCACATTGCAGTTTTTCTTTAAGTGTTTGTCATTTGATTGCTCAGCGGTGGAAAGGCTTTTAGAGCATATGAGGAGCAAATTAAGAAAAAGGGAAGAAGCTGGAGAACTAGAGCTCTATAAATAGTGTTTGTGTTTGCGTGTGTTATCCCTGCAGCCTCATTGCAGCAATATTGAGTTTGAACCTCAGATTATGCAAAAGGGATTTAACCTGTGACATCAGCCCAGGGTGCAGCTTATACATAAGGTGGTAGTCCACATGGCTGGTGTTTGTGCTATTTGTTATTTTTACCTTGGTTATGTGTCAATTTTAAAAAGTAAGAGCTTGCATTCTTTTGGGATGTGCAAACAAATACAGAACTGTGTATTATTTGAAATGTATTCTTATCCCTTTAGGAGGTATGACTTGTCACCCTCTCCATTGGTGTTGTTTACTCCTCCCTACTTGGCTACATGGGGGAGAAGTGTAGCCCTGTCACTGTGTCCCTGCAGACACCAGCAGCTTAGCTGTCATGGAGGTTTCTTAGCTACTTGAAGCTGTGGACCCATTCACACAAATGGGGAACAAGCCAAAGAAGAAACTTGAATTGAATATAAGAAATATTTCTTGAATATGAAATAAGGACACCGTGTTAGAGTTTATATTTACGCGTATGCACCTTTCATGTTAATCCTTTAATTACTTAACACTGCTCAGAACTCGTTCTGCCTTTTGGTTTTGTAGCTGTGACTGCTCATGTTAACACAATACCCCGTGTTCTTGTTGCAATAAGTGTAACGTGTATGACTTGTGTCCGTGGATTGTAAAGGGTGTGCTGAGGCTACTCCAGCAATGACAACATTTCTTATGTTTACTGTCTAAGAGAATAAGCCAGATAAAATCAACAGGAGTAATCTCAATATCTGCTTGAAAGCCTGAAATTTAGCACAAAATAACCCCCCAACCGCCCCATCCCACAATCTGGTACATGAAGTCAGAGAGTGTTAACTATTAACCAGGCAGGGGAATGAAGGCTACGGTTGACTTTCATTACAGGGAAATGTAGGATTCAGCATTTTTGGATCTCCACCAGTGCTCGGTAACAACACAGTGTTATATTTTCCACATACGTGAATATGCAAGGGCCTGCCTCGCCAGACAAAAGTCTACCTAAACAAAGGTGAATGCAGACGTCTGCGTTTTGTCCAGTGTGTTGTTGTAACACTGCATTATAAGTCACAAACTCTACATGTTTTCTCCATGTAGACTCAAAATGGACTATAAAATAGTATAAGAAGAACTGCTCATCTGTTGTGTCTGCAGCTGTCAGAATAACCAAATCTGTACCTTTTTTTTTTTTTTTTTTTTAAATGTTCACCAACATCCTGGGATTCTAGTTACAGTGAGTGATGCTGTGTTTTCTCGGTATTTAGGGATATCTGACAGTCACATTCCAGACCAGTATCTAAAATGACAACACTAAACTATATCAAATAAATTGAACAGTATAAGAATGAAGAATCCGTTTCTGAGAGAATTCCCTAAAGGCACGTAAGTTAAGGCTCAACCCTGTTGAAGCAGAACAAGCCAATTGCCTTAAGTTACATTTAATATTCACTAAATCTATTTAATATCCCCATATTGTGCAGCTTGCACTTGTGTTGCGTTTATTGGTTATATAGTTTCTTGAGCAAATAAAGATGAAATGTAGTACATTCGACTATAACCCACCCCACTACATTTATGAAATGACGCTATTTAAGTTGATGGGAGAGAGTTAGTTTGGCTGCATTAGGTATGAGTGCATTAATGTCATGGAAATACTTAAACACACTAAAATATAAACACTAAACATGTGCTTATATTTTATACCCATGCAGAAATACTAAAGAGTCAGGATGCATTTCTTTCCTTTACATTTATGGACATGTCCACAGCTTAAAGACTGCTGCAGCCAAGTGTAGATTTCTAATCACCTCATTGTCTAATGAGATGCTGATGGAAGCGGGCATGCTGAGTATATTAAGAGACCGTAAGAATTCCAAGCTGCAGTTAACATCAGAGGGTGCAAGTGTGTTGGCTTATGCTGGCTTGACTTGCAGTACCACACTATTTTATGCTACTGCTTTGATTAACAATGGATGACTCTGCTTTGTTCTTTTCTATCTCTCTCTGTCACTCTATCGCTCATCCTTCTTGTTTTTGAGTAAACTCAGTGTAGATATGTGAGAGGAAGAAAGATGGGAGCTGAGACTGAAAATATAGAAATATCGAGAGGGAAAGATGAGGAGAAGGAGAAAGTTGGGTGGCAGAGTAACAGGTGAGTGACAGGAATGATGGGGACAGGAAATGGGGTGGTGGGGGTGGGGGGGACAGATAGATAAAAGAATTCGGTCCATTTCTTGCTTGTATAAATGTTTGAATTTCAAAGGTGCTACTGCTGATGTGGTGAACACTACACCCCCACCCCTGCTCCTTCTCTTAGCCAATCATCGCACCACACTGCTGTATTTGGGTCATGGCAACGTGTTGCTACTGTCTCCACTGGCAGATACAATGTGCTGTAATCTCCAAAAAATAGGTTGGGAGAAAAGTGAGGAAACTGGAAGAAGAGAAGAGCCTTCTTAAAAAATTGAACCTCCTCTCCTATGATTTTCTTGTAAACACAGTATCATTTTTTGCTGTTATTTCCCTTTTCTTTCTTTATCTGAGAAAGTTTGCCACAGGATTCCCATTCTCCCATCCCATCTCTGGCCTTTGCTCACTTTTATTCACAAGATGTGAATAAAGTGTCATCAATGAAATCTTCACAAAAACCACATGTTTAAAATGAATCTAAAAATCGCTGGTGTTTAACGGAGACTGAGCCATTGATTTTCCTACTGCTCAAAAACCCTGCTGATATTTAATGGATGGTCCATCGGGAGAAAGAATTAGAGATGGAGGCAGTGAGAAAGATCAAGTAGAGGGGAAAAAGGCAGACGAGAAAGAAAGAGTTCACAACACACCTAGATAGAATTTCATGTCCCTGTGTGACTAAATTGATTGTTGCTGCTCGTACATCCTTAAATTAATCAAGATTGTTGTAGTTTGGTGACGGTGGCCACTGTGCTCCTTCATCTGCACCTTCCCTTGTAATTATTTTGGTCCTAGGACAATGCTTGCACTTCTGAGCTGACCCCAAATCACGTTAGTGTACCCTATATGATTTATTTGTGTTTATTCATCTTGTCCTTTAAATTATTACTTACTGTATGGTTGGTATTTTAGAGGGCTCTTCTTCCTGTGGATGTCAGTTGATAGGGTAGATGGTGTTCATGTAGTTAATGCCAGCTTGCAAATCTGTAGCAAAAAAGCAAACAGCTGTGTAGCCACACAAGAGCCAAATGTAAAGACTGACTGTGCAGTCATAACCAAGACAGTAGAAGTGATTATGTGTTTGTTAAACAAATGCACATAGACACAGTCTGCATAATTGTGTTTCTGAGACTAAAACGAACGCTGTATTTTCAAAATAAAAGTACAGAGCAAAACTTCCGAGATTCATGCATAGAAATATGAATTTGTATTTTATTTGGAGTTCTGAAACTTGATTATGTAACAAAGGTTTTTATTCTTTTTGTATCAATAAAATGCTGGTGTGGTTTGTGTGGTTTAAGCTAACAAGATAAAATCAGTTATTTTGGGTTTGTTTTCACAACCGCTGTGAGTGGTATGCATTTTTGCCAAATCTCAGCAACACTGTGCTTAAAGAAGCAAATTCACAATTCATTTCTGCATGTTAACTGGCAGTGCCTCATTTTGCAACCTTTTGAAACCCAAAAATCATGAATCAACCAGACTGACACAATGTAAAACTCCACCAAACTTTTCGTTATCTGTGCACTCTGCTGGTGTTTGGATACTCATAAATATGAATAAGGTTATGAGTCACACAGAGTTCAAACTTGTGTGTGTGTGTGTGTGTGTGTGTTCTTCCTGGGGATGTTGTGTGTTGAGGTAGAAAATGTTTCCCTGAAGGCTCCTTCATGCAGTTTATTACACATCAGTCCCATAACAACTATAATCTCTCTTCCTCTCTCTCTCTCCCTGTCTGTCAGTCTGTCTATCCTTCTCCCTTCCCTCTTCACTACATCTCCTTCTGTTCACTAGTTCTTGTTGCCCCCTTACTCTCAGCACTCACAATCCCTCTCTTCTCTGTATGTTGATTTTCTCTGAGCATCCTCCCTCACCCACCCGTCTTGCTCTCTCTCTGGTAGCGGATGTGGGATGTTGGGACCGCTCCACAATTTTCCCTGCATCATTGCTATCTGGTGGCAGCGATAATGATGGCTGGAGCGAGGGATGGAGGGGTAGAGAGAGGGAAGAGGTGAGATGGAGTGCTCATCCACAACAGCTGCCAGTGACTGCATTAAGCAGCCCATGTATGTTGCAAAGGGTCTGACGAAGGACATTGTCATCTACCCTCTGTTGCTTTGTGCTCTTCCTTACACACATAGAGTATAGATGAGAGTTTGTGAATGTGTTTTTACACGCTTGTGTAGAAAAGCACCCTGGACTCAATGCTGCACACAAGAATGTGTAAAGGTGTCGTCATTCAAATGGAGGTTTTGTGCAATGAAAAATGCTAATATTCAAACAGTCAAGCTAAATTTATCTAAGGCTCCAACCAAGAGGCTGAAAAGGACTGAAAAAAAAAAAGCCAGTGTGGGAAGTGGCAAAAAAGAGCAGGTCTTTGAATGGCCACTTTAGACAGGCTCTAAGAATGAGTCAGTCTCCATAGACTCCATGATAAAATGCAAATATACAGCAAAAATAAAGATGTTCACAGCCTGGCACTGACAAGATTTTTAGCTAAATTCCCCATTCTTTATAACTGTGTAGTGGTAAGTTGTTTTATAGCTCAACTATTTTAATTCTTATGCCTTAAGGTTATTATTGGGGTTGTGGCTATTTTGATTGACAAGTACAAGCCAAGGAGGCTTCTGTAGCCAATAGTGATCTGCTATGCCTCATCTCACCTAATCTGACTCACTGAATCACTTGTGGTGTTGCTGCTTTTTCAAGCGTCTCTAATGGAATTATTGGGCAAATTATTTTGATTGCTGTGCAACGAGTGTACTAACAGCCAAACCAAGGTGATTGTGCTTATATTTGGGTGAGTGAATTTCTATATTCTTGGCACTAATTAGTAGGTAAGCCTGTAGGTATGCAGCTTGGTAACACAGTGAGGTACCTGATAACTATACTTCCTTGTCCAAATATGGCTACTTCTGAATTCAAAACAGCAACACAACTTCACAAATAAATTGAAGAGACCAACATATACTAAGAGTGGGTAATTATCCTCAAGATTACATCAAGTTTTCAGATTATTTCAGTATCTCAAGAAAATTTGCTATAAAATGGGGGGTATGTTACATCCTTATGTGAGCACAAAATTAACCTTCATAGTATTCACCATTGAAATATTAAGTAAAAGCCTAAAATAATTGCTTAACACAACAACAACTAAAGTAACCTAACCCTTTAACTTGACAACAGTACGTTATTGTCACGTAATCAAACTGAAAAATATTTTCTACCTTGGATTTTGTATTTCGCTTAAAGCCCTCCTTTTTCCACTATATAACCACATTAGTAATTTCCATCCACCGATTGCGTTTCCTGTTATATTCTAACGAGCCAGTGTTCCAGTGATGCTCGGTTGACTCATTTATTTACATTTGGGTCGCACATCACATCTGCTAGTATCTCCTCCTAGCTTGCCTTCCTAGCCTGGTTGTACTCAGTGGTGTATTTTTGCCTCAAGTGGTGACACAAGTTTGTTATTTCCACCTTCAGCAGGAACAGATTTCTTGCATATTTTGCAAAGTACTGTGGTTTGCTGGAGGTTGCTGAAGTAGCTCCCTTTTTCAGTACTAAATCAACATCGGAGGCTGGCACGTCACTCCCAGACATGTTTGGGTTTGTGTCATTGTTGTGCGCTCTAGGAAACCTTAACACATGGTGCCGATATGTCATTGCAAGATGACATTTTTGGTCATGTAAAAAGGTATTCCTGTATTACTGGTGGATGGTTTGATATGACACAGCGCTAACGTTTATAACTTTTAATGTACGGTTCAAGCCTCCAACCTTTAATTTTAACAGAAGCTCTCCTTGCATTTGTAATAATGTATCAACAAATATGGAAACAAAATCAGGGCATTGCGCAGGTTCGGCTTGATTGCAAACTGAATCGTGAAATTGTTGCCACACCATTGCAGTGTTTACTCCTCTTTGTCCTTTGTGGTGCTCTCTGAATGGATTTGTTTCCTATCTAGCCAGCCTGAAATGTTACAGAGGTATTGTGAAGGTAGATGATCGACTGCAATCTCCTCCCCCTCTTCCATTTTACGAGTTGGACCCCATGGAGTGAATTAGGTTAGTTATTTGTCTCCCTGTACAGAAGTGTGTTATAATTTTAGCAGAGGGTTCAGTCTTTAAAGGTTGTCAATAACCTCCTTTTCTTGTGGAGGTATCATTGTAGAGTGTGATTTTTATTACATTTTTAAAAACTCTAATGTTTGCTCCCAATCTTTTTTCCATCCCCTCCATCCTTCTTGCCTCTGCAGTGGCAAGCAAGGTGTTGCAGCTGCTTGGGAATGTTAACAATTCAATTCAATTCAATTTTATTTATATAGCGCCAAATCACAACAAAAGTTGCCTCAAGGTGCTTCATAGATACAGAGAAAAAAACCAACAATCATATGACCCGCTATGAGCAAGCACTTTGGCGACAGTGGGAAGGAAAAACTAACTTTTAACAGGAAGAAACCTCCGGCAGAACCAGGCTCAGGGAGGGGCGGGGCCATCTGCTGCGACCGGTTGGGGTGAGAGAAGGAAGACAGGATAAAAGACATGCTGTGGAAGAGAGACAGAGAAGGATCAAATTCCGCATCCCAGTAGTATGCTTGGATGTGGTTGTGCTTCCTTCTTCTGATTTGTAGGAAAGCATGAGAAGCACAAAAAGAAAATAAAAGTGTGACCTTTAGTTGGGTGACAGCGTCCTGGATTTAATGTTTATTGTCACAGATTGACTAAAGACACTTGTGAATCAGTTTGCTTGTTGTTTATGTTTTGTCTTTGGGGCATTATATCATATTATAACATCAACATTACACTAACTAAAGAACAGGAAAAAACAAGATATGTAATTAATGAAGTCCACTGTGGTCTATGATTTTTATCTGCATTACTTATCATTCCTTCAAGCATTTAATAATTGATGGAAAAAAATGTTCCCCATCCTTTAAATGTTCTTTCTCTGCTTTCTTGCTCTCTCTCTCTGGGTCTCTTGATACCCCATTAGCTAAGTTTTTTGCTTCCTCTTCTCTTACGCCTCTTAGGCCCATAGCATAAGTACATCCATCCACACGTGGCATATGTACTGTACATCAAGTTAAACCGACCTCTAAATCTCTTTCAGCTTCCACATTTTCCCATTCTCTTTGAAGGATATGTTGTTTTTGGTGCAGTGGCATGCTGTTTGCTTATGGCATAAATATCTTCTCTTTTCTGACTCTTCTCCTCTTCTTGTCATTTGAAATTCTCAGATACTCACTCACTTTTCCTCTCTAACCTCCTGCTAGGTAAACCCATTGACCTCAGCTTCCACTGTCTGCATCCTACTTGGAGAGCCGGTCCTCTTACTGGCTGACCTGGCTTTTGCTTTCACAGTGTTGTTGCATTTATGGAGCTGAGAGTTTGTTGCATAGCTCTGGTCTGTTGCTTGACCTAACTTTACAGGATCCGGTCTGTGTGTGTGGCTATGTGTGTGTCTGTATAGTCATGCATGTCTTCTCTTTCATCTATTTATGTGTTAGTGTGACAGTTCTGTTTCCCAGCACACTTTCTTTACCCGTTGCCTTTCCATTCGGGTCAGAATAGAGAGCCTCCTTCTCCTCCATGAGATGCAGGCCACAACTGGCCAGAATGTTTCGAGCCTGGGCAAGAGGACTAGTAGAGGTCCAGTCTCTAGTCAGAGCCCCCAGAAGGCTTTTTGAAGTGTGTTCAACAGCTGAACAGGGAAATAAACCATCATTTTCAAAAGTGAATTGGGCTATGGACCCAACAGCTCTCTTTCATACTCTCTTATTCTCATTATGTTCCCTCTTTCCTCGCTGTAGTTTCTATCTCTCTCCTTCTATAATATTCTCACCCTTCCAGCCTTTCTGCTCACATCCCCTGACTGCGGGAGCTGAATGGTGCTCATTACTGAGCCCTTTAGACCAGTACTGGTGGCTCTCTGCAAGCTGTGAACCAGCTAGCTGTCTTGTTCTGACTGGCTCTTTGTGTTGCTGCCTTGGAAGCAGGGAACACTCCTCTGCCTCTGCCCTCCTAGGAGTGTAAAGCTCAGACGTAGCGACTTTAAATCGGGTACAGTGAGCATGGTTCATTGAATGATGGCCGCTGAAAGAGAATAGAGGGGGTGAGGAAAAACATGGGAATAGTAAGCAAAGATGACTGCACTGCAAGTTTTTCAAGAGGAGAGATTCTGCAGTGCTCTGCCTTAGAAGAGACACCGAAACAGCCACACACAGGTGCGCACACACCACAGATCATCAGTGTCACCAGTTTGCGCTGTTTTAATTAATAATTTGGTTGCAAAACACAAGAGGAGTAATTAATCTTAATTTGTCACCAAGGTAAAGTATTGTAGTAAGGGAATTGTCATGTTCTTTGGTTAACATTAACAGACACTATATGGATCACATCTGCCTGATGTTTTTGCAAAAATAAGGATGCAGTGAGTTCTATCAGTGTAGTGCTGTCGTACAGTCTAATACATTACTGCATAGATACGGTTTTGTTTGTACAGGGCAACATATTTATTAGGCCACCTGTCATGAAAACATAAATATTTTCAGAATCTGTCAAAAATATGTTTAAAACCATCAATTATGTCATTTATTAGGAAAATAACAAACTGATTTAACGTTTTTAAACCCAAATTTGAGCTGACACGTTGTACTTCTCTGGGAAGTTAGAAATTAATCAAGCATAACATTCAACCACTAAAACTAATGTTTCGTATTTCAAGTAAATAACTGTAACTCTGCATCTTAATCAAAAAAATGATAATGTGCATTACTATCTTTTTCTATGTAAAACAGTAAATTTGAAAGTTTGCAGATGACAGCAGTAATTATATTTTAACATTCAAAATATCATTTTAATTTCAAGAGCTTGGACATATTAAACTTTATAGAAATATAAAAATGATTTTGGTAGCAGTACTGTGAATTTCAGGGCAGCTGCAGTGTAAACCTTACACTAGGTGGTGGTATAATAAATTTGTGCAAAAGCACCCAAGTATTGCCTCTCTGCTGCACAACAGCAGTTTTTTAACCTTTTGAGACTTTTCCGTAATGAATTCTTTGACTCTTTAAGTGTTATTATTTCATTTATTTCATTACACTGCTGGTGGGGCTACAATTGCTGTTTTATTATGGACTGGAAAGAATCGTTTTTTTGTTTTTTTTGTTTTTTTTTTTGTTTTTTTATTGTTAGCCAACAACTTCAGTGGCTCAGGTTTCTTAACTTCACAAATCATTAAATGAAAATCGTGAAAGATAAACGGTACAGCATAAAAACATATTAAAAATGATGATCTGCACATTTCATGATCCACTACTGGCTATAAAACACCAGGCAATCTGATTATTAGTTAATATTTCATATGGAACAATTGTAATTCACCTACCCCCACCCATCCCCTCAAACATACAAAACTCTGAACCTCCACTTTCACTGATTTCCCCCACCCAACTCGCACATGAACTCTTGCCCACAAACACTCAGATTGTGTTGTGCACTGTTGTTTTTATACGATTGTATTGTATTGTCTTTGTAACTTTATGTTGTTCTAGTGTAACTCTGAGGGCTGTTGGAGCACTGCAATTTCAAATTCCTGTGCATGATCTGTGCATATTGTTTTTGACAGTAAAGCTGACTTTGACTAGTCAAAGTCAAAGTCGCTACACAACTTTTTATTTTGTTAATGTCAGCCATAGTGTTTTTCATCACATTCCTCAGATTTCTTCTTTTAATGCTCTATGTGGACATGATATCTCCTCATTGTGTTTGTGTGGGCAATATGTCTGTGAGTGTTTACTCTAAGAGCAGTCCACCAAGCTGTGTGGTAATGCCCGCAAAGAGAGGTCTACAACTCTTTAGCAAGGGGCAGGACTCCCTTTGGAGACACCAGTTATGTTGTGTGTTTGTGTCCTTGCAAATGCCGATATGTTTGTGGGGCATTAATGTTGCTGGTGGCAATCTACAAAGGATTTGTGGTTTGTGTGAGCTTGTGTGTAAGCACATATGTTTGACAGCCTCACAAGTGGCCCACTCTTAATGAATTCCTGCAGGTTGGTTTTGCTCTGTGTAGAGCAGTGTTGGATTACATCCCAATGATTCCCACTTTACTACAATCTTCTTCACTGGAAAGCAGCCACAACATCACCAACAGCCCTTTCGACTGAGAGCTGCCCAGAGCCAAAAAATACGCTGGCTGACCACTTCCTTAAAGATATGGAGGGAGACAACGAGACAGCTCAATTTAGCCTGAACTCCTCACAGTTTGGGGGGGGGAGAGAGAGAGAGAGAGAGAGAGAAAAAAACACTGGAATCGGGCTGGTTGAATAGTGTTGTTACTTACTAATTTACACTTTCTGTCCCACAGCTTGAATATTAAACTATGTCTATATGTTATATTTTGCTACTGTGTGTTATTTAATTAGCTGGACTAGTTTATTTCACATCTTTGAGCAGCTATGTGGCATGCAAGATGCAGTATACAGGTTATGACTTGGTACCATAGAAGTGACTAAAGTTTTGAAAATCATATTAGTATCTAAAACTTCTTTCACCTGCTTCCTTTTGGAAGCTACAGCACGTCGTGTAGGTCATCCTGTAGCATCTGTCACACCAACTCTCTGCATGTTCTCCTCCACTGGGTACATGAATCTGCTCTGTGGTCTTCCTTTATCCAACATATTCACTGTCCCTCCACCCCACCACGCATGTTCAGACCATCTCAGCCTTGCCTCTTTAAACTTGTCTCCAAACTACTCAACCTGAGCTATTCCGCTGATCTACTCATTTCTGATCTTGTCCGTCCTGGTCAGGGTGGGAATCATATTTGCAACACACTCTCACCTGTATCCACAAGCCTTAAAGCATTCTGCTGAGAGAAAGAAAATGACACAATATTTGGTTTTCTAGTTATTCACTTAAACTAGTAAAAATGCAATTATAATGCTTATTTATGTTTCACTTTTGCTGCTGCTCCCCTACATGTTATGAAGGGGGTGACAAGATAACAAGATTATGCACTACATTAATAATTTATGTAGGAATATTATTGTATTCTCTATGTTATTAGATTGTACTGATGCAAAGTACACACTATTTAATAGAGGATTTGTTGGGATACTGATTTGGTTTGCATTGTGTTTGCATGACTTAGAGTGTGTATGTTTTCGTTCTTTGTCAGTGTATACAGTCATTTGCATTGGACTCTCTTCTCATGTCTCTCCTTCCTCTGTGTATACATAATTTCCCTCATTGATTTCTGGCTGGACTATTTGTCACCCACTTACTCAAGTCAAATTAGTGAGCACCGTTCGTCGTATCCACAGTTCAATCTATTACCAGGGGTGGGGTGGGGGGCATTCCCACACTAAGCATAATGAACATCATGCTTACTGGGGGAAAAGCCTTTGTGCATAGTGTGTTTGGGTGGAATTAATGGGAAATTTCCAGCTTGACAAAGCATGAGTTATCCAGCATGTGCATGGATGGAATGAAACTGTGGCACAGAGCTGGTAGGTGTAATTTACATTAGTGCAAGTCACTGCTTCGGTGACGCTTTGCCACACACAAGCCTGGAAGTAACGCTTAGCTTCCCAGATGTGTATTACATTAAATACAAAACCAGTTCATTTGAAAATAATGCATTAAATATACGGTATCGTCATCTCTTACATTTACTCCCTTGCCTCACTGCATAGAACCAGCTAGCTTTGTATAGCACAACAGCCAAGATATAATAGATTCCCATCATTAATAAAAGAAAATCAAAATTTTGTTGTTGGGGGGAAAAAAAGTGAAGCAACTGCTCACGATCATGCTCACATACACTTACACACACCCTTGTTTCTATAGGACAGTGAGAGAGTGAAAACTAATGTTAACCAGTCTGTTTTAAGTGGAGTGGTATTTGGAGAAACTGCCAAACACGAGTCCCATAGATCCCCACACCATTCCCCTCCCCCAGCACAAGAACCCATTACTGCCAATTAGCCCAGGTCCCAATGAACTGTGAATGAACTATCACTCTGTGTGCGAGAGAGACAGAAAGAGAGAGACAAACACACCTGTACGCATATAGAGTCGAATTCACGGGCCATTACTGTATGATTAGAAAAATAGCACCCTATTTTTAGTTTGAGAGCTGAAAAGCTGTGACTCAAGCACAGGCACTGTGCCGCTGTGATTAAAATCCAGATTAGAGCACGCATGTTTTTGGTAGTGGATGAAGTGGCTGGCGAAAACTCAAGCAAAACCTGTCTGTGGTGCCTTTTATTTTTATTTGAGCATGTTTAAAGTCATTTATCTGATAAAATCTTCACAATAAATGCTTAGATGCAAACATATATGTTCCAGCATTACTCTGAAAACAGAACAAACTGAGAAAATTTTCACTTTTATATATAAGCACTGATGTTGTTGTGTGTTTCTGCAAAGTCAAAAAAATCTTCACTTGCTTAGTGATGCGAGTGTGTCTGATCAAGCCACTTCATACTGAATCACTGGAATGCCAGAGCTATAGTTGAAGTTAAATAGAGAGTGGCATTTTCTGCTTGTGTCAAAAGCAAGATTTATTTTCAAAGGTTTGTCTGCCTCTGTGTTGGTTCTTCTAATCATATTTGAGGGAAAAACTCGTCTCGCCTCACAGAAAACAAAAGAAACACATCTATGAGAAGAAAGCACCTAGCGTAAAGTCGCAGAATAATAAGTGAAGATAATGTTGGTGGAACAACTCAGCTCACTATTAGGGCCATCAAACAATGACCATGAATCCTGGCAGGGAGCATGATATGGTGTCTGAATTTGACGAGTGTGGCGTGTTTACAAATTTGGGTATCACGTTATCTGTGAAAAACGATTGTGCACACCTCCTTGGTTCAGTATGCCATGAAAGAAAACTTAAATGAGAGGTAGGCAGAGATAGCAGAAATAGGAGGAAAAGTAAGGATGAAGAGATACAGGAAAGGAGCAGAAAAGATAAGCTGGAAAAGGTCAATACACTGGAGCTCAAGGAAATGAATCAAATCAGAGAAGAAAGGGGCGAAGAGTGAAAAAGTCTATTGTCTCACACGGTGGAACTGGTGCATAAGATAATAGAAATATTATTACACAGAATCGTTACGGATTCTAATGTGTGTGTTTTGGTGCAGTCTGGACTCAGGGCTGTGAATTGTCTCCATATGACCTTGACTATTTTGTAGGCAAGAATCAGTTGATAATAGCTTAACAACTGTGAGCAGAAAATGGTGAGAAAGGCGAAATTTAAGTTGAACAGCTGAAAGAAATGTGTTTCTGTTCTCCTCGGGTGATTTCTTTTTGTTACCCTAACTGGCATTTAATTGTGGTAGCTTTTGCAGGTTGTCCAGTATGAGGTCTAAGTATGAGCTATTAGGAGCTGCAACTGATGATCATTGTCGTTAATATCTAGCCAATCAGAGTTCCTAGTCGCTTGCTTTGTCCCTTCAGCAGTCCAAAACCCAATTCAATTCCATTTCCAATCAAGCTTTGCTTGAGAAATTACTTTAATGATGGAAGTATTTAATTTGCTGCTGATTTTCAGTCAATCTCTTAATATATTAATCAACTTATCATTTCAGCACTTGAGCTGTTTTTCACTAAATAGATGGAGAAATGGAAATGTAGCTTTGTTCTCGGCTCCCCGTCTGGATTTGCACGCTTCCAAGGGGTACAGCTGGAGAAGGTACACAAGCTGGGTGCAGTTTTTGCAGGTGTATAGTTTGCCTGGGATTGATTTATACATAGCCCCCAAATGGTTTGCCTTTAGAATTTAAGTCACTTTTGTGTATGACTGTGTGTGTGTTCCTTTCTCTGTGCGGATGTGCGTGTATGCCTCTGTATGTGTGTCTGGCAGAGCAGGGAATCCCGGATCCCTGCAGTATTCTCCTCAGTTCAATGCGATGCACCTGAGCCCCACTCTCAAACCAATCGGGCGCTTGTGATTCGGATCAGGGGCTTCGTCAGGTGTCACAGCGGTAGACCTGGACACACACATGCAATCAGAAACATACACACACTCAAGCACCGGTTATTTGTTTTAGCGCCGGACGCGCACAATGTCGTTCTTAAAATGCAATTTCTAATTTGGTTAAAAAAAATGCCAATGTTGACATTGTCTTTGTGCGCACTGACATAATAATAACACAAGCTAGGATGCAATGAAAATAAAAATGTATGCCACAGATTTTCAGTGAAAAAGAGGCTTCGGACCACTCTTATTATATAGAAAGTGTACTACAAAGAAGCAGTTTCAAAGACAGTGATTTTATGATGTCGCCATGCACAATTAAAATGGGGTATCTAATTTTTATGCTGCATTTTTTAACATGACAGTGAATGTATCTGTTAATATGGCCGACTGAAGGACATTTCAGAGCTCTAGAGTGGTTCAGACAGCTGTTGTTTCCTCTGCAGTGTTTCTGTGGTATTATATACTCTTGTAATTCTACACCATGTGTTGTGTACATGTAAGAACGTCTGTTCGGGTCAGTGCAAACAGCATGTCTGATTGTATGTACTGGACATGTGCCAGCCGCTGACCTCCCGTCATGACAACAGACCACAGCATGCAACATGGTTCAGAGGCAACAGGGCGATCAGATGGTCGAGGGAAGGAAGGGGGTTAGGTGATTGAAGTTAATTGGAGGAGAGAGGACAAGAGGAAGAGCCAGGTAGGAGAAAGTGGATACAGGAAAGGAGGACCTGAAGGGTGGAAAAACTAGCCTGATTGAGAAAGATACAGTGAGCCTTTCAGAGTCAAAGCACCCAACAGTTTGGATTTCTTTGCATGAAGAAGCCTCATTATTTTCTCATGGGTGGTCGGACATGATTTCACCGAGAGAGAAAGATAAAGATAAAAAAATGTAGAGAGGAAATGGAGAATTAGAGCTGCTTTCCCCCTTTGTGATTTCATCAATTTCTGTTACGGTTCCACATAATCAGCCAGTAACCATAGCTGAAAGGAGACTTTCACTGCTTTGCACACGTACACTTCAATTTATTAACAAAGTAAAATTGGGATATTATTAATAAAAAGTTTGCATTTCTACCTTTATGTAACTAGCTTTACACTTGTTTTAAAAAAAAAAGTACATGTATGTACATGTATTTAAAAGTTGTTATATTATCAAATATGATGAAAACTGAAGTCTTCAGTCACTAAATTAACTGAATAATCTATTCAGTAAAATTGCAGAAGCTTTGCATTTATGCACATTTTTCCCATATGCGTTTCCTCACAACACTGAGCTGAGAATATACGGCAAAAATAAACCGTTTTTCTGCCCACAAAAACTGTTACAGTATGTGGGTGTGTCAGAAGTTCTAGGATTAACGTGGCATAGTTTGCTAAAATGTAATCTACGGGTTGTCGTAATGACTTGTTTTATGTTACTTTATATTAGTAATGTGTTGGTTTTTTTTGTTGTTGTTTTTTTTTCATTTTAAAAGCTTTCCGGTGTTTTACCAACCTTCAGTTATATTTTGTAGAATTGTGAAAATTGATAAACCATGAGTGCGGTGGATTGCTGGTTTGGTAATGACACCTGTGTTACCACTGACAGGTGTGTGCAGAGAGATGTTTTACTGTTTGTTTAAAGAGCTGTGAAAGCAAAACATTTTTTTTACTAATGTCTTTGAATATTAAGTCAGTTTCCAGTTAAATTTCATGCATAAATTTCCTTACAGTGTCATTTGCATTTCAGTAATCACAATATTAAATTCTAAACCACTTATTACTGCACGTTACACTTAATGCCACCTAAAGCTAGCATCATTCTGTAATATAAGTAATAAAATTTGCGTGCCATTTATTAACAGGTTTTTTTTTTTAAACGTTTCATATACACACCAAACCATTAAATATTATGATTGACTTTGATTCCATAGCTTCTTTCGTTTGCAAAGGATCACCACAGTAGTCAGATCCAAATATTTGAATTAGCACAGGTTTTTGCAGCACATACAGATGCAACCCTCCCAGGATTTGTGTTCTCAAATATTTGAACCAGGGACCTTTCATGTGTCAGGTGAATGTGTTAACCATTACCATAGAACTGATTAAGGCTTATTGTCCAGGAATTTCATTATTATCAATAAAAAAGTTATCAGTTTAATTTTTGCAGTCAAAAACTTGTTGTAGATGGGGTTGGATTATCTATAAAGATACTAGAGTCATTTAAAGCACTCATGGACACGTACATACTCCCCATATACCCTCACATACAGTACATAGACATAATTAACATGAACTCACTGACTCACAGTTCAGTCATTCCTTCCACCCTTTTCCTGCCTTTTCTATTTTCTTTGCTTAAATTTTGTGTTTTCCTTCTGTTCAGTTGGGAAAAGCTTTACTTTTTTTAATTAGTAGTGGTGTTGTTCTCCTCTTCCTCCTCTGGTCTGGACCACTAATACTGCAATTAGCTCCTGTAGGAACATTTCAACCACAGCCTTTGTTCTTGTGCTGTACCATGGCCCACATTTGTGCATTACTCCATAAAATGTTGTGTGTCTGATGCAGAGCTCCATTTTAATAGTGTAGAGAGGCATAATCAAAGCTGGCCTCATTTTACTCTGTCAGAATCACAGCACACAGAGCTCTTGTCGGGTTGGGTGGGGGGGGGCGGTGTAGGACTTTTTCTTTCTTGGCTGGAAAAGTTTCTTTTTATTCTCTTTGTCTTTTTTCCCTCTGCTTCTTCCTCACATTTTTCATCTCACCTTCCTCCACTTGCTGCATCTCTTACTCATCTTTTTTGTTTCTTGTCAGATCTCTCGCAGCATTCTTTCAGTCTGTCCTTGGGGACAGATTGAGAAGGTCATAAAAAGCAATAGAATTTAATGGTGTGACACAGCACTGTTAACCTATGTGTGGCTCAACTTCCACACTACATTCTAAAGCACGACAGCTCGAGAGGCTGATGGTTGTTTAGGTCGTAAACTTCCTGACCCAGTCTCTCTTACTACCCTGCAGTCTGGCTTTCAAAGGCAAAGCTTCACGAGTGGAATGAATTTTATAAGAGAGAAGTACATATAATATAAAGTTGTTTGAGGTGGAGACAGGCAACCTACCTCTACCTTATACTCTTTAGCATGCATACAGTTCACTTTTAGTTCAGCTCCACAAATAGAAATTTCCTTTTGCTATCTTAGATAGGCTGTTTTGTTTTCATTAAATTAAGGATATTTTTATAAGTGCAGTTGAAAGAAATACATTAATTACTGTAAATAGTATTGTCAAATTTGCTATGGACCAAAAATTAAGTCAAGTGGCTTCATTGTCATGCCAACCATGTCCAGTACACAGTGGAACGAAACAAGACCACGGTGCTACATATAGCATATAACAGACAATCAACACAGTACTACATAAAGTGCAAGTGTGCAAAAATTGCAAAAAAAACAAAACAAGGATGGTGCAACACCAGACAGAACAGAACAATACAGTCACAAGACAATGCAGACACAATAATGCATTAGAAAAGTGCAACAATGACAGTGGGTTGTGCAAAAACTGAGTATTGTGCAAAAAGTAACCTGATGTATGAAGGTGTGCGTGTGTCATGATTAAAATCACAACTGAATCACAAAGCTTTTTTCTTTCTTTTTTTTTTTTTTTTTTTAAATTCCATGCTGTCTCCATCTTTGGTAAAACCACCAACAGTTCAGGTGAAAGCTTGATTGTGAATTGCAAGTAGAAGCTAATGAAGTCTTCAGCTGCTAAGGCTTAAGCGGAGATGAAGAGTATCCGTAGAAGATTGCTTCTTTGTAATTCCATAAGTCCAGATTTATCTTTAATTTTAAGACTTCTTCACACCTGATCACTCCTTAGTCATTGTAGCTAAATGTGTTAAATTGGTTTTTAGCAAAATAATTCTCTTTTGTTGTTTATCTAATGTACCACTAGTCCATACCAGACGTGTTCGCTTGTTTGTTTGTTTTTAAACCACAATGGTGGCAGAATCTATCTTCATCGAATCATCCAGGGAGTGTTTTTTGAGAGTGTTTGTCTTTCATGAAAAAAATCACCTATTGGCATTCTATGTAGCTTTCCAAACTGCTTTCTGGATTTCAGAGCTTTTTTTTCCAGTTTCTCTCTACATTCTGTTATTTATATATTGAAGTATTGGTGAGATTGAAAGTTAATAGCTCAAATAGCTAATGGCTCTTTGTGACTCACCTTGTTGGTGTGAAAATACTATTTTATGCTTAATAAACAGTGGTGTTACCTTTGCTTTTTTTTTTTTTGTAGATTCAACAACTTGTTTTTTGCAGCAAGCTAATAGCATGGAAGCGCTTTTATTTTTAAAGCACTTTCAGGAACTCTGCAAGTGGTATGAGCTTGAATAATGCTATCTTCATGTGATTCAGCTCGTTGACTCCACAGATTGATATTATGAAAGTGATAATTGTCTCTGAAGGATGTATTTTTTTACCTGCCATAATACAGCAGTGGACTTAGTTTAAATGTATACCAAATATAAATCTACTCAGGCTCTATGTCTTCTCACACACATTCAAGGTTAGCATTCTCACTAAACATCTGCCTTTCGGATTTAACCTCTGATAAGATAAGATAACCTTTATTAGTCCCACACGTGGGAAATTTGTTTTGTCACAGCAGGAAGTGGACAGTGCAAAAGTTATGAGGCAAAAATTAGAATACAATAAGAATAAATACAGTACACAACTGTACAGAATAGAATAAAATAAAATACTATATACAGTAGAATAAAATAAAATAAATATACAATAAGATAAAAATAGAATACAAATACTATATACAACTGAGTAAAAATACAACGATGCCAGAAAAGATTATTGCACTTAGTATTATTGCATATGTATGGATGTGTGTGCTTGATCAGTTAAAGTCTTTATTATGGAGTCTGACAGCAGTGGGGAGGAAAGACCTGCGAAATCTCTCCGTCCCACACCGTGGGTGCCGCAGTCTCCCACTGAAGGAGCTGCTCAGTGCTGTCACAGTCTGCTGCATGGGGTGGGAGATGTTGTCCATCAGGGATGACAGCTTAGCCGCCGTTCTCCTGTCACTCACCACCTCCACTGGGTCCAGAGGGCATCCTAGAACAGAGCTGGCCCTTTTCTCTCCCCTCTGCTGAGACTAACCCAGCAACTTTTTAAAACATGCTTCTCTTCTGGATAAAACTTTCACCCTGTGATCATGGAGGAAAAGATGGAGGGATGGGGAAGGTTGACGGAAACTGAAAGAGTGTCACACTGTGCTGAGCAAGGTGGTGAAAAAAGCAAGGGAAAGCTCTCTTGCATGAAATAAAAATAAAGAAAAAGGAAGACAGCAACATCTGTGCGGGAACTTCAAACACCCTTTGAAAGGCAAAATGGGATTCCATTCGGGATTCTCAGGCTTGGTAAACAGCCGGGTTTTATTTTGGAAGTGAGTTAGAGTGTGTGTGCTTGTATGTTTGTTTGTGGTTAGAAGAGGAGTGCTTTGCAGGAGATGAGAAACTGTCAGAGATAGTGTCCGTGAGAGAGGAGAACACATTAAAAGAGGATGAGGACTTTTTTTGAGAGATGAGTACAGTAATTGACATATATATGTAATCACTTTGTTGTCAATGGTGATTCCATTGGATCTGCTTAGTTATAAATTTCAGGATGTAGAAATGTATAAATTTTTCTGCTTTTGTCTGTATCCTGTTACTAACCTTGTTTCTCTCTCTCTCTTCCCCCCCCCCCCCCCTTCTTGCCTCTCCGGGGTGTTTGGAACTACAACAATTTACCACGATGTGCTTTCACTCACCTTCCAGGTAAGGCCAAGCCAACTGTTAAGAAAGTTGCTACTTATTTCTGAGCCAAACATGAGATCTGGAGAAGCCTTTACCACCTTTACCAGTGGAGTGCACTGAAAACTCTTCTTTTTCTTTTCTTTTGTTCAAAATGTATCTTTTTGAAACCCCACACTGTTGCCACGAGTACAGTTCAGTAGCAATAGACAGTAGAGATGGCACGATACCACTTTTTTATGTCCGATACCGATATCATAAATTTGGATATCTGCCGATACCGATATGAATCCGATATAGTGTTTTTTAATCAACAAAACTGTTTTTTAAATATCTTGCTGCATTTTGTATAAGTTCATACTCAAGTTTAAAACAACAACTACACTAAAGCTATTCTGTTATACCTGTATGCAAAAAAAAAAAAATATTTCATAGTTCAGCAATACTGATCAATCTAATAAACTTAAACCTACACCATCCTCCCTATTCTGGTATTTTAAAGAGTACTTAGCATAAATATTAAGCAACCTAACTAATAGGGTTCCAACTCCCAGCAACAACAAAAATAAATAAATAAAAAATAGGGAACCACCCCTCACGCGCCACCTCATGATGCTTAATCGACGTAATCAACCTTAATTTGATGCAGTGTGAAAAAAAAATGCACAGAAATCAATTATTTTTCAAGAAATATTAAATAGATTCAACATCTTTCTTCAACAAAATTGCAGACTGCACAGATGGTACCTTCCCAAAGGAAAAAGTACTATAGCTTACTAGGGTATATATATTAGACTTAATAGTCACTATATACAGTAATTGACTTCTATTCATTTTACATCAAATTAAAACTTTGGGTGTCAGATAATTATTTATTAAAAGATAGACATTTTAAATGAGAATAAGAAAGAAAAGTATGTCTTTGTGCCCCCTTTCCCCTGTTAATGCCCTATCGGCCCCCCTGGCTAAACTTTGCTAGATCCGCCCCTGCACAGTTATCAGCGTCAGCTACGTAGAAAAAGATCCTGGAGTAGAAAGTAATATTAAATACATTCTAACAACAGCTGATCAAGCTTAAACATGCTGCTGTTGTTCAGCCGCTGGTTTCCTCCTTCTGGTGCAAAGTGGGCCAAAAGCAAACAAGAGACACGGACTCGCGACAGAAAAGCCGATCAGATGATCATTAAGCAGTTTCATGATTGAAGTAGCAGCAAGAAGAGGCAGTCGCTCCATATATCGTTTGTTAAGCTTAACGCAGGAATGCTTTACAAACATTCAGAGATGAACTTAGACACTTGCTTTACTTCTCTCGGGGATAACTTTGTCAGAGATGAAATGCCGGGTTGCTAGCAAAGCTCCAAATGCTATCCAGACCACCGACAGGTCCCGCATGCCACAGCCGCTCTATCACGTGATGCATACTGCTCCGACGTGCTAACATTCTGAGGTGAGTTACGGCGCGTTGCAAGTTTTGTGAGGTGCTTTCGTGATATTTAATGGATCGGATTACATTTTTTATTTTTCTCCGATATCCGATCCAGTAATTTAGGTCAGTATCGGACCGATACGTAATATCGGATCGGTCCATCTCTAATAGACAGCATCTCCATTTTCATGGTTTAGCGTAGGGGTGGGCAATATAAACGATATACGACAGAAACGATATAAATTTGGCCAACGATAGAGATTTTGACTATACCGCTCCAACGCGATAGCGCATGTTGATGATGTCATCAAGCTGCGCCTGTTTTGGTCGAAAGCGTCACAGCGGCTAAAACCATTATCATCTGCAAATTATGGCGGGCGACAGTCATAGCAAAGAGATGAAGCACTTTTGAAATATGGGGAAAGCCAAAAACTGCGCTTCCTCCACTTCCGTAACATTGATTCATTAATGTTGAATTCTCTCGCAGCTGTTCTATTCCCATGTTGTTGCAGTATATAAATAACTAACCTTGTATTGTGGATGAATAATCTCAGTTGTTCTCCTGACTGAAGTTTGGCCCGTGTATAGCATCCTGCTATGCGATTAGGGTTGCCAACCGTCCCTTAAAATACGGAATCGTCCCGTATTTAGAAACAAAAGTACACGTCCCGTATTGAGCTAATAAGGGACGCACTTTGTCCCGTAATACAGTGAGAATCAAAAGTAGTCTATAACTTTTAATGGAATTAACACTTTGTTTGAAAACATAATTCCCAGCCCCTCTCCTGCTTTGTGACCAATGAGCTGACAGCACACTTATGACAATTCGAGTATAACAATTCAGATTACCGCTCATCTCATTGGTCGAGGAAAGGTCGCTTACAGAGAAAATACCGGAAGACAACAGATGACCACAACAAGAAGCATGGCCAACAGGGAAACAAACCCCGACACTGCGGTGCAAGTCTCGGATGACAGTACACCTAATGCTGGGCAGACACTGTGCGATTTTTTTCAGTCGCGTTATTCAGCTCCTGCTCAAACTGCACGATTGACTCACAGGGGTTAGAAGTTGGTAGGTCACGTGCAGGGTCTCACACTATACGGCCCGATGCTCTGATGCGACCTGAGTGCTCACACTGTGTCTCCATAAAATGAAGGTTATAACAGAAAATTTGTCTCTCTCTCTCTCTGTCTTTCACTCACACAGACACGCACACCACCACCATCAACTTTGCTAAATTGCTAATAAAAAACATTGATCAGGCAGCTGTGATTGAGCAGCAATGTAAATCCAACTATTTTCACGGTTGTTGTGGTCATGATAATTTTGTGATGCCACATCGAAAAGGCTCGGATGAGCTTTCCAAAGTTCTACAAGTTGTGCCTCCATCGTCCAGATCACACGCTGCACAGCCGTGCTGCTCCGTCTTTTTCACCGACGTTTACGTGTTTGCGCGTGAGCAGTGTGAGCGGCTGTGGTGACACCCTCACGAGCGATTGATAATCGGGAGCTGGTCGTGAGGTGTTAATCACTTCTCGTTACCCCACGTATACTACACGATGCACGATGAAGGCCAAAATCGGTCCGATCAATCAAAAATCGGCTCAAAATGGGCCTAAAACCACACAGTGTGAGCCCAGCATTAGAGCAGCAATGTTTGTTCCCCTCAGAGAAAGGGAAGAATGGGGAAAAGGAAAACACCTGGCTGGAAAAAGTTAATATGGGCATGTGCAATGAATATCAGCGCTATGTGGCCAGAAGTGTGATAATATAACTTATTTTGTGTAATAAACAACTGCAAGGATAGATGATTACAACAAATTGATGACTAATACATAAAAGTAATACATAGATGAATAATGATGATGAGTTATGATGCGTAATCATGGGAACAAGCGGGTTTACAAACAGGAGCAGCTGATTAGCATTAGAAAAGCTGAAATAATACCTCAACTGAAGCCAATTGTACTAAATGCACTAAATGTGCACTGTTACAAGAATATTTTTCTTTCTATTGTTTTCTATTATTTTAAGTTAAGCAGGACAGAGTTCTTTTAAAGAAAGATTTACTTATATTCTCAAAAGTTAAGCATGACAGGCTTCTGTTTAAGAAGGAGACCTGTTTTATTGTGTTAATGTTGTCATTTTGAGCTAAAAATAAATGGCTAAATGATCATTTGTTTCACATGTGTTCATATCACAAAGAATAGAATATGCATCTACTTAAATCAACTTCAAGTCAAATGGTTAAAAAAATAATTTCACACACGAAAAAAGAGCTAGAAAATTCACCACACTGGGAAGGGTGAAGACAACTGGGTCGCCCGGCCCTGGCCACGAGGTGTCCCTTATTTATTTTTCAGGGAGTTGGCAACCCTATATGCGATTGCATTTGTCCCTGACCACCAGAATCCCTCACGTTAACTTTTATCGAGTGGAAAAAAGTTGGCGTTCATCCTCCAGCTTCACTGTGCTAATGTTATGCTAACATAGCTGTGTTGCTAGCAATCACGTAGCACAACATTATATACCAGGTAGTCCAACTTCAGTAACCCTACAAACGTCACTGCTGTTTAGTTTTCTGTCTTCATTTATGTTGGAAGTGGTAGCAGAGCTGTACGTTTGAATTAGTTTCAAAAATCTCTCAGTCAGAACATGGTATGTCATGTTTAGGTGGAAACTAGCGAGCTAACTTCCTGTTAATTCTAACTCTGTTAAATTTAATAACTTCTGTTTTCATGGATGCCTGGATGTTAAACTTAATTGTTACACCTGGTAAAGCAGCAACGCTGCTTATTAAAGATGAAAGAATTTAGACCGTTTTTAACTCTGTGTTCGTTTGACTTTGGGACCTGAAACAGACGGAGTTTTGGACCCAGATTACTCCGCGAAGCTCCTCACTACGGCAGCCGTAATGCTCTGACGATCCATCAAAACATTTTTTAACAGATTTCTGCACGCCAAAATCGGTTCGAGGTCAGTAAGCACAACCAGAATTAATACATAAGGCACACTCGATTTTTGAGAAAATTAAAGGATTTTAAGTGTGCCTTATAGTGTGGAAAATAGGTTATACAGAAGAAAAGAATATATCGCGATATATATCGTTACCACACATGCTTCAAATTATATCGCAATATGGATTTTAGGCCATATCGCCCAGCCCTAGTTTAGCGTTGAAGTGTTTTTTCAAAAGACAGAAGCTAAAAGAAATGTGACCTATGCCTAGAACTTCTGTCCAGTTCTGGTCACAAAAGCTAATTCCTGCAGTATTTGAGAAAGAGAGGGTACAATTATAACACCTTTTTCTATAAAAGAAGACATGTTTTTTGCAAAAAAAAGGTTAAGGCTGACACTACATCCTGTGTTTAGATAATATTATTTTTGCTTCTTCTACTGATAACTGTAGAGAAACAAGGAAACAAGAAATATAAAATCTAATGAGTGATTTAATGGATGTTTTGAAAAGCCACCTCTGTAACACGACTTGCCAGGTGAGAGACAGTCTATTCTAGCTTAAAAGACTGGTGTGAAATAGTGACACAATGAATTAATAACGAGTTCTGCTAACTTTCAATACAGGCGATTTTTCACTTACCACTTTATTAAAAGACTCCGAAAGGGGAATTGGGTGCAATAAAATATCTTGAACTGATTGTTTAAGAGGTCTTTCATGCATTAGCAAGGCTTCTGTAATGATGAGGTGCTGTTCATCAAGTGATACAGGCTTCCTGGAGGACTAAGAGGATCTATAAATAGAGACAGAGCTCAAATGGGGAAAACATCAATATGGGCTCGTAGGCTTGTCACTACTACATTGTTATAGGATATGTATTTTACTTTTGCTGTATTTCTCCTTTGGATGTCATTAACTTGTAAATTTCTCTCTCTCACTGTGGGTTTGAATTCTTTTTCCCAGCAACTACTTGTAACTGTTGGGGAATATTAGTTTTTCCCTCTTGACTTCTGGTTGTCAGATGATTGCAGACCTTTCTGTAGGCCTTAGTGATGTGATGCAAGGTTCTTATCATGATTGTCACATGTCCAAAATGTCATAAAAATGAATGTCTTCTGGTTAGTGGCTACGTGTCTGCAAAACCTCAGTGTAGGTGTTCAGTGTGTGCGTACATAGGTGTCTGTGATACAGCGGAGTGGAGCTCTGAAGTACGGTGATATGCATAAGTGGAGTAGTGTAAGTCGTGGCATTCCCACTACACTGCTGTCCTTTAGTAGACAGGGGGCACCAACTATATATTACATCCTTTCTCAGTAACATTTTCCTCTATCTCTCTGTTGAGCTGTGTAACCATTTGCTTTTCACTTCAGTCAATTTGTCTCCCTCTACTTCTGCTCTTCACACCTCACACCACTCTTGGTCGTATCACTGCTGTCTTCTCATGGGGTCCCTGTGACTCTGTGAACTGGTTGGTTACACTGTGTGTTTCACTGTTTCTGCTGTGGTTTATACATTGAGGAAACCAAACAATCTCTGGCTAAGCGGATGGCACAATAAAGAAGAGCTAACTTCTCAGGCCTGGACTCCGCAGTCTGTTTGCACCTACAGGTCAGTGGGTCCTCTTTCAATGATGAGGATGTACACATCCTGGACAGGGAGGAGCGCTGGTTTGAGCGCGGAGTCAAAGAGCCCGCTTATGTGAAAAGGAAAAGACCATGTCTAAATTGAGGAGGGGGCCTAAGGGTATATCTTTCACCCTCTTACAATGCTGTCATTCCCCAACTATTTGTGAATGGTACTCATGGCCATTGATAAATGGTCATGATAATTTGCATATTAATGATCCAGAAACTGACCTCACAGTCCATTGTTAGTCAGTGGTGCTGGTTTCAGTCTTTATGCAGATGTACTGTTTACAAGGTTGGGAAAACCTTCAGTCAGCTGAGATGGAAGAAGTTACTTGGATGAGTCACAAAACTTTACTCCCACTGAAAACGCTACGTCCAGATTAACAGAATCAACTTTTTGGAAAAGGTAGAAAGACAGAATGGGGGTGAGATTGAAAGTAATTGGGGAAACAAGGGCAGGTAGAAAACTTCCAGAAGATCATGAAAATACAAGAAGTTGAAAGGCATCAAATACAAAGAAAGTTGCAAAGAACCCTGTGGCAGAAATGGGAAGAGAGTGTGATTAAAAACTGGCAAGAAAAACAGGAGTGCAAGATACATGTGAGGAAAAAGTGCATGCAAAAGGGAGCCCCCATCTGGCTGGAGCTAGTACTGATGCCTCACACCCCATGTCATCCCACACACTCCTTTACTAGCGTCTTCCTCTCTTTCCTCTTCACTCGCTTAGTCCAACCCATCCGTGTGACACTAAGAAACTAATCACTTTATTGGGTTACAGATGATATGCTCATACAGATTAGCAGTAATCACTTTCCCTGATGACCGTGGCCACTGTGTGTGTGTGTGTGTGTGTGTGTGTGTGTGTGTGTGTGTGTTGGTTATGCTTAAATGAAAGTTTGCATTCCACTTATAGAAGCAACTAAAACTCCTCTGTTCCTGCCTCTCCTCTCTTTCATTCTACACCCTTCTTTTCCTCCTGTCCCTCCCTATTTACACTTGAGCGCTGCACCAAGACAGAGCTATAAGGCTATTTGCGTCATCAGCTTCAGGCAGAGCGTGTCTCGTGTGTGTGTTTGTGCGTGTGTGTGTGTCTTTGACCTGATCTCTCCACATACAGCGTTTGGGCTCTGGCGACATGCCCTGCTGAGTCCAGAGATGCACAAACAAGGGAGATAGAAGTGACTGAGTACTGTGTAATGTTTGCATGTATGCAAATTCTGTAATTTATTTTCAGGTCTGCGCCTCACATCAGTATCCTCAATAACCACCTCTGCCTTCGTCTTGTCTCTATAAAAGCGCTGTAGCAACCCCCCACTGACCCAGCTAGATACAAGCAAAGCCCTTGACATGAACTCACCTCTCTCAAACCTCTCCATCTGTCATGAGTGCCTGAGAGGATTCTTGATCGGTTGTTCTGACGCCTTGATTGGCAGTTGCTGCACTACATGTAAAGTGAAATAGTGTTCTTTATTTTAATAAATGCTTTTTCCACCCAATTTGAAAATAGATGCCACAGTGTAACAACAGACAATAAACTTGATGCAAAAAAAATCACCTGGTGTAACTTTTCACAACTAATTAGATAAATTGGTAACAAATCATCAACTTAATTAGGTGTAAAAAGAGCATCCCAGAGAAGACTGAGTCTTTTAGAAGGATGCCATATGCCCATGTAGGCTCTCATTCACTGTTTCTCAATTTAAATTTGCAAAGAATTTCATCATCTATGATACATAATATCACTAAAAGATTAATAGAGTCCAAAAAAAGCAACGGGGCCCTCGTGCAGCTCTGCATTTTAAAACATTATTCTGCGGTTGAAATCACTGCAGGGCAGAATAATAAGAATTCAGTATTTTTTATTTGTTTTTATTTTTAATTTTTTCTTTATAATTAATAAATTCACATTGTTCTCAGTTGACTTTAGTTTCCAGGCTATGTTTACTCATTTCAGTTGATTTTTTTCTTGTGAGAAAATATTGAAATTCAGTTTAATTTTTATTAGCTTCATTATTATTTTTAGTATATTTATATTTTTATTATTGGCAATTATTTGTCAAGGGGGAAATTTATAAAGTCCCGAGTAGATATTACAACATGAACACAGCACTTAAAATGAATTTGAGTTAAACATATGACTACAACATTGCCTGTTCATTTTTTTTGTAGCGCACAACAGTTTTTGGTTGTTTTTGCTTTTTTATGTTGTTTGATTTGTCAGTTAACTAAAATGTTTTGGGGTTTTTTGACTTTGCTATGGTGGCGTAGTAAAGTTAAGAATAGAAAAACATTTCTATATGGACTCTATATGGACCACTGTTAGGACAGACAGCTTGTTGGCAAAGTTAGAAATGCAAAGAAAGAAATATACATAAAAAAGTAAAGTAAAAATGTCATGACCCATCCCTCATTCCTTTATGTTTCGCTTCCAAGGGGCCAGATTTACTTGTAATTTTTAAAATGGTCTTGAGCAAAGTTCTTCTGACTTTCTAAAGGGCCTCCTAAGTTTTTCTTTGGACATTGGCTGCTTTTAAACACCTTTTCAGTTCAGTCCTTGTACAGACCATTTTCCAAGGAAATGTTTTATGTCTTTTTTAAGTTACTTTCTCAAGGGATAGACCAGTGTTGTGTCTATACATAATAGACAAAATGTCAAAAATACAAGTTGCCAGGCATTAAAGTGTATTTTTGGGCCAACAAGATGATTCCCAAAGAGTTATTATCTCAACACAGTGTACATTGCATCCTTCAAAAATCGCAGGAAACCAGACAAGTCGAGAACAAAAGACTTGACAGGCCTGAAAATTATCTACAGCAGATGAACGGTATCTGAAAGTCATGCCCTTAAAAATAGGAACAAAAAATCCAGCAAAAACCTGACAGAGAATCTGAGAGATGCATCTGGTTCTTTAGTTGATCAATCTACTGCTCACTGAAGCATCATAAATGGTGTCAGTGGAAGAGTGGCTGTCAAGAAGCCATTTTTGAGGAAGGGAAACAGTAAGAAAAGGCTTAGGTATTTGTCAACTTGCACAAGAACTGGACTGAAAATCAGCAATGACTCGTCTTATGGAGTAATAATCCATGTTTGAAAGTGTCAAAATGTGTCTGCAGCCACCTGTAAAACATGGTGGAGGCTCTGTCATGGTTTGGAGAGATATTTCAGCAAGTGCTGTTGGGGATCTTGTTAAAATTGATGGAATTACAAATGCAGAAAAGTACTGTCTGATTTCGATCCATCATGCAATACCACCTGGAAACCTTGGTGGCAACGGCTCAATTTTTCAGTATGACAATGATCCCAAACACACTGCCAATGCCCAGAGTCCAGACCTCAGCATCACTGAAACATTGTAGGGTCATCTTGAGAGACAACACAACGAAAGGCAGGCAACATTCAAAGACACCCAGAGAACAACCCTGTCATCTATTAATAAATTAGCATTAGCATCCCAGAGAGGATGAAAAATATGCACAACAGGGGGCTTCAATCTGTTGAGCAGCTAAAATACTGTCTAAAGCAAAAAATGGAAAAGGTTTTTCTTTCAGAATTCTTACAGCAATTAGTCTCCATAGTTTGCAAAAGCTTAGAGTGTCGTTTAAAGAAAAGGTGATGCAACACAGTGGTAAACATGCCTCTGTCCCAGCTTTTTTAAAACATGTTGCTAGAATTAAATTCAAAATGAAAAGAATTTTTTCTAAACCACGATAGAATTCAACTGACTTTAAGTTTCCCTTTTTTGATTTTTTTTTCACTCAAATAGATTTGATTCTTGAATGATGAAATGACCCCATGTCCCCACCTGAGTCATGAGTGTGACGCTGGTGAAAGGAATCCTTTTCAGATAAAGAATGACTGGGTAGGGGTTTGAATGGTCACATTTTTGTCTTTGACCATCAAATGATGTTGTATGCCCAGACTGGCCTATAAATATCCATCATGCTTTGGTGAAAGGTTCATCTATTGCAGGACACACACTTTCAGTAACAGTTTTTTGCACAGCAAACATGACTCGTATTTTGAAACCATCCATACAGTGATTTGATCATTTCATTGTACAAATTAACAGTAAGTTCTTGTATTAACCACACGTAAAAATTGATTATATACAAATACAGGACAAGGTTGGAACCCCTTTTGCCTTCAGAACAACCTTAATTCTTTGTTTCATTTATGACAAGAAGAATTAAGGTGCTGGAAACCTTCCTCAGAGGTTCTGGTTCATATTGCCACACAGTTGATTCAGATCTTTGATAGCCCACTGTAACTTTGATAGCCCTCTGATAGAGGTGAAATGTACATACACGCCAAAAAAAAAATTCTCAATGCAGGATGGACCTGTGCTTTCATATTAATTATGCCAAATTCTGACCCCAACCATCTGAATATCAGAACAGAAGTTGATGCTCAGCAGACGAGGCAATGTTTTTCTAAACTTTTGATGTTCAATTTTGGTCACCCTATTCAAATTTCTAGCCTTAGTTTCCTGTTCTTAGCTGACAGGATGGCACTGTGTGGTCTTCTGCTGTTGTGGCCCATCTGCTTCAACATTTGACATGTTTTCCATTCACAGAGATGTTCTTCTGCATACCTGAGTTATAAAAAAGGTTATTTATATTGCCATTATTGACCTCGAGCATTAGGAGATAGTTATGTGGGAAAACCATACCAACAATCATGCCACATTCAGTTAAACTGCTTTTCTTTCCCGTTTTGATGCTTAACTTTTTTAGGTCATATTGACCATGTTGCTGTCAAGCGATTGGCTGATTAAATATTTGTGTGCAATTAATGAGCACTTAAACAGTTATACCCAAGAAAGTGCCTTTTAAATTTGTATAGGCGGGCAAACAGCCATGCAGTAACCATCCTCATTATATGGGTCTGTTATCAGTGTAAAGCACCACAGATAGGGGAGGTCTAATCAATACATCATCAGTCTCTCTGACTGTACCATTATAGTTTTAATGACTGCAGTATTTTCCCTACTGATGGCTTTCTAGGCGAACAAAACTGTTATCAGAGATCTCTAAAAGTTCACTGCTGCCATAGTGAGCGAAATGAGCCAGAGGCTCCAGTCAAGTGTCACGTAGGAGGTGGTGACATTTTGAAAACAGAACGCAACTAATGAAAATAATACAAAGATCATCGATTAATGTTAGTTTAATAAAAGGCTGATTTTTATCTTGTTTGTGAATTCTTTCCTGTCCAAGTGCTTCTTAAATATAATCTTTTTTAAACTATGCATTACATATTTCTACTGTGGTAATTAATGAGCTACCTGTGGATGAAGTCCAGATTTGTAGCCACACTGTCTGGTTCGCTGCTGCAGCTAAGCAAGATTAACATTATTGATTAAACATGTTGATTTTAAGATTACAGAAAATGTAAGAACCGTCCAAAAACACATGTTTGTATTGTTATAAAAAGGAAAGAAAAGCTCACATGTATATTATCTGAAGCTGGCTACGTCTTATCATGTTTGCTTTATCAATTACATAACATTTAATTATTTGTCAGAAACACTGCTGATTAGTTTTCTGTTTCAAATGCACTCTGGGAAATTAGTATACAAAGTGATAACCCCATCCACCCACGCTCTGCAAAAAACAAAAACCCTTATTAAAAGCACTTATCGCTCGCTCACTATTTTTAGGAAGTTTTCAAAAACTTGCATAAAATTTGTGAGAGGTTTTGAGGATAAAGCAGCGTGATGCTTTACTTTCTTTAGGATTTGGTTTCACTGGTTTTAGCTGTGATTTCATCCATAGCTGTGTGAGAGAGAGGGAGATGGAAATGAAGTGAGACAATGCTTGCTATAGATCGTGTGTGTGTGTGTGTGTGTGTGTGTGTGTGTGGGGGGGGGCTCATGTTCTTCAGGCTCTCAGCATGCATCTACTCCTGCGGTCCTGTATGTGGTGACAGGCTGACATCAGAGTAAAAGCCCCCTGAAGTTGTGTTGAACAGATGTCTCTCTCTGCTCTCTGTTTCCCTGATGCTGGTACCTGGCATGCTAACTTCTCTCTCTCTCTGACTCTCTCTCTTCATATGTCTGTCCTTCTGTCTCTTCCGATAAACTTCTGGTAAAGTTTGCTGCTCAAACTGGACATACTTTTCAAACTTTCTCCTTTTTTTTTTTTTTTTTTTTTTTTTTTTTAAAAATGATCTCTTTTTGATATTCAGGCAGAGGTTTCTTACAGCTCTGTTAAACATCTCACTCCCTTTGTTCAATAAAAAGGCCAGGTGAAATGGAGTCTTGGTGAAGTGCCCCTGGTGTTCCACTTTGTGTACTTTAATTTGTGTGAGTGTGTGTGTTTCTGGCCTGAGTGTATCTATTCTTTTTGTACAAGGCAGCGTTCCAAGTTCTGTGACGTGAGCGCAGACTCTGAGCAAGCAGGCAATCTGGGAGTTGGATTGTCTCCAGAATCGCTTTCATTTTCATTCACAGGAGAACATGTGTGCTCTTGTGCACACACACAAACACACACGCACACAAACAAACACACAGTGATAATTACAGAGAAGCCGGCGAGTGTTCAAGCAGGGTCAGTGCCCAGCTTTCTTTGTCTTAGTAATATTTTATCTTTTTGTGTATTGTCTTTTGGAGTTGGATATTTTTTTGCTTTGTTTTTTCCTGTTTGCTCATATACACAGACACGCATGCACAGAAACCACCGGAACACATGATGCAGCAGAGCAGAGCTATCCCTCTTTACAATGTGTCTCTTAGGAAAATGAGAGATGAGACAATATCTACTGATCAAAAAAAGGAGAGTAAGGTGAGGAAGAGGGGACTGATAGACGGGGTAAAGGGAAGATGCGAAGCAGTGACAATGAGACACTCAATCTACAGGGGTCAAAGACCAACACAAAGAGTTTCTGCTCGATGGTTGTTAGAAATTCCCTTGTTGCTCTGTTGAGATACAAAGGTTGCTCGGGCAATGAGTTTGCGGCTGCTGATGCATTGATTTAGTGAGAAGAGTTGCTTAATTTATCCCGCTTCTTGACAGAGATGTCAACAGCTTCACCAATGGCTGCTGGCTACCAGCACTTCCTCCCACCATGAAATCTTCCATAACTCATTATGTATTCTGTTCTTCTACACGGTGCACCATCTCCAACTCTGTCTTCATCTTCAGTATCTTCAGCATCCCTTGGATGTGGAAAAATGTTAGAGTACATGATTTAGACCAAAATGATAATCACAATTAATTTGATCAGTATTGAGATCACAATTATTTCCCATGGCTATTCATTGATTTAAATAAGGAAAAATATTTTTATTACACTTTTATGCAAACAGAACACTGCTCTTAGATCTTTATAAATCTTTGCATTGAGATCAAATATAAGTAAAATCATTGTGTGAAAACATAACAGAAAATTAAACTGACAGTTAACTGCTTTCACCTTTACATTGTGCTACATTGCTGAGCAATGTTATAATTAACAGTACCTCACCTAAATGCACCTTCTAAAGCAAAATATGAATACTTTCACTCTATTGTATGCATAATACAATACCTACACGATGAAGTTGAAGTTGAAGTTGGCAGGCAGCTGTGAGATCCTGCTCTACTTCCCCTGTAATGTTTTGTGTACGACACAGATATTGCCATCTTGGAAAAGATGTAAGAGGATAATGTAACTTTTTCCCATTAAGTTGACCATTTCCTGAAGGCTTCTTTACATACTGACTTTACTGGACAAATAGAATGGGATTGGTGAGATATTTAAGTGTCTCTGTGAGCTGGATGGATACTCTGTTGCTTTTAAAGATGTCTGAGCTGATGCTGGACGATTCTTATCAACAACTGTTGCTCTGATTTTCTTGGCATTCATTGTACTGTTGTGGTGTGTTTTGAGGTGGTTGAATAAGTTAGTTCTGTTGCTTTGTGGTGTAGAAAACTCCACAACGCTGTTTGCAAATGATTTCTTCTTGATTAACATCACTGGCCCAAATATTTCAATATTATTGGATATCTGACTTTTAATGTAGCATGATCTACCTACACTAGTCCAGGAAACCTCAAGCCAGACAGGTTAGAGAACAGCTGTGATTGGCACATTCAGGCAGGTGATGAGATGGTCATTTAGTGACCCCTTGATTTGCATTCTGTTGGTGGGGCACGCATTTTCATCATTGCATAATCATGTTCATTTATTTTTGGAGAGCCCAAATTGTGATCAAGATTAAGATTCGATTAATTGTGCAGCCATATTAGGCATTATGTAAGAAAGGATTGCTGTGAAAGCATACGGCTTAATGAGGTTTTAGTGAAAGCAATGATATACAACTGTGGATCATGGAACAGCAGCTGAAATGAAAAAGGAGAAGTAAAGTGAGAGGAAAATGAAAGTATAATTGGGTGAGAAATGGCAAAAGGAGAAGCTGTAAAACGGCAAAAAAAGTTCCTTTAAGATACAGTAATATGCAAATGACCCCGTATGACTGTGTGTGATTGTGTTCTGGATGGATGGATTATTCATAGATGCAAAAATAGAGAGAACAGGGAAATGTTCCAGATCAGATGAGTCATGTTTACTCATCCCAGTGCTTGCGCTGGTGGTAAAAATACGTGTTTGTAAACGTGTAGTTATGTGAGACATTTTGTTACCTATTGTATGTCACAACTCATATTAACTTGAGATATGATGTCATAACTGTTTTACCTGCGTATCACTGTAGAGTAGGTATATTTAAAATGTCAAATTAAAGTACAGGTTCAACCATTTTCAACCTCCAAAGCATGTAAAGAATTAAGATGATTGAAAATCACATGATTCATAGTGAATAAATGAAATGATTCAAATGATTAAAAGCTTAATTAAAGCCTATTTTTTCCTTTTTTTTTTTTTTTTATAAAATATGAGCAAAAATGTAACAGAGCTGAGAAGCCGCTCGTACTCTATATGTGTGTCTGTGTGTGATAGCCTGTGTCACTCTACTTATAGTTTTTACTCCCAGCATGGATATTTTCAGGATTCTGTATATTGTTGTCATTACAGTAATATAGTTGCTTTTTGCATGTGTTTGTGAGACACTTCTTACACACACACACACACACACACACACACACACACACACACACACACACACACACACATAAATCTCGTCCTGCCCTTGTTTCCATGCCTTGAGGTGTTTCTGATTGGGTCTTGCACTAATGGTGGCTTTGACACTTTGACCTTTTCTCTTGGGCAGCACTAGTTGAAAAAAGAAGGCACTACAAAGATGTCAGAAGCATTAAGAAAAAGCTGAGAGGATTCCTCTTCCCAGTATTGTTTTTTTTTTTTGTTTGTTTTGTTTTTTTGCACCTGCTGACTTTTTATCAGGAAAAGTGTCTGTGTGTATCAAAGTCACACACCAGGGGGTAGCCCGCTACCTCAAGTGCACAGACTGAAGCTCTATAGATCGTTCTGTCCACACACTGGTATGTAATGTGTAATAACAACATGTTGACCATAATAGTGGGGTGTATACTCACCTTGAACAGGCTATCCTGCTGTTACTTTCGTATTCCGCTGCTTGTTTATGAAAAGACTGCATGTCAGAAAAGTTAGTCATACTTTTTTTTATTTTTTATTTTTTATTTCACAAACAAGGTAAACATTTGTCTGCTAGCCATCTTTGTATGACCAGTTTTACTTCAGTTGTGTGAAACAGAGTTTGCAGTTTGTGTGGGTGCCGTCACCCCCCTGCGAGCCCCAAAGTGAGAACGCAGTACCCTCATTGCCAATTAAACTCCAATCACCAAGCGAAGATGTACTGAGACATCAAATTACATCCAATATCCTCTTCCATACTCAAGCCTGTCTTTGCCAGCCACAAATTAGCTTACAAATTAAGACTCTGAAGATGGGAGAATTCGAGTTGCCAGATAACAACTGAATAACATCCTGCCGTTTTCTTGATGCGTCGTTCCAACTTGGATCCAACTTCCTCCTTTCTCTTTGTGTGTGGAGACAATCTAGTTGTGTTTTTCCTGTTTGAGCTTCGACCATCCATTTCAGTTTTAATTGAGAAGAAAGGTAGTTAATATGACGGGCTGACGAGAACTCATTCTCGGTGAAGTCTATTCCGGTTTGACCCATGTTTAATAATGAAGATGTTGCAGGGAAAACCCAAACACTTTTAATTAATGAAATAACTCAAGCTGAATTGTGGTGGCGGAAGGTTTGATTTATTGCTTCTTCTCTTTTTTCTCTTTCGAGCCCACACAATTGGCCTGGCTGCATGGCTTGTTTGCCAGCAATGTTTTTTCCCATGTTTCTTTGCATTCAGTGTGCATGTGAGTGGAAAAATACAGAAAACCACACTTGTGCTGCCAGGATGTTTTCTATGGTTACAGTGAGGTTTCGTAATATTATCCAGTCAGATATTTAATAATTCATGCTTTCATATTGGGGTTATCTAACAAACGACAGTCACACAGTGTGCAGCTCTTTGAGTAGTGTCTAGAGGCTGTGAAGCCTATCAGAAAGTCATAATCAAGGCATCAACTGACACTCTCCAGGGGTTAAAGGATGAGCTAACACACAAATGTTCCAAACATGGCACATGTGTAAACTGGTGAGATTTTTTTTTTTTTTTGATTGGGCACCTCATTATTGTATGCAGTTATGTATTTACTAGCCTGATGTCAGACACTCGTTAGACCTAGTCTCCATCTTCAATCTGCCATTGCTTTGATTGGTTGGCTGCCATCCATCCATTGCTTTCATTCTAACTAGGTTCTGGGGTGATCATTCACTGATGTCATCACTGGTGCATACCCAGGCCTACATCTTGACTTTGCTCTTGACTTTTAAGACAGGGTTTTAAGAATAGAGTGAATTGAAAACACTTCATTAAGTTCCCCAGCACTGACGACCAGCTTGACAACAGCTTGACATCAGGGAGAGTCCCCCCATAACACTGATTGGCTAGTAGTTGATCCTCCTGTAGTTTCCCTTGTTTCGACTGGTTTTTCATTCGAGAAAGTGCTGTTTCATGATGAATCAGTCGACGCATGGGGTGGACGTAACCAAAGGTCTGGATCCAAACACTGTAACACTGTAGACGAGTGTGTGTGGGTGTACATGTGTATGTACATGTGCATGTGCACATGTTTGTCCTGTCTGCTGCAGTTGCTGCATTTAGGTCTGGTGTGGCTAATTAAAAGAATCCTTCTTGCATTATTCATGAGGCTGTAATTATACATTCCTTTTGCTGATCCCCAGTCAGACATTAAAAATAGATCTGAGTCTCTCTGCACCGCCCTCCTAGGCCCCACTTTCTCTGTGTTTTGACTGTCTCTCCACGCATCTCTCGATTTAGCTATCCTTATCAGTATTTCTCAGTCTCCCTGTCACTGTCCTCATTGTCACAGCCTTTTTTTGTATTTGTTCTTTCTATTTATCCTCTCATCTCCTCTGCAGTGTCTTCATTCATGCTTGCGCTGATGTCCCCGTGCAGGATTCAGGCAGAACATTCCTCTGACAGTGTCACTCTCGCTTGGCTCTGTAGCCTGACCTCCAGTCACATCAGTCCAGAATTCTGACTCAAATATTTTGAATCCCCAATGACATGTCCACAGCGAGATTCAAAAGAGAAAAGATATCACTGCCTGTGATCAGCTTAATGGGGAGACAGCCTCCTGAACAATGGACAAAATCACTGCCAAAAAGTTTGGCCTGACTTTTTATTGTATCTATTTGATCTAACAAAAACAGCTGTAGCAGAATTCAGTGTTTCATATGGAAGTGTAACATGAACCCTTTACAAATACCATAGCAAAGGGCTGAGCAATTAGTTTTCTAAAGGAGTCACATGAGAAACTGGGACTGTTGTGGAGGGCCGAAACAACAAGCTGAACTCATTTCTGCTTAAATCTCATTATGTGGTCCTGCACAACATTCCCAGTTTCTTTTGTGGCTCTTTGGGAAAATTCTTTACCCACCTTAGTTTGTGGAAATGTGGGGAAATGTGTAAAGTGCACAACATGTCTAAGCCATAAACCAGGAACCCCTTTTCTGGAGTCAAATATTCATAAGGCAGAATGCACCTACCTCAATGACAATGAAGCTTATTTGCCTTGTAGGCAGAAGCAACGGTGTGAAGTTTGCATCTTCCACCAAGCAAGTGATGAGCTTTTCCATTCCTATATTTACATTCTGATAAGGCTAATGTGTAAAGAGTGGGGATTTTGCAAGATATGCCAATCAGAAAGACTAACCAACTAAATGGATTGTTCTTACTGCCCTTGGGCGACGCTCACAATTGTTCTCTTACTTGTATCAGAATGTGTAAAATAGATTACCACCTTGAAGCCATCTACAACTTCCATCACCTCGCTACATTTCATTCTGTGATTGTTGGGGCAATGTTATGCAAATCACAGTTGTATACATGAAATTGGGTTTTCACAGCTTTGGTACCTCCCTCGCTCTACAAACAAACATGCTTGCTTTCTGAAATACTCGACCTACACCTGTGAACACATAGAGAAAACAAATATTATGAAGAATACAAAGTGTGACTTTTTGTGTGTGTGCATGTAATTTGTGTTTAATAATGTAATTTTAGTTGTATGAAAATGTTTCAAAGTATCAAAGGTAAACTGAGACCACTTTGTCTGGAGGCTATTAGTATGGAGTATTAATAAAATACTAAGTTGGGAGTTAACTTATATTGGCGCTGCTGAGGAAATGTCTTATTTTACACAGGCCAAATAAACAGTTTCTGTATTCATGCGTCAGTGTGCCTCCCTTCTCGCTCCATCACTCCAGGGCTAAACTGCTCTTCCTGCTTTTGAAGCTGTTCTGTTGGTCTGGGCCGCTGGTGTTACTGATGTTGTTGCTGTTGCTTTGGTTGGTAGGGCTTAGAGGGTTGCAGGGGAATTCAGGCTGGGTAGACTAACGTCACGGCTGACTGAAAATGCAAAAGGAGTGAAAGAAGAGGCGGAGGAATGGAGAAGATACAGATTTAGTGAATGGGGAGAGGCGAGAAATGATGTGTGTGAGAAGCAGAGAGAGGGAGAGAAACTGAATTCATTGAGTAGCGAAGTGAAAATTGTTTGATCGTCAACATTCCTCCTCCCGCACAATATGACTCAACAGCTTTGTGCTGGTGTATACTTTTTCCTTTTCTATCTTTCTTTTTGTACATAGGTAAGATGATGAATAGAAATGTGGAGATAAATAAGTCAGAAAACAATGAGGGGTGAAGAAGAATGAGGGGAAAATGGCAGGGAAAAAGCAAAGAAAAGGATGTGGAGTAACTGTATAAGCAGAGAGAAAAAGCAGAAACTTATTGGAATAGAAAGCTGGGCCAGGCCAAAAGGTAAATCTTTAAACCAGGTCGGGTGTTTTCTTCTCTGCAAATATGACTTCTCACAAATAGCATTGCATAGCATGATGAGTATAGATACATAGTTGGCACATAGTAATATTCTGTGGGAGGGATTCACTGCCTTTCCTTTCTATAAATGCAAGCAAACAATGTGGTGACATTATTTTAATAATAATAATAATGATATGTCTGTGAAGGTTCTCAGTTCTCAATAATAATGATAATATTTCTGTATCTGTCACTTTGTCACACCCAAGAATATACAATGAAAATGTGTGCTTGTTGAAGCCACCACCGACTGATGTTTGACATTGCAGACGTTCAGTGTAGTGATATTTATTCAGCAAAGAAGACTGAAGATGGCATAATTTAGTCTATCTTTGTGCTGGAAAGTCAAAAAAGGTACAAAGGTGTGAAGATGTGGGCGTGAAAGTGTCTTTTACCCTTTGCCCTCGTGGAGGGAATTCCCACGCCCTGCTGCAAGGGCTTTCCACATGGTCAGAAAAGGCTCTAGGAAGCCCTAGTACCACATTGTGTTTCCTTTCAAACACTGATCCTAGGGCAGGGCTGTGGCCCTGATGTAGAGCAGTCAGGGTTAGAGAGCAGAAGTGGAAAGAGGCTCACAGATCTGTGCCTAAGGGCAATGAGCTTCTCACAGCCAGCGCCTCAGGGAGAGAAAGCTAAGCCAGCATAAGCTACTACCATCTGCCTGCATTGGTTTAGCACTTCTGAAAGATCAAGATTTGAAAGTGAGAGAGGTGTGCTAGTGGGAACATCTCTTTTTCATCTTTTGCTCTCCTTGCCTTGTAGTTGCTTCCAGATGGAAATTAATCCAGTAATGATCTTTAACTGCTTGGTTGCCAGGGCTGTGAGGAGGATAAAGCAGAAAACACTGACTCTGTGTGTGGCTCTTGTTACCTGTGTGCAGTTAGCAGGTGGAGATCATAAAGCTCTTCTTCTTCTAGGCTCAGGAGAGTACAGGGTGTTCATGTACGCTCTCTCCCTCCTTTGTTTCCTACTTTTGTCGTTGATTGATAGCATTGGAAATCAGCTTCACAGTCAGGGTCCCACTCCTCTCCTATCTGCTCTTCCCCAGATATCCACTTATGAATCAGCCACTGATCAGACTACTTTGAAAGTTGGAGCGCTCTCACAAGTTAACACCGAAGAAGCGAGTTTCTCTCCTCATGTATTGGGGGTTTCCCATCTTTGCCAGGTTAAACAACTTGAAGCGAAGGGAGAAAAAGGCAAACATGCCAACAAGGACCTATTGGGAAAACCTGAGGGTAAAAAAAAATAATAATAATGGGGGTGGGGTCAGATAAACTGACTCTGTCAGTTCCAGTCTTTCAGCTTGATTCTGGTACGTATTCAGTTAAGGCTGGACCCTAAGCCAAGTTTTGACTCCCCATGTTGTTTATATACCACTACAGCATGTCATTAACATTTTTTGTTTTTTCCTTTCCTTTAGTTTGTATTTTGTCTGGTCTTGCTATGCTATGCTCAGGGCACCTCCCTGAGCCTGGTTCTGCTGGAGGTTTCTTCCTGTTAACAGGGGTTTTTCCTTCCCACTGTTGCAAACTGTTTGCTCATAGGGGGCAGTTTGATTGTTGGAGTTTTCTCCAGTATCCTATGGGGTCTTTAGCTTCCAGTGTAAAGTGTCTATAGACAACTGACGTTGTGATTTGGTGCTTTATAAAAATCAGAATTGAACTGTTCTGAAATCATTAACAATATCTAACAGTATCAAATAGAGACGAGCTAAAGTTTGTCAGGGAAATGTGTTGCACACATAAATTGTTGCGTGGGCTGAATGTATGTGTCAAATTGGTAAAAACATTGTTTCTTCAGGCCAGCAGTCTCATGTCAATTAGATCTTTTCCAGAAAAGTTGCTTAATTCAAAATGTTCCAACTACATGCCGTCATAATGAATACACTCTAGGACCCATTAGAGAGATTTCTTAGGACAGCAAGTTCAGCAGCTTGAAACAGTGACTTGTGAAGTTAGACCAGAGGTTCATTACCAAATCAGAGCTGACACATGGCTCAGTGATATAGAGAAGCAGATGCACTGCCAGATTTTTTTTTTTTTTTTAAGTTTTTGAAAAGTAGCTGATTAGAGGGATTTTCACAACTGTGCACATTCTGCGGTTAATTAAGTTGTCCCATTGGCGATAAAGAGGTGCTGTACAGCGGATGCTCTATGTGCATGTTCTTTGCTTTTTGCGACCTATTGCTTGCTTCGTGCTTTTTCATTTAAACCTTTTCTTTCAACCCTTGTTTACACCTTTTGTCTAGCTCACTCAGCACAGTTTGCTCAGCTTTTATTTTAAAACTAATATTTCTCAGCCGAGATTTGTGACATCAAGCAAGCTTCCAGCACAGTGCACTTAAACAATGCTCAACACATGATGCTCACCGAGCAATTGGCCAAAGTTATCACTCTGCGTCTTCCTCCAGCAGGGCAGAGGGCAGGGATAGCTCAGTAGGTAGAGTGGTTGCCCCATGATCGGAAGGTCGGGGGTTCGATTCGATTCCCCTTAACAGCTACCCTGAGGTACCCCTGAGCAAGGTACCGTCCCTACACACTGCTCCCCGGGCGCCCAATGGCTGCCCACTGCTTCACTGAGTGAATGGGTTAAATGCAGAGAGCAATTTCCCCACGGGGCTCAATAAAGTACAATAATGTACACACTTTCTAATGTACACACTTTCTTTTCCCTCCACATTAGGCCATTAATCACAAGGGTGCATGAAAAATAAAGATTGTGTAGCTGGGGTACAGGCTAGAGTGGGGTGGGGAGGGGGTCAGTCAAGTGGTCTCTTCTGCCCACGAGTCCCTGGTCAGTGCCATTATTCTTCTACTGTTGTGAAGGCAAGAGTTTTGATGCTATTGATTTGGGAGGAGGGCAAAGGAGAGGAGACATCAATATACTTGCTGATGCAGTGGCATCGCAACCTTCACTGCACAGCCTGCTTTTGTCCATATATTGCAGGTGTCAGTGAAAAACACGCGCGTGTCTTGTTTGGTTCATAAACCACTCATATGTGATACTAAATCACAATACAGTTCTTCTGTAGCGAAAATCTAAAGAATGCTACACATCAGCTTCAAACTTGCACAGATACTTGCTTCACATGCGCACACAGAGCCATGCGCTGGCAAATGGACCCCTCATGTGGACCAAACCTTTGTGCTTTCAGCTGAAGCCTTACATTTGAACCTATGTTCAAAGACAGCCTACCTACTCAGCACACCACGAGCCAGACAAAATCCTGGTGTCTTCCTCTTCCCTCGCTTGCCACTCCAGCTTTCATTTTTTTTCTGTTTGTCCAAGGGTGCTGTTATAGACAGGTGAAAGGGGCACTGGCAGTAGGTGAGCTCTTAAATTACAGCACACTCGAGAGCAGAGGAGGGGAGTTTATTTTGGGTCATGGAGAAATTGAAGTTAGCTATCGCAGCATACTTGAAATAAGAGAATCATAGTGCAGTTATTTTGAGGATTTTTTCTTAAATGTGTTTGATGTTGGGAGAAGGATGTTGGGGTCATGTATGGGACGTACCATAATATCATCAGCTTTGTCATAGATGTAAGAGCCAGGGAATTTATTTTGAAGGTACAAAATTGCAGAGAGATCTCAACCACTGGCCACCAGTCTACAGCTTGTCCTGTGAACAAAAGCCAATTCACTGACAGAAATCCAAAAGAAAAGAACAGAAATGCTTTACTTATTGCATTTGTTGTCTGGTGTGTTGTGGTAGGATTGACAACTTCTTCAGGGTTTCTTACTTTGCTCTGTGTTGTAGTTTGGCAAATATGACTTTGAGTTTATAGGGCACACTTTGACATTATGTCCAAATGTTGTTTACTTGGCAAATGTTGTTTTTTTTTTTTTTGGAATGTCTGAAAGTAAGACCCACACATAATGACATGCTTTAGCTTGTTTTAAGCTCTCTGTGCCTCATTTTCATATAAAATACAAGCCGTGCTACCAGCCTAGCTTCAGGGATAGCAGTGATTTACATCATTTTGATTCTGACACATTTCAACAACCTTTTGTGCAGACATGGACAAGTTGACATTTCTGGCCTTTAGAAATATCCTGACAACGACTGGATGGATTGCTGTAAAGTTTAGTACAACAATTCATGTTCAGCTGAGTATTTAATTGACACATTTGGCATTGTTCAGAAAGGACAATCTGACTTTTGTCTGTTGTTGGCTTTAGCTAGTAATTTGAGCATTAGTTTTATTCGCTTCTTGTTGTGAGTCATAATTTTGAGATATTTTGCATAAGAGGGGCTAATGTCTTGTGTCTTATGTACTGAACTTCCTTGTAACAGTTCATTTCAATCCATAAGCAAAGTGGTTGTAAAATCATAATGTTTTGTCTTCTCATTGCACATTTTCTCTTGCTAATGTGCCCCCTGCTCAAGAAAACAAAGGCATTGGAGGAAGATGGATAGTGAGGCGAATAATCCAGTTAGCTTTTCATGTGTTTGCAGGCAGATATTTTCTCTTTAATGTGTTTATCATGACTTATGAGCTTCTCTATAGCAGTCATTAACATATGATTACCATCACAAGTCTAATGGGTTTGTCTGTTGTTCCCCCTTCTGCTCAACTGCCTCATCCCCTTTCCAAAATGTTTTCTTTCTAAATCTTTTATCTTCCTCTTTTTAACATTTGCTTCCTATCTCTCTGTCATTCTCTATCTCTCACACCTCCTTTCCATGTGTTTCCACTTTCGGCCCCTGCGGCCTCTCAACTTCCCAAGATAGAGGCTCACACACTCCCCATTATTGCTTAATTATCTGTGGCCTGTCATTTGAATAATGTTGTGTCCTTTACTTTCAATCTATTTAAATTTTTTGGTTTCATCTTTCACTTGATCTTTATTCACTTTTTCACTCCTCCTTCACTATATCCCACAATTGGCCCTCCCCCCTACCGTCATCTCTGTAGCGTTCAAGGCATTTCTGTGGCATCGGAATACTTCTGCTTCTCTGTTTTTCAACACCTCCTCAAAGCTCATTGACTCTCCTCTTCTATTGGGTTATACAGAAATAAATCTATGAGAAAGACATAGCTGAGGATCCTAAAAGCCCACATTGGTCTGCTTCACACCAGCAAACCCTTTCTGTAGGATATTACTCTATTCTTTAATCTTTCATTGACTGAAAATTATGACTCCATCCATTAAAAAAAACAAGAAAACTGTACTTGATTGTATTTTGGCCATTATTAACTTCAAGGATGTTTTACTGTACACCTCCGGACCACTGACGTTATTCTTGCTATTTTTAGATTGCTCCCTGGAAGTTCCATTCACACCACTTGCTTTCGTGCAGCTGCAGCAGCAGGTTTAATCTTCTGCTCTGTGTCAAATCAGCAATCCTTTCACTTGAATTTCAGTTTGAAGAAGAAGATGCAGTCACAGGAAGCTGACACTTGCAAGTAGGGCAAGGAATCTGTCACTGTAGAACTCCCATGCTGACTGTGATCCTGGGGAATTAATTTATAGTGCACAATGTTGGGGGAAAAAGACAAGCATGCTCCTTACTGTGCTTCTCACCTGATGTGATGTGAGCCACATTTGGGCTTCCACCGAACTGCTGTCTTCAGTAATGATCATTAATGTGAATGTTGAGTCAGTTTGACACAGACGTTGATGTTTGCTGTCTGTGCAAGTCCGAAGTTCTCTGGTGAAACTGAGTTTTCATCAGGAAGGTATTTCTAGGGAAAATCTAAATGTATGTGGAGGCACCGAAAGAGGTCCTCAAAGTTTAAAGAGGCTAAATTAAATCAGGTTCAATTTTGCTTTTCAGCTGTTAAATTGCTGAAGTCTTTCTTTTTTTCTAGATATAGTTTCTAGATATAGTTTGCAGTTTATATCTGCCAAATCATGAGAAATTTCCATGAAAGAGAACCAAAATTTGATTTTTGGGGTGTTTTGTTTTTCTTGTTTTCTTTTCAAACATCTTTCTAATAAAAATGCAGCTCAAATGAAAATGTATTGGTGCTGTTGTCATGGCTTCCCTGTATCAAATGCACTCATCACTTTGTTCCACTGTAACTACACTCATTGTTGTTGTATCCCTGTCGGTTTTCTACACTTAAGTGAGGACACCTGGGGACATTTAGTAAGGCAAAGCAGAAGATGCTTTTTGGGTTGTGTGAGAAATCACAGGAATTATATGAGTTTTGACAGAGTCTTCGTGTGGGAGTCCCTATACAACTGACTGGCACACCCAGATTTCTACCCATGAATCAGTGTGTTTGTCTTGTGAAGAAAATGGTAATGTTTTCTGCTGTGTTTTTGAAATATGCCACTCTACTTTCAGTTTCTCACTACAGCTCTGTGCAGTTTTTCTTCATTCATGTCATTTTGGATGCTGGTTGATAATTAGTTTTTTATCCTGTAATTCTTTTTTTATAATCCTATTGTTTGTACCATTTTAGATGAATTAACATTACTGCATTACAGTGGTTTAATACATTATCGGAATCAATAGAACAAATGGCCTGCTCACTTACTGCCTTTATGACTCAAATAAACCCCAGAGGGCAGTTAATTTAAGGCTCTGTGTACACTTCACAAGTCATTACAAGCATTAGCAACATTTGGTCCTTAGCTGCTTTATATTATTCTTGTCAATGCACTTGACAAGAGAATTTTTTTTAAGTGTGTTTTTTAAGAATCACAGCCCATTTTAGGACTTTTCCTAATGTTTTCAGTGGAAATTCATATTCAGCAGAGTGTCTGAACTAATGAAATGTGTATTTCCTTTTTTTCCAGGGTTGGTCAAACTTGGAGTCCACTGTGTAACATGCCAGAAAGTCGCCATTAAGATTGTGAACCGTGAGAAACTCAGCGAGTCAGTACTAATGAAGGTATGTTTGCGGCTCTTAGTCTTCGGACTTTCTGATGAGGATGGTTAGTGCAAATGAAAAAATAATTTCGTTTTCTGTATTGTTTTTGCCTTACTATCTTACCGTAAACTTTATTATTTGTCATGTTCCCACAGTTGATGGATGGATAGTATACTAAGCTAGTGGACTTCCTCAGCAGAACCAAGGTTTCAAAAAAAATCAACAGCTGATCTTGCAAAAATTCTTAAATATTAGCAGTTTATATCACAGAGTGGAATCACATGCTGAGGTAGTGACGCATTTCAGACTCAAAGAGTCAGCTGCTTAGCTCCCCCATCAAGCAAGAGTCAGAGCTTCTAATGCACAACAGCAAAGCGGCTTTCTGTGACTATAATTAGTATGCTTTTACTAGTAAGTCTGCATTGTTTCTTTTTAAGGCATACAGTAGGATAGAATTTTTTTTTTTCTTTTTTTTGTCATTGCATCATAGGACTCCTGCTGGGAAGTTCCATTCAGTGCAACATTGTCCCTTGTTTTGATGGAATAGTTGTAAAGAAACTAAAGAGAAGAAGAAGAGCGAGGGCAACTCGGAGACACTACAACCTGAAAATGGTAGTTATAGGATACACGCAGAGACAAGTGCTTGCTGTAATTGTTGGCCTATGAGCTGGAAAGCAGGAGGAGAATGGGTCTGCTCACAGTAAAGGTTATCTGAAAATGGAAAATCCCTCAGTTTTGGATCGCTTCACGTGGCATCATTATTCAACTACAGATGAAAAATTCTCTGTCCTTGGATATTGTTATTTGATAAACGGTCTGTATTTATTAGCTTCTAGCTGTGTTAGAGTCTGTTTTGCTCTTTGCTTGCTGCTGATTTGCTCTTGAAGTCTCTCTCTGTTCTGCCTCTTATCCCATTCAACATGCAGTCTTAATGTTCTCATGAAAGACAGGCAGGTCATTTCTGTGAGAGCTTCAGCTCTGACAGACGTATTGTAGCAGAAGTAGAGGAACTATTGTAACACATGTCGGTGAGCTAGGTGACATCTTGCTGTCCTGCAAAGGAAAATGAGGGTAACAGATGCCAAATACTGACAGGTTTCCAACAGGACCGAGTCTTTTGCTGAAGCTGCAATTCAGAGCCAATTACTAACCTCAGCCATTGTCAGTCTTGTCTCAGCTGTGTGTGTGTGTGTGTGTGTGTGTGTGTGTGTGTGTGTGACAGCAGGTGTAGTGTATGTGCCAGTGAGAACTGAATTACGTCGGGGAGAATATGTATCTACAAAAATTCAAATTTATCAGCATTATTCTACATGTATAAAAAGAGATTCTAGGTTTTTTCCACTCATGCTGCAAGTCAGTATTTTTGGATCACATGCTAAAATGTCAGTGTGTTTGTGTCTACCTGTGCCTGTTGTTGCTAACCTGTAACACTGTTTACATGGAAATGGTGTGTGAGATTGTGTGCTGTTGCTTTGTCAGAGCCATCCCATATGGAAAAGCAATAGTAAAAACTTATATGATTTACTCATGAAAGTGGCCACTTTCTCATTACTAAGTATCCAAAACATACAAGTTTTATTTATATAATTTTTCAAGGGATCTTATATCAGTTTTCACTCTTATCTGCTTTTCATACAAGTTTCACACAAGACAGATACAAACTTTATAAGATTTATATATATCTTTTCCATATGGGATGTAACTCAAGTACAACTCAGCCGTTCTCACAGTCTGGAAATCTAATGGCATGACTCATTACCAAACTTACATGTTACAAGTTACAAATTTCCTGCTAGTTTTGGAACACATGCTTATTTTAATGCTTGAGGAGGTATAGTTGAAGGCAGTCTGGTAGCAGTTATGGACTCCTCGTCGACCTGGAGAGAGTGTTTGTTTGGCAGGAGGTTCAGGCTGCTGAGGTCCCGAACAAATAGACTCAAGGACAGCTTTTACAACAGGGCAATAGCCCTGATCAATGCAAATAGCTGACCTGACTGGCTACCTACCTGGACTTTTTTTGGGGGGGGTTAACAACAGTAAAAACAGTAATAATAATAGTATTTATATTTATAACAAGGTGCAATAATAATTAATGTGCAATAATAACAGTGTGCAAGACAAATACACTTATTCTTCTTTTTTATTACTAAGTTATTATACTGTGTTGTGTTGTTTGTGTTGCGTTGTGATGTGTCGTATCGTGTCGTGTTGTGTTACATGTAGTGCCGACGTAGGACAGTTTTCCAATTTCATTGTACTATTGTACTATGTATGACTGTGCAATGACAATAAAGAGTTATCTTATCTTGTTGTGTGATGGCGGCGGTGTCAAAAAAAACGTGGTACAACCAGTGCGTGAGCTATCATCATCATCCAGTCAGCATTTGATCAGCACATAAGTAACCCCATAGGTGGGATATTGGGTGACTACACAGCAGCACGCTCGCTGTGGGTGAAAACCTCTCTCTGTTTGCTGTCCAAATAGTAATGAATACACAGATGGACACATTTGCGGGACCACAAATTACACCTAACACTGATCTCACAAATTAGATTACAAATTCATTCTCATGTTTTGGGGCTTCCTACTATGACTGGACAGGTGTTTTCCAGCTCAAATCTAGTCGAGGTTTTCCCATATTCCCATTGTGTCGCAACCCATACTCTCATGTGTCTGCTCTTCGGACTGCATATTTGGCTGTCAGACTGTCAGAATGATCGGGCTGTAGCTTCCTGCATAGCTCAGGCTGTGAAATGTCACCTTTTAATATGCTAATGTCTTGGGTCCCCGTGGTGCCATTAGGGGAGAGTCTGACTCGCCCAGACAGGTGTGTGTTTGTGTGTGCGTCTGTGTGTGTGTGTGCATATGTATTTGCAACACTCCTGATGACAGATATACTTTGTATGCATGCATACACTCATAGACAAATATAGGCCACACACAAATGTGCAGAGGAATGTGTGCACATGTGCCATAGCAACATCTGCATGTTCTTTAGTATGAGCATGTGCACATCCTCCACGACCTATGTCATCCCTCTCCGTCTGTCCTTCTTATGACTGGCCTTGGGAGTCAGGGGTCTGTGGAGATGAGGAGATGGGTTGAATTAATTGTCTCGGAGTATCTGGCAGAGAGGTCTTTTCTACACTCTCAGTGTGTTGAACTTTATATAACTAATGCTGAACTCTTTATTCCATAACCCTACAGACTGTGACACTAAGGACCAGAAAGACATTGAATTGTCTTGGTTAATGCATGCGTCTATGAACTTTATGTCAGTTTGTAACCAGGGAATGAGCCTTGACTACTTCAAAGAGCAAGTGCGGCCCAATGTTTTTTCACTTCTAAGCAGAAAAGCTAACAATGGAGTTACTTGAATAATAATAAGAGTCTCCGTCAGCGGGAAGTGGTTGCCTGTCATGTTTGGAATGAGAGAGAAAAAGACAGAGAGAGAATACACAGTACGTGCACATATGACAGTATGTCAGCAGTCTTTCGCACTGAGGCCAAACTGAATGAAGTAAGGCAAACCGATACTAAGAGAGAACCAACATTTTGTGCATGAATCTGAGTGCTTGTGGGTATCTCAAGGGAATAGTTGATGTTTCTGAATCTCAGTCAGTTCTCTCTCTACCTCCCTCTACTTTGGACATGTCTCTATGAGATCAGGCCATGAGGTTGAGAGAAAGCAAAAGGGAACTGTAGTAAGAAGAGAGATGGACATGTTGGGAGAAACCCTGCTGGGAAAATATAACACAGATGTCTTTGTCAGGACACCACATCTCTGTGCATTTCTTGTCAGAAGTTCCTGTTTTCTTCTTGATCTATTAACTGTGACATTCCCACATATGGCATGGCCCTTTGTGTTCACTTCCAGCGTAAGAGTACAAATCCAGCTTCCATTTCAACCATATCCCTACCGCACACACACACACACACACACACACACACCCTGCCTTAATTCTACATGGCATAGATTCAACATGATCCATATTGACATGACGTGTTGGGTGCATATCCATGATGGGAATTACCCCTTCCACCACAAGATGCTGCACTGGTTTGACTGTTGAGGTCATTTCAGAACAGTGAACCTATTGTCATGTTCAAGAAATCATTTTGAGATGAGCTTTGTGACATGGTGGGTAATCCTTCTGGAAGTAAATAGGTGCACTGTTGTCATGAAGGGATTGACATGGTCAGTAACAATACTGAGATAAGCTGTGGTGTTCAAATTGGTTCAAATTGGCCTAAATGTGGTAAGAATTACAGCATTATACCTCCAGCAGCATCCTGAGCTGTTGATACAAGGAAAGCTGGATCTTTCCTTGTATCATGGTGTTTTTCTTATGCTGTTGGGTGGTTGGGTTGGAATTTGTTGTAAACAGCATGAAAGCATAGATCTAAGTCTTGCAGCAGATTCATCAGTGCAGACAGTGTTTTTCCAGACAAATGGAGGACAGAAGTGTCAGGCATAAAAAAAAGAGCCAGAAAAAAACTGTCTAGGCAACAAAGAAGTGGTTAAAGAAGAAGCACATTAAGGTCATTGAATGGCCTAGCTAGTCTCCAGACCTCAACTCTACAGGAAATCTGTGCAGGGAGCTAAAGCTTCAAGTTGCCAAGGGGCCGCCAACAAACCTAAAGTATTTAGAGAGTTTCTGTAAAGAGGAGTGGGCCAACATCCTTCCTGAGATGTGTGAAAATCTGGTGACCAATTAGTCTTGGTTGTGTTTTGCTTGGGGATCAAATACTGTATTTCAATGACACGTAAATTAATTTATAGCTTTTGCATAAAGTGTCTTTTTTCTGGATTTTAGTTGATATTCTGTCTCTCTAGATTAAAATGAAACTACCATAACATTAGAGACATTATGTGATTTCATGTAATCACATAATGATTTTGAAGTTTTCCCTGAAAAAAAGAGGATTCGCTGTAACATATTTCTACCATACTGCCTGTCATTATACTGTATATGAAAAAAGCAACTCCGATAAATCTGCAGTTCAGTCTTAGGGTGAGTATTATTGTTACTAGCCGTTAGCAGAGGGATCAGGGTATCTTTAACATGCAGCAGTTGGTAGTTGCTGTTGATGCCTGCTCTGTTTTCTTCCTCTGAGCCAGCGAGCTGGTGGCTGCTGCTGCTGCTGTTGGGATAAGGACAACTAATTAGCCAGAGTGACTCCCTCTCTCCTCCTGAAGCAGCACAACTTCAAAGTCACTCTACTGTCCCCAAGCTCAGAGAGCGAAAGGAAGAGAGGGAGAGGAGGGATGAAGTGCAGGATGAAGGAAGATAGGGAGGGAAGAGTGTGAGTGGGTCGGGGGAGGGTTAGAGAGGGTGGTGAATATGAAGTTGGAACATTTTACATGGATGTCTTATGAGGTAGACATTGCTACATAGCCATGCTCATTTTGATAGCTTTTAAAGACCATAAGGTCAGTAAGGTGGTTTTCTAACTCTGTCCTTGATGTAAGTCAGCTCAGTTTAAATGTGAAATGTGCACCCAAGAAATTGAAAAGTAGTTTGGAGATGCAGCAGTGTGCAGTATAATTGCCCCCTTAAGCAAATATTTGAAACACTGCACTGAGGACTATAAGCCGAGAACAGCACGACAATGCCACAGCTTTGGTGCGAATAAAGGCAGAAATATTTAGAGTTAATTAACAAGATCAGGGCTGTTTGATTATGTGGATTTTCACAAATGAACATATCTAGTATAATTTGTGAAGTCTATATGTCTTAGTACATAATACAGATGCCCTGAAATGAAAGAAAAACTCCTTTTAGACTGTCTATATGACACTATAGTATCTGAGTTTTAAATGCGCAGATTGTAAAATAATAATTTCAAATAAAACAGTCACAGAAAGACAAGGAATCAAGGTTCAGCACACCAACCGACAGAGATTGTGGTGGGCGGGTGAGGAGCAGAATGCCATGGCCACAGATGAATCACACAACTTCTAATCTTGTTATCCCGACACCTCTGTGACAGCACTGTAGCTTTCTTTCTCTGCCATCTCTTCTTTTCCCTCCTAATGATTATAGATTGTCCCTTCTCTCCCATCTCTGTATTGCCGCAAGTGAGTTGGATATAGAAATGCCTCCAACATACACACATCCTCTTTAACTTAATGTGTGTTTATCTGTTCGTGTGCATGTCCGTGCCTCTGAGTGTGCACAGACACCCTTTAAAATAAATGGGTTTCATATATTGTGCCTTGCCGTGTTGATCCATCGGCTTTGTCTGGTGCTGAGCCAGAAACTAGGACTTAACTTGGTTTGATTTTAACAGGTTGACTGCACAGAAAGACCATAGAATTACCAACTTTGTTTCTCAGCTGTGCTTCCGCTCAATTCTGCTGTTGATATAGAGTATGCTTAGGTTGGGTGCTTGCATGACATGCATATGCATGCTACTGGACACGTTGTAAATGTTGGAAAGAAAAATTCTTCTGAATTGGACTGCAACAGTGAAGATTTCGTACAACTGGGAGTACTATTACCATCACAGAGCAACACAAAGTGGCTCTGTCCAAAATAGAAAGAAAAGTGGGGGATCCTGTGGCCCTATCGAGCATGGATTATACGAGCATCAGTGTCTGTGTTTGAAAAATAGATGCCTCACAGGTCCTCAGCTTGCAGTATTGAAGAAGCCACCAAGCAGAGTTTCAAAGAAAAGCTGGATCTAGGGCTGTCCAAAGTTAAAAACAACAAAGACTTTGGACAGAAACTCTCACAGACACAGGTTTGAGATCTTTGCATTAAATATTTTTGAGACATAAAGCAAATAAACGATTTTATAGGAGTGCATGACATCTGTCAAGCATGTGGAAGAAATATGATGGTACTGATAAATTGGAGGATTTTACAGGATAAAAGATTGCTCCATTTTGCTACATGCCATACGCTATGGGCACAGCTTGACTGGAGACATTTTTCTCTATCAACAGGGCAGTGACCCGAAGCTCCAAACTGTGCAAGAAATATAAGAGAAGAAGTGGTCAGCTGGCTTTTTAATGAAGCAGTCACCAGATCTCAACCTGGCTGAGCTGTTGTGAGAACAGCTTGATTCTAAAGTTCTTATCAAAAATATGAGAAAAGTGCCCCGTTTCCTTTTTTTTTTTTTTTTTTTTTCCTTTTCTTTTTTTTTTTGGTCTCCCAGTTTCCTCACAGCATCCTGTAGGGACCTAAAGAAGATTATTTTTTCCCCATATTCGGCCTTGTTCTTTGCCCGCTATCAGTCACGATGAAGGACACTCCAATTGCTTTCTAATCATCCAAATCAGTTTTTTCACAGTCTGTACTGAGTGGCAAAGAGGCTCTGATGAAATGGAGAATAGATTTTGCCTCCAGTGCCCGAAGACTGGTTTTGAAGTTGAAAGAAAGTTTTAGCCTTACTTGTGCGACTGTATAACTCATGGGTCAATATCACTGACTGAAGACACCAGACACTGAGGTTTACACACTTCTGACTGGTACTTGGAATATTAAGCATCCGGCACGTAAAACTGTGCGGCTCTTGACTGCTGCTTTGCTGCTGCTCACTGTGGCGACAAAGCTCATCAAACACATGCAGTGTTGTTTGAGTGATTTTACCTTTCATATGCCTTATCCTGATAAAACAGAGATGGAGTGCAGACTCGAAATAATGAAATGCAGGATAGCAGAACAGAAGATACAGCAGGATCCCCCATTGAGCTCGACAGGAGACAGACAGACGTCTGAATCGATGGCATTTGTTTCCCCTCTTCAAAGGCAACAGCTGCTGTGTTGTCAGATAGATGAGAAAGCTTTATTTGCGTTTTTATTTGTTGTTGCTTTAGTTTTTTTTTCTTTTTCTTTTTTCTTTTACTTTGTGAGCAAAGGGCATATTCTTTCCCCCTTAAGTAGGGAGATGATTTCATTGAAGAGATCAGCTGAGTTCCCCTCCACAGTTCAGATAGCTTTTCATGGCTATTTATTTATGCTTTTCTCCCTGTCGAGCGTGAATTTGTCTTCCTTTTCAACCACTGAATGTTGGTAGAATCCTTTATCCACCTGTTTAAGTAGGTACATCGTGTTCCTTTTAGAGGAAAATACTCCAACCTCTATCTTTACTTTCATATTTTACGTCCAATGTGCTGCATAGAATTCTCAACGTGTTCCCTATATAAATATGCTTTTGGCCCATAGCCCAATGGCCTGTGATTGGGCTTACTGCAAGATATCAACCTCCAGCACGATGCAGTTGTCTTCATTATTGTGAATAAATTCACTACTATTTGTACAGCATGGTGGAAATTTAGAAAAGAGCAAACATTAGCACGATTCCCATTTAGTGTTGTTTATATAATTCAGCGTGTGTGTGTGCGTGCGTGCGTGCGTGCGTGCGTGCGTGCGTGCGTGCGTGCGTGCGTGCGTGCGTGCGTGCCAGTTTTGTTTTTTGACCACTGAAGTGAGGACATCAATTGGTAAAGTATCTTCCAGGCTAATTTGCATATATTTACTCGCTTTTATTCACGTTTAGCTGTTGCAAATAAACACGTACATTTGCTCCAAATATGTTAATGACTGGTCAGTGTGTCGAACATCAAAAGCAGAACAGTTTTAACTTCATCAGCTCCTGCATCTACATTTCTGAGGGGGATTGTTAGCTAATGACCCCGTTGTGCGACCACTCTCTCAAGGACGTTCTTTCCTCCATCCTTTTCTCAGTCACATACTATACATGACTACAAGGCATAAGTGCAGGCGTGTACTGTAAATTAGTTTGGACACTATATTATTGCATATGCCATTTATATAATGAAGTGGTAATAATGCGCAGTACTAACAGAGAACTTGCGCCCGTTGTGTTTCTTTAAATATGTCTAATACTCACTGTATCGCCTAATTAACAAGTGTGAATGCTAAAACAACTCCCTCATTACAATGTGAGATTCATTCTGAACTTATTTCCAAAGTTTTGAGCTAATTTAAGTTGTTTCAGCTGACCACTCTTACTTATTGACTTCTCTGTCTGTCTGCAGTTTGTGTCAGTAAATAAGTCACGTACTCATATGTGAAGTTAATTAGTTGGTAAGTAAATCACATCAGCTCATCACCTATGTCTGCCTGAATTACCGCACCAAATTATCCCTGTCAATTTTTCATTACCTACTTTCTGTAAGTTGTTGTTTTTGCACATCACTTTACAAACCAGTGCAAACCAGAATGACCACTAGCTTACTAGTGGCAAAACTAAACATTAACGTTTGTGTGTGCAGCTTTTTCTTCTAAAAAGAATTACAAGAATTTAATGTAAATAAGGCATTTAATGCAAATTTGTCAGAATAGTTAGATAATCCACTTTCCTGAACAGCAGCAGCAACTATTTTATTAGCCTCAAATATAGACAACAGTAAGTTATTAGCTTTACCCTAGTGTAAGTGATACTGTACAGGCGACCTTCAGATCTCATCATTACATTCTGTTCTGAGCTCTACCCTCAGTGTCTATGAAAGCCACTTCATTAATCCACATTTCACATCTCTCCACAATCCAAGGTTACCGTACCAGTCCCGTCTTGTGAAATTAGTGAGTGACATAAACGAATGAATTGACAATAACCAAAAAAAACCAAAACAAAAAAACTTTGCTGCCAAAGCGATCCACTGCCTGCCTGTCACTGTTAAATTGCTCGTTCTGCATGAAAAAACATGCATAGTCATTCACATAAGCAATCACACGTCGTCTCTGCGACTCTTTAGCATGTGTCCTTCAAGCGCATCCATAAGCTCATGCAGTGGATTTGAAGAGGTTTTCATGATTAGACCCAGTGTCCGCAGGGTCTAAAGCACCTCTGCTATTAGACATTATTAGGACCAAGGTTATCCAGGGACATGTCTGTTAGGGTGAAATGATATGGCCTGCCACTGGTCTAAGTGCCAGCCTGATGAATCTGTCAACAGCACAGGAACACATCACAGACATGATTAGAGAGATAGAATGAGAGAAACTGAGAATAAATGAGGGCCAGCAGAAGAAGATGAAGAGGAGTGATACCAGAATTGGTCTTGGGTGGGAAGGGGTAATGAGCACAATTTCAAAGGTTGGAAGATGGATAAAGGATAAGGACTAGCCAGCTAGCAGAGACTATGTCCAGATCGATTTACATGTCTCTGGCATTGATCAAACTCCCCCGTGTAGGGAATTTACCTCCGCTTCACAAAGGATGACTGATAAAGTGATTATCAGAGAAAAACCTGCTGCACTGACTGACTGCGTATGTATCAGTGTATTTTACATTTGTGTATTTGTGTGGTCCACAAGGACGGAGAAGTGATAAACAGAAAAAGATGAAAGTAGAGAGAGATTACTTTTTTCAGTTCAAAAACATTTCACTGAAATGGGATCATACAAATAAATGATTTTATTTTGTGTTTGTTTTGCTCCCAGTGCGACCAGCTCAGCTGTGAGAGATAACGCAGCTACCTAATGCGCACACGCCTCACCTCAACAAACACTGTTAAATCCACTGCCCCGAGCCTGTCTTTGTAAATTTCCAAACCAATTTTGGATAAGCAGGTTCCCCCAGAAGCACACATTAATATCATCTCAAAGTTAGTGATTATTCCCTGCACAAGAAGTAGATTTGGGACACATTACAGACTGATGCCCTCTGCGATGTTGTAGCTTGTAGATAGTTTGTGTTTGTCCTTGAAACAGATGTCCTTATATGCTGGTTACCAAGACTGACATGCAGCAGTCTTCAGCGAATCAACTCCTTCCAACTAACATGCATGTGCAAGAACACAGACACACACACACACATGCTTGCATGCACACCAGCTTGGCTACCTCCTGTCCCTTATTCTGCCCTACTGGCTCACTGACCGACATATGGATGGATGGAGGTGGCTCTTGGCTTGCCATGATCAGTGGAGTGTATGTGTACAGTGTGTGTGCAGCATAGAGTAATGTATCCACATGTCACAAGTATGAATGCTGACAAGCTGACTGGTTTTGTCTGTGAGCCAGTAGCCAAGCTGTGTTGTCTCCTCCCCTTCTGCTCCCTAACAGTTAGACCAGGTCTCCTTCTCTACAGCCATTACCCCATCCAGATCTTACGCCTATTTTCCCCATATGTTAACTGTTCATTCTATCATTACCCTAAAATAGTAACTATATATATAAATGTCATAATGTAGAGTGAAACATGATATCTACTTGTATAATGTTGAAGACTGGTAGATTAAGAGTAAAAACTGCTTTGTTTAAAAAAAGTAATCTTTGAATTATAAAGCTGAGCTGTATGAAAATACATATTCGGGGGGAAAAAGACGTTATGCTGTAAAGATAACGATCTCTGGCACAAAGCTGTTAGAAAACAATATAATAGATTAATGTTAAACCATGACTCATGCCATCATAATCCTATATTTTACACATCTTTCAAAACGCTGAGAAATATGGAAACATAAAAAAAAATCATTGTTGTCAGTTAATGTCGATATTTGGTTTGTTTTGCAAAGTAAAGCTATTAAAGTGGAGAGGTCTCTCGCGTCTTTTGATGATTGTAACTCGTTACGTTGCTGCCTTGTGTTATCATTCACACTCTGCTTGGTGCATGGCAATGTTAAACAGGTTGTCCTTTCCCCATGTTGTGTTAATTAACAATAAAAGACCCAGGAGATGGGGTGGTGACGTGCAGGGAAGATGGCTCAAGCTGGCACCACTGCTCCTCCCCCCATTTCATAACACTTTTCTTTTGCTGTTCTCCGTTGGAGAGAATTACATGGCTTTTCCTTTATCCCTTCCACATCCACACACCCTCCCCTGTCTCTCCTTTGTTTTGTTTTTTTTAATCCACCCAGCAGCTTTTGCACGCACTACGGCCTCACTGTTAGCATAGCCACCTTTTTTTTTTATCTGACACACATGGCTGCCCTGCTGACTTTGATCCTTAGATCTCAGTATCAAGGGGCCATTCACTCACTTGCCTGGGGAGGTGACAGAAATGTCTGTGTTTTCCTTCTGTGGGGTGAGAGAGGCCGGCTGGAAAAATGGTGTGAGGTGCAATAAGTGGAGAGTGAGAGATGACAGAGCCTGTGATCCAGTATTTCACCCTTTGAGATTTTGGGCTGGCTTCTGTGTTTGGTCATTCTGTCACATGCGACATGAATCTAATTTCTTTGCGTCTTTGTTGTTGTCTGCATGCCTGTAATCCCCTGGCCTCTATCACTGGCCATGGTGATAAAACTATTGATGTTGCCACTCATTTGTTTGCTCATCCATTCGGTCATTTAGATCCAGGGCTGTAATTTAACAAATCAATAGCAAGCTGATGGAACTATGCTAAACTGGCTGCCATCCTCTGAATTTGGAGTGACACCACTTACTCCTTTTGTCTTATTTTTCCAAGTAGCTACAGCCTTCTCAGCCTTTCTCCCTCACATATGCGTATTATTCTATTGCAGCATCTACATTTTGCTTGCAAATTGTAGTAAAGGTAATAAATCATATAAGCTGTACTTTTTAGACCGAACAGCATCAAGACCATTAGGACCATGAGCCTTTTTCTTTCAGCATACAGCTTGCTTTTTTATTACAGCTTAACTGTAGTTGCAGTTGTCTTAGTTAACATCTTTTAAAAAAAAAAAAAAAATCACTGTTGCTGTTCCTTCCTATTGATTCATCTATTGTGGCAGGATGTGACACTGATGGGAAAGCCTGTGGGTCGAAGTGTGCCAATCAGCTCTTTCACTAACAAGCTCCTGTTCTGATGTCTTCTGCTAATGATGTCCACTTCACAACAATAACCACACTGCTTTACATTCGACCCCTTTTTTCTGGTGAGGCGTCTTTTTTCCTGCCTTGCAGACCCGTTTTGTTATCGAGAAATTGACCAGAAATTGCTGTAATTTGAACTGCCAAACAAAAAAAGAACACAAGACAAGATAAAAAGAGTGTCTTCATCTAACCTCTGTTTAGGTGCATGTGTGCATCTTGGTGAACAATGTCCAAGTGCCTGCTAATAAAGGCCTAATGAAGTCCCATGGAGAAATGGCAACTGGAGAGAATTGTCCACACTCACAGATGTGAAATTTAATGAGCGACTGTGGCATGCACAGGAGCCGGGCCAAGATGGGGAATGGCCACCTGGTATTGTTTATTACTAGCATGAAGTTACAGAGTGTGTGTATTTGAGTGAGTGGGCAGTTAGTGGCTGTGTGGATAAATGCAGAAACCGTTGGTGTTCCTCCTTTGTATGTGTTTCATGCATTAGGTATGCATGAATCCACTGCATGAACAGAACACATACTGTGTGACCCCTTTTCCAGAAGAAAGCAAATGAGGAATAACCGTATTTTTCCAGTCACCTTTTGATAACTGTAGGATACTTAAAGAAAAAAGGCATTACTAGAAAGAGCAAAGGTTGCTTCACAGATTTATAATAGTATGTTAATCAACACCAAATCTTGCAATAAGCAGACTGTTGTTCAGTTAAGTCTTCACATTAAGCCTCATTTCTCTTTTTTTCAATTAACTAAAAGGAGGTGTTAAAAGAAGCTTAGGATGTCGGCCCTGTAGGATTTCGACAGCTCATCTCGAGTCCTGGTTAGCATTAGTCTCCTTGCAGGGAGCCTACTGCCAGCTAGCGAGCTAGCCACCATGGGCTCATTCTTAACAACGCACCTTAGCCTCAGGTGAGAAAGTGGCATAGTGTCGTGCTGCTGATAGCACTCATTAGTGTCTGGATTAACCCTGATTAGCCTAGCTTTTTCTCATACCAGTGGTAATTATCCCTTTATACCCTTTTCAGACTCAGACATGTGCCTAGTTTTTCTAATATATTTTATATAGCTTTTTATTCTCTTGTGGGTTTTTTTTTTTTTTTTTTTTTTGTTAGGCCCAGCTTGAATAATAAAACGCTGCACCGCATTTTCTTTGGAGAGACTGAATGTATTTAAGCAGTTTTTTTTAATTGTGTTTTTGCCAGATACAAAGTTATTTGCCTGAAAAATATGAATTGTGTGTAAAGGTATACCACAATCACAGACTGAGCAGAGACCACCAACAAAACCTGTTTTGAAATTAAAGCATTGTGAGTATAAGATAAGATAAGATAAGATAGAACTTTATTAATCCCTCGGGTGGGTTCCTCTGGGAAATTCGACTTCCAAAAAGCACAGCAACGACCGAAGTTACAGTTACAGAATTGTTATATATATATATATATATATATATATATATATACACACACACACACACACACACACACACACACACACACACACACACATATATATAAATACAGAGACAATATAAATAAAATATACGAAGGGGATAAATAGAATAAATAGGAATAAAAAATAAAAATACAAGTGAATTGCACATTTCAAGTATTGAGTCTATTGCACTGTTGACTATTTACAAAAAGTATTGCACAAGGTATTGTACAGTGAGGTGAAGAGGCACTACAGCTTAGTTGTTCCCCCCTCCTTTGTCCTCCTGTTTCCCCTCCCTCTCCCCTCCAGAGAGGAGTTAAACAGTCTGATGGCGTGTGGGACAAAGGAGTTTTTAAGTCTGTTAGTTCTTGTCTTGGGGAGAAGCAACCTGTCACTGAACAGACTCTTCTGATTGTTTATGGCCGTGTGCAGAGGATGCCCAGCATTGTTCATAATGTCCATCAGTTTCTTTAATGTCCTTTTCTCTGCCACTGTCACCAGAGTGTCCAGCTTCATGCCGACCACAGAGCTAGCCTTCCTGATCAGTTTCTCCAGCCTGCATCAGTCCTTCTTTGCTGTGCTGCTCCCCCAGCACACCACAGCATAGAAAAGTACTCCAGCAACCACCGACTGGTAAAACATCCTCAGGAGCTTCCTGCAGATGTTAAAAGACCTCAGCCTCCTGAGGAAGTACAGTCGGCTTTGGGCTTTTTTATACAGGTGCTCTGTGTTGCATGACCAGTCCAGTTTATTGTCTACCCACAGCCCGAGGTACTTGTACTTGTTGACCACCTCCACCTCCTCCCCCTCTATCTGAACCGGCAGTGGACCTTCTCTGGACCTCCCGAAGTCCACAACCAGTTCCTTAGTCTTTGAGGTGTTGAGTTGCAGGTGGTTTGTGTGACTCCATGCGACAAAGTTCCTCACCAGACTTCTGTACTCCTCTTCCTGATCATCCCAGATACACCCCATGATGGCTGTGTCGTCTGCAAACTTCTGAATATGGCATAATTCAGAGTTGTAGCAGAAGTCAGAGGTGTACAGGGTGAAGAGAAGAGGGGACAGCACAGTTCCCTGTGGTGCTCCTGTGCTGCTGACCACTGTGTCAGACATGATGTCCTTCAGCCTGACGTACTGTGGTCTGTCGGTGAGGTAGTCGGAGATCCAAGCCACCAGGCAGGGGTCCACCTCCATCCTGTTCAGTTTTTCCTGAAGCATACAGGGCCGGATGGTATTAAAGGCACTGGAAAAGTCAAGAAACAGTATCCTGACCGTGCCTTTTCCCCCATCCAGTATATAAGTCAATAAGACTTGGAGATCTGTGCATATTACTTATTGAACAAAGAGCTTTGGAGAATTTAATGAGAACATAGTTAGCTGGCAGATCACAGTTTTGACTTCATTCCACACGAGTGTTCATAAAGCCAAGCCACGCTGAGTATGACATTAAAGCAATGTGAAGGCTGTCACAGTCAAATGACATAGTGAAATTGATTTTGATGAGATTGAGAGAGGAGCCTTTAACTCGCGCTGTTCTTTCATCTTCATCCTTGTCAGTCAAAGTTAGATGCTGAAGGTGGAAGGGAAGATGGGCAAGAACTGTGGAAGGGTGAGCTGATGGCCGAGAGGAGACCAGGAGGACAGGGTGCTGAAGAGCAGTGGTGGATTCTCTCGAAGCGGGTTGCATGCTGATTTTCAGTGGCAGCTGTACATGCTGACAAAGACCTCTGGAGATGGTGATACAAATCCAGAGTGATCAGCTGGATTTTGGTGAAATTTTGCTTTGTACAGTGTACATGTCACCTAGTAGCTCTGTACACAAAATTAAACAAAAAGGACTTTAGTTGTCTCAGCTGTCTGTTTCTTCTGGACACAGTAGTGTTTATATTTACAGTACAGTCAATAACTCGAGTGTAAAGAAGCCTCTTGTGGGCAATGTTCATGTACCTGAGTGCACATTTTGACCCATATTGACCGATGCTTTGTGTTGTTGACTGTGGGTAAGAGCCAGTCCGTGGACAGTGTTCAAATGTGGAATTCCTCACATTTCTTATCGAAACAAACAGACTTGTGTTCACGTCAGGAAAACCAATGGATTATGAAATGTTAGTGTTTTCAAGGCTTGTTTTGGAAGAGAATGTGTAAGATAAGGCATATGCAACCTGTTTTCCATCTGTTTTTGAAGCAAACATGAGATAGCAGTTATTACTGGCTGGGAAGCTAACCAGCTCAGAGTCTGATCAAAGCTTATCTTTGTCCGTTCTCTCACTAGAAAGTAACAGTCAGGTCCTTTCCTTAGTTTACTTATTCCAAAAAGTTGTGTGTGTAAAATAGAAAAGAATGTAATGATTTACAAATCGCATAAACCCATTTTTATTCACAATATAAAAAACATATCAGATGTTTCAAGAACCAGCAGAAAGAACCAATACTGAAAATCACTTTTGGATGCTTGTGATCTTTGGGCACTCAGATGACACTGCATTAAAAGCAGATGTGATTCTGTCATGGAAATCACTAAATTGGCTCTGGAACACTTTGAGACAAAGCTTAAAACAGACTGAAGCAAACTGGAAAGAAGTTCTGTGTCAACAAGCAATTTTTTTGGAAAAAAATTGACTCTGACAATTCGGTTGCCTATGGAATTGTCGGCTGAGACATCTGGAAAAGCACCATTAGTGCTCACATGCTGAAAAGACTATGCCAAAAGATGTATTTGCATCTATTACAGCAGCTTGACTTCATAGTAGAAGACTCCAGGTGCTGAACTGTTTTGCCTGCAGTTGGTTTGTACGACTGTTACAGACTGGTGGAAACCCTTTCAGCAGTGCCTCATCAGGGGATGTTTTTAGGGTTATTGAGTGCTTTGCACCTAAAACAAAGTACTACACTACTTTGGTACTAAGGTTTAAAAAAGAGAAAGAAGGGAATATTTATTTTTTAATAGGCCCGATTATATTCTTCGTGTGGAGTCTTTTTAGGAATGTAGCAACATTGATGACGCAGTAATCAAAACTCTTTTTACTAATTTCTTCTTCCTTCTTTTTCTTTCTTACAGGTGGAGCGAGAAATAGCTATTCTGAAGCTCATAGAACACCCACATGTTTTAAAGCTACACGATGTCTACGAAAATAAAAAATACTTGTAAGTATCACCAGCTGATTTTGGTCCACATTTGATGTGTGTGAAATATACAAAATCATAATTGTAATGCAAACACAATAAAAGAAGAAGGAAATTTGTGTAGCAACTTTTGTGACTATGAGATATTCTTACAGTCAGCTGCTGTTTTGGACACCAGAACAGTTGTTAAAATGCCACAAATCATTGTGGTGGTCTGCAGAGCAGTTGTGATTGGTGTATTATGATTGCAGGCCAACAACTACAGCCTTAGAGGGATAGATGCTCCATTAGTATTGGCATGAAGCATTTAATTTAGTTGTGCACGCTAGGGGACTGCTAATAGGGCGAGGAAGCCTTCGTGATGTAAACACCATGACGTGCTTATCAGAGGCAACACCATGGCATTAAGAAACATTAGCCACGAAGAGCCTGCTGCAGCAGCTGCACATACACACACAAACACTGCACGCACACTCATGCAGACACTCATACATTTATCAGCTTGCTTTAGCAGTGGTGAGTGACAGCCCCATCAGTTGTTCATAGTAGACCTCTTGATCTATAGTGGACTGTTTGCCAAATAAATTCAATTAGTTTTCATTTTTAGCTTACAAAGCAAATAGGATTGGACATGCAGTGCTGTACATGTCATCTTTTAAGATGATAGGAACTGCAAAATATTATGATTCATCCTATAATTGGATTATTAAAATCACATTTTGTGCACATTGCTTCATGACTTCTGACAGACGGTCACTAGTAGCGTCACAAAAGACATTTTGCACCACAAGTGACTTGAATACACTCTGAGCTTTGCACAAGTGATGTAATTTTTCTCTTAATGTTTCTGATTCTTAGTGCGATATCTCCACCTGAAAGCCAGTAATTGATAGACATACAGCATGTTTGCAGCTTGCAGACCCAGAGCTTGAAATACTTATTATTCTGCTGGCACAAGCTGTTTAAACTGGTGTTGCGGGTATGTACAAGAGGTGATGGAGAATTTAAAGGAGCCTGAGAGGAATTTTGGTAAAAGAAACAAACTATATCAGAGAAATTCTTCAAGTAGCCTCAACTAGGAAATGCAAAATTTCTTACAAATCAGATAGTGTATGATTTTTTTTTAATTTTTTTTTTTTAGCCTAAGATGTATTGATCTTATTAAGTTTGTTGTTGTGAATCCTTAAGCAATCAATCAAGGAGTGCAAGATCTACTGTTGTTGTAAGAAATTTACATACACTTATCATGGGCATGAATGTCATGGTAATATCATTTTCAGTGATTTCTTTGAGCTGTTGTGGAATAATTGCACAGCATAGATTTTTAATGACTTTAAAAAACAAGAATTTGGTCCACAAGTTAGAAAATATTTATTCCCTCCACACGGGGACAAAATTATAAATACAGGTCAAATATTTGCATACACCCCCACTAAGGTTTGGTTAAAAGGCCCTTAGCAAATCGCACCTTAATCAGATGTTTTTGGTAGTCATCAACAAGCTTGTAGCATAATTCTGGCTGGATATTTGACCACTCTTGTAGATAGAATTGGTAGAGTTCATTTAAAGTGCTTGGTTTCCTGGCACAGACCTGCCTAAGAACAGTTCATAAATTTTCAATGAAGTTGAAGTCTGGGCTTTGAGAAAGCTATTCCAGAAGCTTAACGCTAGCTTGCTTTATTCATTCCAAAACCAGTTTTGATGTATCTTTGAGTTTCCACCATCTAGCTCTCAAACTCTAATTTATTTATAAGGTAAAAACCAAAAAACCCAACTTATATTGACCAAAGTGCTGTACCACATATTTGATAGAAGTAAATAGGCAAAGAGAACAGAAATAAGTAAACGTATGCTAGCAGGTGCTAAACATATACAGTCATGGCTGAAAAAAAGCATAGGCGACACAATGAGTAAATCAGACAAACTCAAATTCCTAATAAGTTTAGGTTTAGTTTTAAAATACTCAGTGGAAGGAGCAGACTTCACTGTGAGGGAAATGCTGTTCTACATTGCTAACACTCCTATGATTTAAAATCCAGAGTAGCAGACAGTCAGAAGCATGTGATCAGCTGACTGGAGAAAACAAGAAGTCAAGTAGCTGTGTAAGAGGTTGGACATGTAAAAAGGAGGCAGGTCAAGAAGAGCTTTACAGACAACTTTACAGAGCAAGATCAGAGGATCTTGAAATCACTTCTAAACTTCACTGGCAATAAGTGGAGAATAGCTTAAACAGATTAATATGATTTCTTTTTGAGGTGCCTTTGAGCAGCCTAGCAGCAGTATTTTGGGCTGAGCTGAATCAGAGAAGGAAAAAGCTATTTTTAACCACTGAGTTAATTTGCTTATCTTAAAGCCAGATTCAAATATCACACCAAGATTTCTGACCAAAGAAGAAGTTGTAAGAACAGGTTGGGACCTAAGACGGAACCCTGAGGTACCCCACAATAAAGTGTAGCTGTGGAAGAAGAATTGTTTCCAAAGCTGACACAGAATGGTCTATTTTTGAACCAGTGTAGTGCCAGCACAGAAGTGCAGGCATTGTAGGGGATGTTGTAAGCAATGGCATCACTGAGATTAAAGAGGACAAGGACCAGGTATTTTCTTGATATGAAGCTGAAAAAAAATCCTAATTTTTCTATCAATTTTGAGCAATCTACAAGTATCACTCATAGCAAAACAGCTCCATAACATGATGATTCCACTACCATGCTTGACAGCTGATATAGTTTGGTTAGGTTTGAAGGCCCCACCTTTACTCCTCTAAACATACTGCTTGTCATTGTGGTCAAACAGCTCGTTTTTTGTTTTGTTTGACAGTAAAATTTAGATTTAGAACTTTTATATAGTTCTAGAAATTTAGAACTTTAGAATTGGAGAAGCTTCTTGGATAAGAGCTAAAACATCTTCAAGAAACTTCAAGAAAAAGTTCAATCGCTTTCTTTCCAAGCTCCTTAGACTAACGTGACCTAGATGACTGAGAACCTACACAGCCATATCTGACAATAAATCTTTTTTCTTGAAGACATTTTGCTTATACATGTGGGCAGCTGCTAATATTGGTCGAGCCCAGGGGTGTGGATTTTGGGACAGGGGCTTTTATCTTGGTTAGCACCCTCACAGTCTATGGCTATGTAAAACTCTGTTCACCGTGTGACACTGTTGTTTCCGGTTCTTGGCAGGCTTGAGCCTTGGGGGTTCCTCGGTTGTTTCTGAACATCCTAACCAGTTTCCTCTCATCTGAGGTTGTCAGTTTAGGGCTTCCAGACAAGTACAAGTTATTCAGTTGTGACACTTCTGAATAACTTGTACTTGCATACAATTGTTTGAACTGTTGATCTTGGAATCTACAGTTGTTTCCAAATAGCTCCAAGAGACCTTCCCAACTTGTGTAAGTCTACAGTTCTTTTTGGTCTTCGCTGAAAGCTTCTGACCACAACTGTATGTCTATAAGAGTTAATAGTAGTAGTAGAATTTTCCTAAACCTTGAATACTTTAGCTTAGATATAATATTAAATCTGAAAGGGAAATCCTGATTCTTGCATCATAATAAAGCTATTTTTTCAGAGACAAATACAAATTTAAAACAGAATAATCGGAGGAATTACAGCAGTAACAAAAATGTATCTTTTTTTAGGGTAAACTCAGTGGAGCATCCTGCCTGAACGCCAGTATTTTAAGTCACAGACCAGAAAACTTACCTCACAGAGAAATTAAATTTGTAGCCATCCTTATTCTGCATGCAAAATGTATGTGTTTTTGTAATTTGTGATCACTCACTTGTGTTTGGACTGGTTGTTATTTTTGCCAAAGCTGCCGAGGCTTTTCCAACAAAGGTTTTGCCTTTGGACTGAGGGCTGTTTAATGAGCACATGCGCTGTCACTAGTTACAGTTTGAGACGCCATATGTTAATAAAATGAAAGAGACCCATGTGCACCCTAATATCCAGAAGGGGAGAGACAGAATATTTTACTATCAGTCTGGATTTCACTTTGTCCTAGTGAAGATGGAGTGAGTTTGAGTACAGGATATATGAGCAGTTGAGATCGGAGCAGGGCCGGGGCACTCCTTGCTTTCAATCCACAGACGCAGCTGCAGGCATGGGTCAGTGAAGATTCATTTCCTCCCTCTCCCCTTTGAGCTGCAGAGCATGGCCACACAGTCAGGATGACAGAATGCTTGGCCACACAGACTCAAAGGCCACCTGACGAAGGGCCGCATGAAATGATGAAGTGATGGCAAGGAGTGTGTGTGTGTGTGTGTGTGTGTGTGTGTGTGTGTGTGTGCTATGAAACTAAGTAGATGGACAATAGATCGCCAAAGAATTATAAAAAAGATTAATCAGCATGATATAGTTTTTCAAAGATAAAGATTTGAAAGCTTGTTAGTCTTTAATCTATGTGCTTCGAGGGAACTATCATCCTGCCATTGCGCCATTTCTCAGAAACCTTAGAGGTCCAAGGTTTTTCTTTTCTTTAGGGCTTTGTAGAGAGTGCAGGTATTTGTTCTGGCAGGTATTTTTCTTCTTTCTGGGTGCATGTATGAGAGTTTTTTCTCATGTACTCTCTTGATTTCGTTCCTATTTCTTTGTCTCCTCTCTGTTTCTCAGGTACCTCGTGCTAGAACACGTGTCTGGTGGTGAACTGTTCGACTACTTGGTGAAGAAAGGCAGGTTAACACCTAAAGAGGCCAGGAAATTTTTCAGACAAATCATGTCTGCCTTGGATTTTTGCCACAGTCATTCCATATGGTAAGTGACATCCTCATGAAAAACATCCTGTCATAGCTGCTGCTACTGTGGAGGGTGTAAAGGGTTGGATTGCACTTATGGAACAGGAGCTAATAAAGATACTGAGTGAAACAGTCCAATCTTTTTTTTCATTGATACTCAGCAGTGTTTTTGACATTTGGAAAACAAATATAGTTTTGACATAAATAAAACTCATATTCTCAAATATACATTGATAAAATAAATGCTTCAATATTTGAGATGTAAGAAAAAATATTGAATTTAAAATTGTAATAAGATTAGCTGTCCTCTGCATACATACAAATAGGACTGTAATACAAGAACTTTGTGAAAACCACAGACTAGATGTAATATTTGAGATACTTGGAGTTAAACCCATAAGAGGCACATTCATTATGTGTAATCCATAAAAAACATCAGTTACATTTAAAAAATGTGTAAAACTATCATACCCAGGAGGCGTAACAAAGTCAATTTGGTTGTCATACAACATTGAACAAATAATGAGTTCCCCAGTAATGACTTCTGGAAAGATGCAGACTTTTCCTAAAGTGAATCTATAATGTAAATTTCAGTCAGTTTATTCAGATCTTTGGAGTGCTGTTTAGTTTTCATACCAATCATTCATTATGGAGATTACAGAATGGAAAAAAAGCCCTTAATATTGCTTATTTTGCAACATGTTTGTGAGTATCGCTGACATGTGGCAAAGAGAATCTCAGATACATATCTGAATCTATATGCATTCTTTTCAAACAAAATCAAAAGGAAATATGAGTTTGTTTATCGTGAAGCAGACAAGCCATGACAAATCAGTGAAAAAGATGTGGTGTTAACTTGAAAAGTTGAAAATATGATTCAGCGAGAAGCAGAAGGGACATTTTTTTCTCAGTAACATGATAAATTAGGCCTGTGCAAAGGTCTCAGATCACTTTTCAGGTGTCTCTATTTATTTCTGCAAACCTGCGAGGTTAGGCAGAGTGAAGGCAAGAGTAGAAACCCTCTTATCAGGAAGGAGGACAAACAGACATACACAAACTCTGGAATAGTAAAAACACATCCTGTGGAAGAATAAACGTCAGAACTGGATGACCGTACCTGCTGTAGTGTGTGTGCTCATTTCTCTTCTTCTTGATATGAAATGTTTTCATAGTGAACCCATCTATATTTTATATTCTGTGTCTTTTGGAAGATTATTTTTGCACGACAGTAAACCTGTTCTAAACATAATTTCCATAACATGCTCCATTTTGTTTGACTTCGGGGGGTAATTTAACTGTTTACCAGCTCATAGGCTAGAGGCAATCATATAGACCTCAGAAGTCAAACATGTCAGCAGGAGACTGATTTAGGAACCTCGTTTGTTTGTATGTGTTTGTTTCTTGCTTTCTATGTGTGTGTGTATATAGGGTGTGTCGTGTGGAGATTATACGTAGTGAACATTTGTTTTCCTAAACAAGGCAGTGTGTTTGTTTCTGTGTTTCAGAGTGTATTCTTTTATTCTGTGTTTTATCAGCGTCTTCTTACATGGCAGAGCACCAGGACCATAGAGCTGAATAATATCAAATGCATTTATTTTTACCTTCTTGAGGAATAAAAACTGGAAATCTCCAGCTACTTGCCAGAAGCTGCAAAAGGAAATTGCAAGATTCAACATATAGACAAAATATAGTCCTACATTCAGCTACTTGAAATTTATAAATACTTTGTGTATTATTTCCTAAATCAAATAACAGCTGGGTCTGTTAATGTAAAACAAAAATTAACAGGATGAGTTTAATTACATAATCTAGTAACATAACACACATAACAGTAAATTCACACAAGTGAAAAATGTTAAAAATTCTTAATGACAGGTTAATTTGGTGAGACGTGGAGAATTGGAGAGGGAACCAAAATGCAGGACGTCCGAGGCAGACAGATTACACAAAAAGGGAGCTGCTTATTTAGGCTGAACTAAAAGTCCAAAAAACAGAAACGTCTACAAGGAAAAATCAAACGCTATCCATATGCTGGCAGGGAACGCACAGGGGATATAACCAGAGAGCTCCACAAAGAACGGCAGGTGAAGAACAGAGTTTATACACACAGAAGGTTGATTAGGGAGGAGACACAGGAAGGTAACAATTAGGAAATCGAGGGAAGACAGACAGGAAGTAAAACTGACATACGTCTTATACCTAAATACTAAAAACTTCAGTGCAATTATGAGACAGGGAAATACAAAGGGATTAGAGGAGACGGAGGGAGGACTAAGACAACAATCTGTACCAGAAAACCTATAAAATTAACTTGTCCCTAGAAAAACAAATTCAACACACAGTAGAATAAGAAGGAATTAAAATGGCGTTCTAAACTCCAAGTACTAGCACAGAAAACCTAAGCAAGAAGTCAGACTTGAACATGTTCAATCAAAGTTTGAAACAAAAATAAAGAAAAAGAGCACTTCACACTGAATAAAGATGAAGATAGAAAGTCTAACCAGTCAGCTAGAAAGTCAAAAAAAGAGAGAATGGAAAAGGAGAAAAAGAGAATAGCCACACCATAAACCAGAATGCAAAACTCAGAGAGCAGCCTAAAACATAATACAAAAGGACAAATGGGAAGGAAAATGGTACAAAAATACAAGGGAGCAAATCCCTCTATTCACTCTTTAAGTGAATAGAATTCAAAAGTTATGAGAACAAAACTCAAAACAAAACTGTGGCAAAAGACCATCACATTCATATTATTAAATTATTGATACACCGTGTACCTGAGGCCAATCATGAAGTACAGTAGACAAACCTGCTGCTACACAACAGAACTAAAAAATAATAGAACTGGAGTCATGTTTGTTTTAGTAAATGTGCTGATTGTTTTCACGAGTTAAAAATTCCTGCATATTTATCTACCTGCATATTTGCCAAAGTATGCATATAAAAGTTCTTTGGAACAAGAGTATTCACTCTGCTTTTGTTGTTTGTGTCAACTGAGTCAACGTGGTGAGTCAGATTTCACTTCAGCAAAATTAATGTTTGAATAAACAGTAAAGCGTAGCTAAGGTGCTGTACACAACGTAGGGCAAAGACTAGATCAGGGTCCGTGTTTACTTGCAGAAGTAACAATCAAAATGTGCTCATTATCCAGCACATTATGATTTTGTTTTCTTGCTGATCACACTGTGATAGTCATCACTGGCAAGGGCTTGAGATTTAAACTAGGAGATCATCATAAAACCCTAGCGTAGCCATGGCCAGGCCATGGCCATTGCATTTTTCATTGGCACTATAACTGTTTCCAGTTATAGCCAGTCAACTCATGATGATAATGTATGCCCATCATAACTTTTGTGCCAAGGCTATGTGGCTGAAAGTGCTACAAAGAGACACAGAGGCTTTTCTATTTCTCCGTGCACAGTAGAGTATTATACTGATGAAAGAGACGACTCTAAGCCAGTGAAAAACAGCATTCAGTACTCCTTTTAACCTGGAGCGTAGTTGTGAATGGCTCCAATGTAGATTAGTATAATGTTGCACAGTTAATTAAGAGGAAAAATTAAGGTAATTTGTCATGGAATTATACAGTGCAATTCTTATGATTAGATATTATTTGTATTTTACTACGTAGTTTATAAACGACCCTCTTCCAGTATGGCTGTTGTTATTTACTTATTTGTTTGTTTTTTTAAATGAGAGCTCTTGTGCACAAGCTGCTGCTTTCTTCAGACTAACTTTACACTTGAACTATCTTTAGATGATGCAGTCACCTTTATTTTATTGTCTGAACCATCAAATGATGCTGATGCATTTAAACTGGAACACTTGGAGGGGTGAACCCTCCCCCCACAATATAATTGTTGCACAAGCAAAAATAGAACAAAACTGTTCCACGTTAGGAAGGAATAAAAATTAGAAGTCTTTTATCATTCCATGTAAATACACTTCTGATAATGGCTGTGAGAACAGATTAGATCAATTAGGAGGAAGCATCTGGAGCTGATGTTAAGTGCATGCACAAAGATAGATTATCAGAGCTGGGCAGTTTTACCTCTCCGTCCCTGTTTTACTTTGTTGCTGTCTCACTGTCTTAGCTCCTCAAATCCCCTCACTAACACTCTCAGAAAATGATGCCTTGTAAATCTGTCATGAGGAGGATTATTTGGGAGTGTTGCTACACCGACTCGCCCTCCTCCCAACCTCAATTAGGGCCAAACAGACAGGCAGACGCAGCCCTTCTCACCTCCCTTCCATTCTCACTAGTGAGATCCCAGCATCCCCTCAATAAAAAAGCGTTTCTGCAATCATTCCTTCCATTTTGACTTGTCTGCACAGGAGACCTACGCAGGCCATTGAAGTGCCCCTTTTTTCTCTGTGACTCACCGTGCAGAGTGGGGGTAAACACATGCTCCTCAACCTTTCTTTTCTCTCATTTTTACTTCTTCACATTTCCTCATGCTTCCGTTTTCCACCCACGTCTTATCCCCAAATAAGATCTCTTCAGCTTGATGGATGTAAGGCTTGAAATAAATGAAATAATGTAGGGGAAAATGGGGGTTTTATGACTCAGTGTTTTCTCTCCCTGATTCAGATTAGTCTCTGATTCAGAGTAGTCTTTTTTTTTTTTTAGGGAGAGAAGGGGACAAAGTGAAGCACACGGGGATAGCTGCCAAGGGAGATGAGGCAAAGATAGGTACAGCTGGGGTAAAAACCGATGTGCGAAAATAATCTTCATTGGAAGAAATGCATAATAGATGCTGCAGCAGTGAGAGAAAAGCTTAAATATAGATCTAGTGTCAAACTAGCTTCCTATTCCCCCTTTCCTTCTCATTAAGACATGCCTTGTATTTGTTATTTGAAGTCTTCTGAAGTGAGATGTGCAAACCTGTGACTCACACAGAGACGGACTGACTGGCAGACTGGTTAGAGCACAGATCAGAGCACAGCGCGCCTATGATAATATGACATTTTACTGATCTTTGTAAAAAATTTGTCTTTCACTTGCTCCTGTAGGGACATCAGAGGTCAACTAGAGAGCAGCACTTCTAGAGTTGCAGTTTGTTGCTCAAGGTCACAGTAACAGTGTAACAATGTTTCAAAGATGTCATACAATTTTTCAGAAATGTACTTCTTCATTTAACTTACGAGTCACAGTAACATGATTCTGTCAGTCTTCAACAACACATATTAATGCATTTAATTGTAGTGTCATAATTGGATGCACTTTTTTAAATTACAGTGAAGCTTTCTATGATGAACCCAGTTCCCAATGTCTCTATTCTTATATTCGCAGCTTTATCTGCATGGACACATTCAAAGCTGTCTACAGATTGAGAATAAAAGACTATTTCACCCTAACCAAAGTAGTCTTTCCACCTGTGGGAACTCTAACCCTTTCACCAAGGAAGCTTCCGTTTATGTGCTCACACATATTAACGCAGTCTTTCCTTTTCCTATTCCTGATAATATGATGTGCACATTATTGCTGCCACCTACATGACAAACAAATGCTTGGTCCAGAAGTCACATTAAACCCACGCAGTAGCATAATCCCGCATATCATCCACATCCACCTTTTTCCCTCACTTTGTCTCTCCCACACTTTGTCATTAGCCGCTGCATATCTCCCTTCCGGAGGGAGAACCGACCACATGCATGAATGGAGATGTATTTGGAGCACATATCTCAAGCCCCGCTGATAACATAGTGACATAGTGGTAGATATATGGACTGTTAATTATTATTCCAATTCATTTGTGAAGTATAGAATAGGTCATTCTGAAAGAGCATCCATGCCCAATGCCCTTTTGCAGTAAAACAAATGCATCTGTTCCACAATTCAGAAGACTGATTCCTTTAACAGTGTTCCACTGCTTCCACAGTTTCGTGAAGTATGTCTTGGTAGTTTTTGCAGACTCAGTGTGAAGACAAACAAAGACAAAAATGATCACATACCTCGATAAGCTCTCATCAGTGCACAAACGTGCATGGCTCATGCACGATTTTACACCATTTGAAGCCTGGCTGGCTTTTACTTATGTTAATTAATTATGTTCAACAAGTAGGGTCATCAATATCTCAATTTCTTTGCTGTTTGTGGGTTTGCCGATATTTGTTGGAGAGCTGTCCATGATGATAGTCTGGCTGCCTGCTTACCTGCCTGTAGAAAGCCTGTGCCATATAGCCTATCATTACAGCTGATGGCTCCTACAAACACAGACCTTTTTTTTCTCTTTCTCTTCTTGTCTTTGTATTTGTCTGATATTTTCTTCTCCTGCAGTGCCACTTACTGTTGAAGTGTAACTTTGTGAGAGGAGAGAAATTGATGTTGAGAGGAGGTGAAATGGAAAAATGGAAATGGGATGGGTGAAATGGTTATGGAAAATCAAGCAGGAAGAAGGAAAATGAAAGTAGTGGGTTGGTTTATGGTCCTCGATTTAGGGGGAATGGGCTAGTGGTAGTGAGGGGATGATTGTTCAAAGAAAGGTAAAATAAATTAGGCTGTGAAATAGGAAAACAAAATAAGATCAAGTGCAGGAAAACAAAAACAACAGTTTAAAGACATGACATGCTGTTAGATGACCAGATAAGAGATGATGTTGAAGCCTCCCGAGCAGTCGAATTTCGTACAAGGCATGGATAAACACTTTAAAGGAATTTTACACTTGCATGGCACCATGGATTAGATGGCTGGTGTTACTCTAGGTTTTTAAATATCTATGCCACTCTTTCACTCCACTGCTTTTCTGGCAGCTTGTCTGTTTATTCTGCCTTGAAGGTCCGTTGCTCATCCTATCATCCCTAGTCAAACTCCTCTGGATTAAGAGCAAACGCTGAGTTGCACACACAGATTTGGCACAACAAGCAAACAGTTTGTTTATTGCTGTTCTGGCTGTCATCGTAATCCCACTTTTAGTAACTAGATTATATGCAACAATGCATTAATGCCCCTTTGTTGCTCAAACCCCCCATAGGACTAAATAGAACTGGAGGAGATGACACAAGGGGTGCACTGGGAGACGTTCACAGGCAGGTCTTGCTTCTTGATACTGATCCAGTTTAAATGCAAGTCTTGTGACAGGTAATTACTTAAATGTGTACGTCATCTGTGTAAAGATTTTGGCAGCTGCCCAAGTGAACTTTTTAATGTCACTCAAATAGAAGATCAAATGAGTCTTAAAGCAATGTGTGGGCTTCAAATCTGGCACTTAAATGTATGTATCATGTGGACTTTTACTTTAAAATTATGTCAACATTTCTTCAGTCCTTGTATTTCTGTCCTGATTGACAGTTTTGAAAGCATGTGAAAATGGTTCATGACAAAAAAAAATATTTTCAAACAGTATACAAATCATATGAAATGCATTGTGTTCAGCTGAGAAATGTGGACAACACTGTAATATATATGCAGTGGGGGGGAAATAACTGTCTGATCCCCTGCAGAATTTGGAAGTTTGCTCACTTACAAAGAAATGACCACGCTCTCATTTATATTGTAGTTTAAGTTTAATGGAGAGAGAGAACGTCAACCAAAAATCCAGAAAAACACATGTAAATTGATTTAACTTAAGTGAAATAAGCATTTGATCCCCAATCGTAACACGACGTTTCTTGTTCGCCTGATTTTTACCCACTCCTCTTTACAGAAACTCTCTAAATCCTTTAGGTTTCTTGGTTGTGCATACTTAGCAGCTTAAAAGTTCAGCTCCCTCAACAGAGTTTCTGTAGGACTGAGGTCTGGAGACTGGCGAGGTCGCTCCCTTAACGTGCTTCTTCTTTAGCTACTTTTTTGTTGGCTCGGCGGCAATGTTCCCTCTAATTTTTCATGTGTCTGAGCGAACATACAAACTCCCTGAGCGGTCCCTTGGACCACTGTGAGCAACATTAGACGTGTGCACTGTGGTCACACCAGCATCCAATCCACCCAGGTTACATGGTTTATTAAAATAATCAAATTACAGCATTTACATTTATGTTAGACTACTTTTAATTAACTGCTTTAGCCCACTGACCTGACCTGTGTAGTATGTTAACACTATTGGAAGTAAAAATAACTTGAACTTCAATTTTTAAAACACAACTTTCTTTTTTTTTTCCTTTTTTTAAATAAAGCTCTGACTTGTATTATGAGTCTGTGGTCTGGGAGAGAGTCCTGTAACTCTGTCTGCAAAATACAGTATATAATGACCAATGTTGGGCAATTAATTATATAGTAATTATATAATTAATTGCCCAACATTGGTCAAAAAAGTAACTGAGTTATGCAAACAACAAAGTTTTTTGCAGCTGTTTACCTAAAAATGCAGCCAAGGTGTTTTTAAACAAACATTTCAAACTATTTACAGAACAATCAGGTGTTCTGCATCAAATTTGATGCCTCACAAATTATTTGTGCCACTCCAAAAATAATTTCTGTCCACTATGAGATAAAGGAGAACAACAGCCTGATACCTGCAGGCCTGACAACAGGAGATGTATCACTCCTGTAACACCTGTAACATTCAGCACTCGCCTCATTGTTCTGACACACACAACAAAACTATTGACTACACTACACACTAACTACGCAAGATTTGCGCTAAACTTCGCAAATCTCTCACATCTTAAAACACTGCCGTCTCTCCTAAAACTTCCCCTTTCCTAAACAACTAAATGCCATGTTGCCATATCATTTTTTGATTGGTCGACACGGTACTTTTTTCAACCAATAGTAAAGGGTGCGGTTTTTTTGGTTTTGTTTTTGCTCACAAGCCGAGAGTGCTTTCGAGCGTTTTCTTTATAAAATGCCGTTTTTACCGTTTCTTCCCGCAGTAAATATAAACAACGATAGTATTCAGGAAGAAAACCAAACATTGCAGATATTTTTATCATAACTCTGGTTTTACGTGGCCGATCAACACAATTTAAAAGCTGGTATAAAGTCCACACTTTTTCTGTCAATTGTTCCGTCTGTCCTGCTCACATCTCCAATGGTTGTTCACGTTGTCATTAACGTGGCTTCACTCCACATCAGCCACGCCGCTTTGCTAGCTAAAACACCGGTGTCTACACATAAGGACGCTGTCATAGCCTGTCAACGACGTTGATTGGCTGCATATATACGAATGTGAATCACATTATTGGCTGGACTATGGGATAAGGTGGCATCGTTCTAATCCCATACGGGAGCAGCCAGTCACTTACTGTCTAACACTGCAAAAGGCAAGGCAAGGCAAGTTTATTTGTATAGCACAATTCAACAACAAGGTGATTCAAAGTGCTTTACAGAGACATTAGAAACAAAAACAAATAAAAAGCATGATTTAAAATTGATTAGAACAAGCAAATAAACTAACTAATTAACAAACAAACAAACAAAACAGTATATAAAATCAAAACAGATAAAATCAGAACAGTAGATAAAATCAGTAGTTAAATGTAAGTTTTGAAATTTAAGCTTAAAAGTGTGGATTTGGTGCTTTATTCAAATGCAGCTGAGAACAGGTGAGTCTTCAACCTGGATTTAAATAAACTGAGTGTTTCAGCTGATCTGAGGCTTTCTGGGAGTTTGTTCCAGATATAAGGAGCATAAAAGCTGAATGCAGCTTCTCAGTGTCTGGTTCTGACTCTGGGAACTGATAAAAGACCGGATCCAGATGACCTGAGGGATCTGGAAGGTTCATACTGGGTCAGGAGGTCATTGATGTATTTTGGTCCTAAACCATTCAGAGCTTTATAGACCAGCATCAGAACTTTAAAGTCTATCCTCTGACGGACAGGCAGCCAGTGTAAAGACCTCAGAGCTGGACTGATGTGGTCCACTTTTTTTGGTCTTAGTGAGGACTCGAGCAGCAGAGTTCTGAATGAGCTGTAGTTGTCTGACTGATTTTTTTAGGTAGACCTGTAAAGATGCTGTTACAGTAATCAAGCCTACTAAAGATGAATGCATGGACTAGTTTTTCCAGGTCCTGTTGAGACATCAGATCTTTTATCCTTGAAATATTCTTCAGGTGATAGTAAGCTGACTTTGTTATTGTCTTAATGTGTTTTTCTAAGTTTAGGTCTGCATCCATCACTACACCCAAATTTCTCGCCTGGTTTGTGGTTTTTAGATGTATGGATTGAAGTTCTCTGGTGACCTGTAATCGTTTTTCTTTGGCGCCAAAGACTATTACCTCAGTTTTGTTTTTGTTTAGCTGGAGAAAATTGTGGCACAACCAGTCATTGATTTCCTCAATGCATTTACCAAGAGCCTGTACAGGGCCTCGGTCTCCTGGTGACATTGTGATATATATTTGTGTGTCATCTGCATAGCTGTGATAGTTTATTTTGTTGTTGTTTATAATCTGTGCCAGTGGGCGCATGTAGATGTTAAACAGAAGGGGTCCCAAGATGGAACCTTGGGGAACTCCACATGTGATACTTGTCTGCTCAGATGTGAAGTTACCTATTGATACAAAGTATTTCCTGTTTTCTAAGTATGTTTTGAACCAGTTTAGTACAGTTCCTGAAAGACCTGTCCAGTTCTCCAGTCGTTTGAGTAACATGTTGTGGTCAACTGTATCAAATGCTGCACTGAGATCCAGTAAAACTAGGACTGACATTTTTCCGCTGTCTGTATTCAGACATATGTCATTAAACACTTTGGTCAGAGCGGTTTCAGTGCTGTGGTTCTGTCTAAAACCTGACTGGAAGGCATCGTAGCAATTATTCTGTTTTAAGAAGTAACTGAGCTGTTGAGAAACTGCTTTTTCAATGATCTTACTTAAAAATGGGAGATTTGAGATCGGCCTGTAGTTGTTCATTTGTGTCTTGTCAAGATTGTCCTTTTTCAGTATAGGTTTGATTACAGCAGTTTTTAGTGATTCTGGAAACACACCTGATAATAAAGAAAAGTTGACGATCTGTAACAGGTCTGACTCTAAAGTCTTTGAGACCTTTTTGAAAAAACTTGTTGGCAGGACATCTAAACAGCAGGAGGAGGAGTTCAGTTTACCTAAGATGTCCTCCAGGTCTTTGCTGTTAATAGGTTGAAACTGTTTCATGGTGTTTAAACAGTTTTTTGGTGGACACAGTACATATCCTGGATCTGCTGTTGACGTACCAATTGCTTGTCTAATTTTTTGGATTTTTTCTGTGAAGAATTTGGCAAAGTCATTGCAGGCCATGGTCGAATGAAGTTCAGCTGCCACTGACACAGGAGGGTTTGTTAGCCTGTCAACTGTAGAAAATAAGACCCGAGCATTATGGCTGTTTTTAGTGATGATGTCAGAGAAGTAGGACCTCCTTGCATTCCTCAGTTGTAAATTATAATTGTGAAGTTTCTCTTTATAAATGTCATAATGAACCTGGAGGTTTGTTTTTCTCCAATTCTTTAACAAAACAGAATTGTTAAAGTTTTAATTTTAATTTCAATTCAGGTTAGATTTTTTTTGTGCGCAACGCAGATTTTATGTGCGCACAGACCGTGCCAGCAGTGCGCAATTGCGCACGCGCGCAGCTTAGAGGAAACATTGCTCGGCGGTATGTTTTGGGTCATTGTCATGCTGAAAGACCCATCCACAACCTAGCTTCAGTGTTCTGGCTCGATATAAGTAACATAAAGATTAGAGACTGTTCATTTATTTGTAGGTGCTCAATATCACAAATTCAGCAGGGGATCAAATAATTAATTCCCCCAGTCTACTGTCATTCACTCAGTCTGGACAGAAGCATCACCTTTTTTTATCTTTATCAAATAAATTTGAAAATATTTAAATACTTTGACTTTGATGAAGGCTCTAAATGATTTCTTGTGCTATTAAGCAGTGTGTAGCTGATGCAAACATAACTATTTTTTCACTTGTTTAAGCTGCAATGCAACTACATTACTGAAAAAAATTTAAAAATGCATTTTTATCTTTCTCGTCCCTCATTGCTCTGAATACATAATTAACTCCACTGGCTAATGAAGGATTTTGCTTAGCAAATTCAAGTCAGCAGTCAGAGTTGTCCTCTTTTTCTAATTCCATACAATATTAGCCTAAAGCTTTCTTTAAGTGAATGTGCTTGGTCTCTCTCAAATTGGGTCACCAGAAACCTAAAAAAGTTTGAGAGGAAAACAGAAAGGTAGAAAGAGGAGAACGACACCAGGGTGCGCCGAAGGCTGAATGGGTGCATTTTGATTCTCAACAGTGGTTTTAAACCCCACTCTGTGCACTGTATTGCACCAGGATAACTGTAGTACCTCATGAAAATTCAAAAACAGGTGAGTCATTTTCCTGGCATGTTAATAGGTCAAAAAGATGCATTTGATCCATTAGTGTTAGTTGTAAGTGTTCTCGTGGCTCCAATTAGAGCCACATTTCTTGGTGTGAGCTGGCCTAATGAAAAGCGACATTAAAACATGGTATATGTCAAATGTGTCAGCATGAGAAAAGTATATTTTCATTGAGCTCCAAACTAGTCATAAAACTGCTCATCACCATAAACGTGTCTGAGAAATTATAGTGATGTGAGCCCCAAGAGGACAAAGCCATTACAACCTCTTGTAAAACACAACATATCAGCAAAATATGTGCAAATGATCACAGGCAATTAGGCGTACGCTGTTTGGTTACAAGAATCATGTCCAACAGCCCCTTGGGGTAAAATCCTCGCTCAGATAACACGTAGATTTTGTAGACAAATACATATCACCTTTAAATTACAAGGAATCGTCATCAGAGCATAGTGCATAGTGAACTGACAGGCTTGTGTTACAAAGGCAAGACTGCATGGAAATGATGGATGATAGTACTAAACTTTAAATTATGCACCCCCCTTTGGCATTTTCATTTTTCTATTCTGTTCTTTTCAAATGATCCATTTAAAGCAAGCATAGCAGCATTTATACAATTCTCATAGACCTTTGCAAAAACTATATGCATCCATGGCATCTAGTGTATTCTTTCTTTTTGTCTTTGATTCCTCAAGCAAGCCAGTGGTATGCAACTCCTTTTCTTTTTAAGAAAAACTACTCAATGTCATTGCAATTGTTGAATTTGTTTAACAGCCTCCACCCTTGCTTGACATACACAATATCCCTACTGTGAGGTGTGCTGTGTGAGCAGCATTACAGTAGCAAAGTGCAGTCTAATGTGACAGAGAGGCAGTTTAATGTCCCATTATAGATACCAGGGTCTTGACAACCAATAAAGCATTTAGATGCAATTTGTTCCTCTGGTGCGTTCACTGCTTAAATGTGCTGTTGCCTTTTTTTGTGGAACAACCTCTTGAGTGTTGACTGTTTGTTTTACATGTGATGGGCCTGTGACAACGCACTTTCTTTATGCCGTGTTTAGTGCTCTTTAAGAGACAAACTTAATTTTTGTTGCATCTGATGAAGACGGTTCAGGGAGAAGACCAGAAGCAAAAATTAAAGCACCCTGCATAGTCTGTGCTTACACCTTTTGGAAAGTATCACAGCTTATAAAGACTTTTGGAGCCGCTTCACATGCTATCAGTTTTTATTCGTTAGGTGTGTAGGTGTGGCTCTTTGAGGTTCCTGGGTTGTTTTGCATGCACTGGTCTTTTTAATGTGTATCCAAAGATTTTCAGTGATTTTAGGGAATGTGTGGGCTGTAGCTGAAACTTGAGCTTGCACCTCTAGGGGCTGTGGATTTTGGGGTGTATTTAGGATCACCATGCTGTCTTACAAGTCATTCACTTTTCATCTTTAGTGTTTTTCATGATTGTGTGATGGTAGGTTTCAGAACTGGTATTCCTTTTGCTCTTCGCTCTACCATTCTCTTGCTTTGTGAGCTGGTAGGTGGGTAAAGGAACCCTTGATGGATGATTTTTGGGAAATATGCGATGAGTTTTTGTAAACTCAGCCTTAGCACCCACAGGCTACTTAAGCTCTGAGATCTGATACCTTACTTTTAAAAAATGTATAAGCTAATTAATTAATAATCTGAGAGCTGAAATCTTTGGTGCACAAATTTTTCAGGCTTTTCCTTTTTTTTGTTCCACTCAAAAATAATAATACAAAAACGACTAATACGACATTAATCTCCCTTAAAATTTACAGTGTTTCCTCCTGGTCTTTTAGCTAGGAGACTTTGTCCATTATTTCAATATTAATGAATCTTTTAACACATTCATAAATATCACTATGATCATTATATAATCAACAGCCACTCTGAACACTTTACAATAATGCTCTGACCTGTTGGGACACATGCATGCACCTTGGAGATGCACTGTTCAGACACTCTCATATTGGTGCCCCTGGAGCAGTTTCGTAAATGTTTGTTCCTTCCCCATGACAGTGCTGGTTAAAACTCTCAGGCTACTTGCATCACAGTCAAATGATGGTTGTGTGAATTGATGAAAGATTTAGCCTGGGGAGAACTGTTTTAGATGCTATCTATGTTTTATTTCAATTATAGCTGAGATCACAGAGACTGCCAGGATGATAACAAGCCAGCTGACAGTTAATCCCTCAGGACAGGAAACGAGTTTTACAGCAACTGATGTCATCTAAGGTTAAATGTCCATTGTGATGAGGCACTCTTCAAAGGCAGTCACATCCAGATATTGTTCTATCTCCCCTTTCTATCATTAGAGTAGCAGGAAGATGAAAGTCGAGATAACTCTGGGGCTCTCCAATACCCAAGACCTCCTATTAAAGCAAAATGGAAACTAAGGAAGTACATAAAGATTGTAGAAAAGATAGCCAAGTAAGTGTCAGCGTATACACATACATATACATGTCTGTGCTACCCTCTTCAGCATTGGCAGACATCACAAGAACTGTACAGTATGATGTAATAGAACCCTCAACCCGGGAAGAGATGTTAAACATCCAATAAAATGCTAACGCCACTCATCAAAATTGAGGTCTTAACCTCAGAGTCAGCATCAGAAAGTTATTTCTCTCAACGGCTCCTTTTAAGTAGGGAGATTATGTCTGCTGGATATTATCCCCCTTGCTGTGTTTAGTGGTACTGAATGGCATCTAATGAACACCACCTCTGCGGTTGCCTCCCCTTGATGCCCTTTGCTCAGCCAGTTTGCTGGTGGCTGTCTGGGAGATGAGAGGAAGGAGCTGAGGGACAAAGAGAGAAGGAAACAGAAGGAGAAAAGGACACAGCAGGGGGCTCTCACACCTTTTACCAGTGCAGTTACAAGGTGGGAGCCCTTAGTTTTAGCTTGGATAGATCAAAGGAGAGAGGTGTTGCCAAGAGCATGATGGTAGCAGCAATAGCTGTTTACTGTTATGTCTTGTTCATGCATGGATCCAAGTGTGGTGTACAGGTGTTTGATATACCGTTCAGGACCCCCAAGACAAGAACTAACAGACTTAAAAACTCCTTTGTCCCACACGCCATCAAACTGTTTAACTCCTCTCTGGAGGGGAGAGGGAGGGGAAACAGGAGGACAAAGGAGGGGGGAACAACTAAGCTGTAGTGCCTCTTCACCTCACTGTACAATACCTTGTGCAATACTTTTTGTAAATAGTCAACAGTGCAATAGACTCAATACTTGAAATGTGCAATTCACTTGTATTTTTATTTTTTATTCCTATTTATTCTATTTATCCCCTTTGTATATTTTATTTATATTTGTCTCTGTATTTATATATGTGTGTGTGTGTTTGTGTGTGTGTGTATATGTGTGTGTGTATATATATATATATATATATATATATATATATATATATATATATATATATATATATATATATGTATATATATATATATATATATATATATATATGTATATATATATATATATATATATATAACAATTCTGTAACTGTAACTTCGGTCGTTGCTGTGCTTTTTGGAAGTCGAATTTCCCAGAGGAACCCACCCGAGGGATTAATAAAGTTCTATCTTATCTTATCTTATCTTATCTTTTGTTTCTCCTCAGTATCACTTGCTTTTATTAAATATGATGAGCTTTTTCACGTTTCATTAACTGCTGCATGTTTCTATCTCATTTTCTTTCAGTCACAGGGATCTAAAGCCAGAGAACCTCTTGCTAGATGAAAAGAACAACATCAGGATAGCAGACTTTGGCATGGCTTCCCTTCAGGTTGGCGATAGTTTGTTGGAAACCAGCTGTGGGTAAGTAGAATCACAAATGTAATGTCTGTATGTACTGAATGATATTAGATATCAGATGTCCCGAGGGAGTAATTAAAAGGTCATAGTGGAGGTGGAAATGCTGCTATGGAAGAGGAAAACGGGGAGAATTCAGAGAGACTAAGTGGAGTGAGTGGAGCCATCAGGCTCTCAGCTAGGTGCAGCGTTGTCAAAGTGCCCATAATCGTGCTGTGCTGATCTCTTCAGGAGACACTTTCAGTGTCTATCACCGACTGTGGTATCTGGCGATGAGCGTGGCCAGGGCCACAGCCACACATTACTGCTCCCGTCTTCTAATATTTCACACTGGGTTTATGATCTAATAGTCACAACCGCACCAGGCACATCAATCCCATGACATTAATGAATTTGCTTGCAGGAAGAGTCACTTTTAAAGTGGGACTACACTCGAAAAAGGACCGAGGTCTCTTTTATTGTGGGAGTGATTTTCTTCAACCCTAAGGTGTGGCGGTCATTGTGCAGGGTCATATTTATCAATAAAAGGCAACACACTTTATGATGACTTTTAAGCACTGGGGTCATAAACTCAGTGACACCATGGATTAACAGAAACACCTCACTGCTGCACTATAGCATTTCATTCTTCCATTAAATTCACTTCAAAAAGATTTGAATATGTAAGCACAACCCAATATGATAGAAGTGCATTGTTATTTTTATTCTCTTTATCACTAGCTGGGCCCACGTCCTCATTTAAGTTTGACAGCGTTTTAGTAGGTAAAAGTGAATGCTTTGACGTGAATTGAGCTGCGGTTTGGCGAAGGCCTCGAAGGGGACTGGCGATGGCTACCGGGCCTGGCAGATCCCCATGTACTAAACAGAAGTGAAGAAGTTGAAGAATGGAGAAGAAGGACGGAGGGAGGGTGGAGCACGTAAACGAGAATGATCAGCTTGCAGAACTAGGGGAACCTATATAGATGACAGCCGGAAGGAGCGTGTTTGGAGGCGTGGTCCTGCTCCTGAAATTCCGATACATAATCTCCAATTATTTTCCCAAGATAATGAAATCTTATTGTCTAGTGATGGAGTAAAATAACATAGAGTTTTGATAAGTAGGTATAGTTCACCTATTAAAACATATATAGAACACAAGCAGGCACTCGATAGGGAAGTAATGATGTTTTGATGTCAGAGCTGGCTCAAAGTCTTGCACACACTTGTGACAGACATCCATAACACTCTAGAAATGGTTCCACAAATTTGCTCAAACTGAGTGGTCTAAGTTGTTATCTTGCTTGTAAAGTGGATGTCTTGGGAAAATATTTCCTCTGCATTTGCACATGACACTCTGTGCACGGCTGGATATATGCTCTGTGACAGCTGTCCCCAGCTCAGATTGATTCTGTCCAGATTAAGCCTCCAAATCAGCTGAAACTGAAGTTACACACACTTTACACACGCAATACAGCAACACACATGCGCACACAGAACAGGCTTAGTTCATCCCCCACCTCTAAGTCCCTATGTCCTCTGCTTGTTTGGGTGCCTCTCTGACTCCCTCCCTTTATATAACACACACACACGCGCGTTCATTGTGCATGTGCATGCAAACACATGCATCCAGTTGAAACTGTTGCATAATTTTTTTTCAGCAGTCGCACAATGCCTAAGCTCTCATGACTCATCGGTAGAGATCAGGCCAACTCAAAGCAGTGCGCATAGCAATCTGCAAGTCAGATGTGTCCACCGTTTAGTCATTGTTCAGCTTTGATGACCACATTAAAGTTTTCTATTTTCCTAGAAAGCCTATATGCAGCAGCTCTTACTCAGCAGTATCTTTTGACCAACTTGATCTATATTTGATTGCATTCTGCTGCCACTCACTCGGAGCAAGCCTTAATTTGATAGAGGTGGAATGAATATTCTTTGCCCTCTTAAATGTATAAAGTACTGAAAGTACCCTGTTGGAAGCACGAACACAGAGCTGTCCATGAAACAAATGCATGCACGCAGTTTGGTTGGGGCCCACATCTGTTCACGATTTTTTTGTTTTTACAGATTAACACTTGATTGCGCTCCTAATAACATAAGTCGTCATCAAGTCATTTGACATTGCGTGCCCTGCATCTGTCTCTCCTCCACTTTGACTCCACATCTGTGAGGAGGGAATATATAGGAGAGAAGAGTGAAGATAAAAGCAGCCCCTTACATTAAATTGTTTCCCTGACACAAACACAGAACCTACCACCTTCAGGAAATGAGAAGACAATTGAGAGAAATACTGTTTTCTTTCCAATCAATAAATTTAGCCACTTCCTATCTGCATATTAATTTCAAAGTTTGCACATGTGTCCATGTTTGTGTGTGGATATGTATTGACATGCTTTTGTATTGTGTATGCATATGGCTTCCCATGTGTGTTGGAGTTGCAAATGATGGCTTGCAAATTAAATTAGTTTTACATTATTACTAATGATAATAATTTGATACAGTAACGAGAAAACGAGCAAATAGCATCTTGATTGGCAATCACTTTGAGCATTGTCATTTACAGAGAGATCAGGTGTCTATCTGAACAACCCTACGGCACCAAAAACACGAGCCTTACAGTCTTGATTAGATCTTGTCTGTTTGCATGTACGTCTCATAGCAGAATGTTGGCGCCATTAATGTTTTCGTGTCTTCGTGCTGTTTCCTAATATGTGTGTATGTGTGTTGTTATTGATTATTCATGCCCCTCTGAATGTCCCGTCTCTAAGTGTAGATATGACACTTTTTAATTAAACACATTTATCTGGCCCCTTCTCATCATGCAGCAGTCTGACACAAATGTATTCCATTTGCTGTGGGTAATGGAGCTGAGTGAAGATGAAACTTGCCCCAGGTAGAGTAGTGGGAGCCTCAGAGCACATACATAAATACGTGCAGACATACAGATGTATAGCAGATGCATTGGCAAGCATATTCAAATATGGATTCTGGGATGCAAATACAACCTCTTCCTCTGTCTGTACAAACCCAGCTGGGAGTTCATCACTGCTTACTGTTTATTTACTATAATTCCATGGCACAGATTGATGAAAGGAAATGATCTTATATGCAATGAGGAAGTGCACGGATTTAGTCCAAAAAGATGAATTTTCATGAAGATCAGCTTTATGTCTCAGTGTCTCAGCGCGTCTTTCAATGCTTCTGTCGTAATTCACATCTCTTAAGATCACGATACATCCCTTCATACATATGTATCCAGTATACTGTGTATTGTAGAGGTCCAGAAATCCCTCTCTAGACAGTTACAACTCATGAACTCTATACATGAGATAAAGCCAACTTTTTATGCATCAATTTTGTGGTATTTGTTGCCCTCTGAAAATAGAAGACAGTCCTTTCCTGCCTGTTGATTTTATTTATGTGATGCTAGTGGTGTTAGTTTGAGAAAGACAGAGAAAAGACTGATGTAATGCCAAACCCACGTTGAACTGTTTTTCTAAAGACTATATTTTTCTGGTCAGTGGGAAGTGGCTCTCACGGTTTTCTATTTATCTTTAGTGTCCCACCATATAACCTGAACCTGGTGTGAGCAGCATGGATGTTTCTACAATATCACCCATACTTGATCCGCAATCAAATGTGAAAGGAACTTTGCAGCATTGACCCCGTTAACTGGCTTGTTCACTGAAGCGTACTCGGATGGATTTTATCGTGTCATTGAATGGTTGTTAACTTAATGAAACACTGTATACCTGGTGTAGTTAAGCTTGTGCTGCGAGTCGCTGGCAGCAAATTACTTACTAAATAGAGCTGTGATAGTGGGAAACATTGCAGCTGAACTAGGTTAGCCTTTCAAAAGTCAGAATGTTATCATAATAGCAGAAGGGGCTTTCTAAACATAAAATAATGAGTGGACTGAGTGTTTCAAAGTGAGCACTACAAAGCTCATCCTAGACCCGGTGTTCCTAAGGCATACCAAAAGTGGCCGCACCTTTAGAGGATGAATACATTAAACATTTTCGTTAGATAAAAGAGTAATACATTTACTTTAAAAATTTTTGATCAAAAAATCCTAATAACATGAAGCGTTTTACTGACTTACCTCTTTTTTTTTTTTGTTATAAAAGAACTACATGGATCCTTTTTTGTAGCAACCACCAGTGGTACTGCGCTTTAAAGTACCGATGCATTGGCTTCAGCTATTTGACCTATTGGCTACTTCCACCTCTTATATGTGGGTCAGTTCATCTGAACCCATCTGAATTCATGAAATGTAACACAAAAGAAACCGTACAGAAAACAAACAAAAAACTCCCACCTCACTCTCACAAATTTGCCTGAAAAAATGCTAAAATTTCGCGTTTCTGTTGGTTTGGTTTTTTTGATTTAAGTGTCCCAATGGATGAAGGTTAGGTATGTTTTTACACGTGAAGTTCCGTATTTTTTTCTGTGTCATTATCTGCTACTATGGCTCTGTGAATATAGGCTGTAAAGAGTGTGGCATAGAATGGTGGATGCTTGAAGAAATAAAATATTTGCATTCCCAGTCTTTGACAGTAGATTTGAAGTCCTGTCGAAACCAAAGCTGTAGGGGAACGTGTGGCATTTGATGAACTGACAAGGAATGACCTAAATGGGATAAAGCTATAGGTTTTGCATGCCTTGTGTGTTGTGGCCTTCATGAAGTAAAATGAGTGCAGAGCTGATGGGTTTTTTTCTTTGAAGAAAAGTCATCAAGTACTTATTTGCACAGGCACTTGGAGATCCCGAGTTGGCACGGTAGCCGTGTTTGTTTTTGGCCAGTATTTTGACAGTCTGAATAAGCTGGGCTGTCAGAGCTGGTATTCTTGAGTGCACAAGAAAACAGCCAATCTAAAGGCTGTTTACAAACTACGTAGTCCCTCAGTCGACCCAAATGCTATGCCATTAAACAGAGTGAGACAAAGAGGTGGACAACACATTTCATAATGGTAGGAGGTCTAGGGAGACAGGTGATTTGTTTTGAGGAGCAAAGAAATTAAGTTTTTTATCTGATTAATTGATTTCCAGAGAATACCTTAAAAATATAGGAATGTCAAACAGTGAGAAGAATTAATATATAGAGTAACAAGTCACCCATATGATGCACTCATCCATAGACCTGTGCTTATGGAGGGGTCTTTGCAAGGTAGCTCCATAAATCTTCATATGATATTGATATGTCAATCTAGTCATTGGCTTTACTGTCAGTCTATCCAGGGGCTGTAAAGATTAGTGGGTCTGTTCACCGTCTGCTGTGAGAGGATGCCCTTGACTGAGCAAGGCAGAGGACATCCAAACACTCTCAGGACCCCTAAACTCCTAAAACACATCTTGATCTACGTTCGCTGGAGAGTTTTACTGTCTGCATAAATTGTTGTCTTCATATTTTCAGACAGTGACTTATGCTTGTTTGTTTTATCTGTTGTGAACTTTTATTTACTCTGCAGCACAACGGAAAAAAGTCCTTAGATAACTTGAACCTTCTGTATCTGTTTGCTCCTTTTCCAACAGATCTCCACACTACGCATGTCCAGAGGTCATCAGGGTAAGTGACTACTCACAGAATCACAATATTCATTCCTCCTGTGCTAACTTATTTTTAGTCATCCTCCGTCTTGTTTCAGTTGGCCTTAACGTTCAGTCTAAACTTGTCTAATACAATGTTTTGCCCTTAGGGAGAGAAGTATGACGGGAGGAAAGCAGACGTCTGGAGCTGTGGGGTCATTCTTTTTGCTCTGTTGGTGGTGAGTGTCAGCTTGTTCTTCAGTAAATGATGTTAATATTATACTGACACCCAGTTTAACATCTCTAGAGGCATATTGCGTAATACAATTTTGCCATGAAGTGTTGCTTTTGTGTCATATCCAGGAGTAAGTCTAGCCTTTGCATCGTAGTGAATAAATAAAGAACGCAAGTGAAGCTTGAGAAATAAAAAGAGAGTGCTAGCCTAAACTCACCACGGAGCCTCTGACATAAACTCAGGTGTTAAGGAGTTAAATTCAAATTCTGTCATTTAAATGAAAAAAACCCTAAATGTTGCAGAAACACCCTCTAGCTGATATAGTTGTGCTACAGAAGATCAGAGAAAAGAAGCATCTTTTTATTCATTATCCTGTACCCACAGATGACGCTGTATCCATAATCAGGTCTATTCTCTAGCTGCATTATGTCTGTGGTTCCCCAGCCATGCAGCCCCGAAGCTTTGTTTCATCAACAGCTGTACTGTAGTTCCTACACACTCCAGCTGCATGAATAATTCATACAGCCAAACTGAAAGACAAGAGCCTAAAATAAATACCAATGCTGACAGGGCAGCTTTTGGCCACAGGCCCTGTGTATTTGTCTTTGTTTTTGCCGCTCTCTCCCTCCACTCTGTCTGTCTTATGTGTGTGTGCGCTTGTTTTAAGGATAGTATACTTAGTACTGTTGTGTTGCATAAAACTGATGTTGCTTACCATTATCTCCATCATGACCACGCTTTTCTCGCTCCAAACAAAAGTTTTTTTTCCGCCTCTGCTGCTTGACTGCAGAAAAATGCTGTCTCTCTTCAGTTTCGTCCTGCTGACTAGCCGCGAGATAACCATTTGTCTGATTGTGGGAGACACGCATACTCCGCAGGAGTTAGGCTGCACTCAGATCATCTGTTACACAAGTCTACCTTCCTTTTTCCTGCCTCTTTATTTCTCAGCAGCTCTTTCTGTATTTTCCTCACCCTTTCCATCTTTCTCCACCCCTCCATCTTCTCTTGTGATTGAGGTTGCCATTCATCAAATTGCTACATCTGTGAGGTGTCAGCACCCTCTGATAAATGACTCTTATGAAAGAATTCTAAATGAATGAGGTAAATGAGAAATCTGGGTAATTATTAGCGAAGCCCTGTTTTCAGCTCACTGCTGTTTATTATTTATTTAGCGTTGCTGTTTAGGGCAAAATGCTCCAACTGAAGAGTTGAATGAGTTGCGAAAGCAAGCTGAATTTTTAAGTCGTGCAGGATTAAGATTCGAAATGTGTTTTTGTTTCTTCTAGCGAGTCTTGTTAGTCATTAATAATCTTTTTTTTCTTTTGTGACTTCAGTCAGTTAAAATCATTTTCTCTGTCATAATGCTGCTGTTGTATTAACCGCAAATTCTTTCTTCTCTACTTAGTTCCCTGCTCCTACTTGTCACGTCTGCCAACTATCATTTCAGTCTCTTTTCTTTTCTCTTTTCTCTGCCTTTATGTTTCTTCAGGGCGCCCTACCGTTTGATGATGACAACTTAAGGAATCTTTTGGAGAAGGTGAAGCTGGGTGTGTTTCACATGCCACACTTCATCCCTCCAGATTGTCAGAACCTTCTCCGTGGCATGATTGAAGTGGATGCCTCCAAAAGATTAACGGTCAGTTCAGTAAAGAGACTCGGTGTTAACTCAGAATTGTGTGTATTTGTGCATATCTTTTATGCACATAAAAGTACTCAGTACACTTTGCAACCTTACCTCTTTATGCATAGGGAATAAAAGGGACATGAAATCTAATATGGTGCAGAGGTTTTAGGGGCATTTTAGAAGTTAAGATTGTTAGCATTGCAGCAAGCCCAGACATACAGACAGAATCATAAAGAGCAATCTTCAATAAGAAGAGGAACTTCTGCAACAGATAACATGGCTTTGCAGAGTCCTCAGCATCAACATAATGTCCTATTATCATGTCAACATCACCGAGTCTGCCTAGGACTACATTAAAAGACGGATGCAAATGAGACAGCATATTTCCACTGAACAGCTTTTGAAAGTTCTCCAAGATGGGTGCAATAACCTGCCCCACAAATGGAGTGAAGAAGGTTCTACTTTTATCTAATTCAGTATTTGTATAGTACCTAGAACTTAAACAGTACAGTCTATCAGCAAAAAATATTTCGTAGTTAATATTTACTACCAACAGTGTTTACTAATTACATTTTAGAAACTACAAATTAATTTTATACATAATTCAAGAAACTATTCCTGGAAAATATTTGGACAGATGTGGAGTAAGAGTAAGATCAACTAACTTAAACTAAAATATATAGTATCAGTTTGGTGCTGTTGTTCTTTCTTGATACAAATGTGTTTGTATCATTCCCAGTTCTGTGTAAGTTCAAGTACATTGTGTGGATTCAGGAGAGGAGTGTTGCTTGTGTACCGCACACTGATCACCTTGGCAAGGTAACCGGATTAGAGAGCAAGAACAGAGATATAAAGGACGGAGTGTCGGGTTGAGAGAGATAGACGAATGTAAATAATGAAAGAACTAAAAAACGGACATGTTTACCAGAGAGACAGTGGAGCCCTTCTTTGTTATCCTGCATTTCACATTCAGAACAGTGCACAAAGCTACATCCAGTCTGCAAGTTACTGTATTTAATCACATCCTCATTTTTACTGTATGCACACAGCTTCTCCAGGTATCTCTGTGAATCAGTGCATCAAACAAAACTATTTTCATGCACTTGCCAGCAACATTCGCCAAGGGTGGTGATGACACCACCCTTGGCGAATGTTGCTGCTCCATTTCTTTATGCATTAAATCATCTCAAACCGTGTCAGAATGAGTAAGAGTAAAGTAACAGGAATGTGAAAAACAGCGGCAGGAGTAGCAGCAGAAAAATAAAGTTTAGAAACCGACATGAAAAGAGATGTTCATATGCAGGATGCTCATTTGTATTGAAACAAGAAACAGAAAGATCAAACCTTTTTATTATGCACTATGCACACTATATTATTTATTTTTCTGGTCCCTCTGTCTGATGAGGACAGGTCACCCTGAGATTCCCTAGATATGTCCACCAGCCTCCAGCAATGTCCTAGTCAAAGGGTTACATGCAGACCATGCTGCTGGGAGAGAATATGCTACCTGTCTGCTCCTCTCTTGCATCAGGACTCCACACAGAGCTCAGGGGATGTGTTGTAACCTCGAGGAATGTCAAATATCCTCGTTAGATCGAGCATTCGTGGAGTTTATAGTGACCGCTAGTCAGACCTGAGCCAGGTACACTGAGGGGCAAAAATGACATCATAATGGAATATGACATTCACTTATGTGGGATTATTTCCATAATAATGTTTGCTGAATCAAATCAATGGGGCAATCAGACTCTAAATACGGGCTGTGTTTCAGTAGGTGTATTGTCACCTTCTGTTAATTAGGTTTGTAAGCAGACGCACACAAGTAAACACACAAAGTCAAGGCCTCCTCAGAGTTTGAGTGGGAGGGCACGTACCTGGGATTAAGGGGCTTAGGCCAATAAAAGCCTTTCTCTCCATTTCCTGTCTGTGCAGTCAGGGACCCAGAGGCAACTAAGCCAACCACCTCAGCGCAATCATCTCATCTTCAGTATTCAAATTATAAAAGACACCGTGGAAAGATCTGCCTCCTCATGGTACCTGAGTAATACAGAGAATTGACTAGATTACTATAATAAAGAGCAAAGTTCCTAGATGGAAATAAAGAAGGTGTTTTGTTTTTTGTAAGAGACACCAGAACCTTTCTAGAAGTGGACTGAAACACTTTGTTTTAATGATGACAATTGTTTTTAGGCCAATGTAATCTTTTAAAGACTTGCCAAAATTGGCAAGGGTTATCTCGGAATCTGAAATACTTACCGATCCTTCTGTTACTGCTCTCTCAGCAATTACAAAGACTGCAATGACTACAGTAAGAGTAAAGCTGAAGAAAATGGGGTTTAGCATTCATGTGGAGGAAAAGAACATCTCTTCTTCTTAAGCCTAATGTTCAGCTGCTTTTTAATATGAACAGCTACTCAGCCAATCACATGGCAGCAGAAATTGTCAAGACAACCTGCTAAAGTAAAAAAAAAAAAAAAGCATCAGAATGGGAAGAAAGGTGATTTCACACACTGTTGAAATGCTGGGATAACCACTTGTTAAAACCACAACACGTCAGATCTTGGAGCAGATTTGCAACAGCAGCTGAAGAATAGACCAGGGACTGCTCCTGTCAGCTAAGAACAGAGAAACCAAGGCTACAAATAGCATTAGCTCACCAAAATTGGAAAATTGAATATTTTTATAATATATTAGTCTCCATTTCTGATGCAATATTTGGATGAAAAACATGAAAGCATAAATAGACCCCCTACTTTGTATCAACAGTTCAGGCAGTTGGCACACTTTGGACTGTTTAGCACCAAGTGAGCATATCTAAAATGGCGCAGCCTACCTGAATATTGATGTTGACCACGTCTGTCCCTTCATGACCACGGTGCGCCCTTTTTTCAATGGCTGCCTCCAGCAGGATAATGTGCCTCGTCAGAGAGCTAATCATCATCTAAAATAATCTCAAACTGGTTACTTGAACATGGCAACGAGTTCACCGTACACAAATGGCCTCCATAGTTTACAGATCTCAATCCAAGAGATCAACTTTGGAATTTAGTGGAACAGGAAACCCACATCAAGGATGTGCAGCAACATGAACCAAAATCTCCGATGCAAGTTTCGGGCACCTTGCAGAATCTATCTCATGAATAGTTAGAACATTTCCATCGGTCACATGGGGTTCAATCGAGTACGAGCAGGACGTACATATTATATGTTTTATATATTCTACGTAATTCTTTCTTTTTACATTCATCAGGTCCCAGTCGCCCCAAATAGCAAAGAGAAATTAAAAATGCATGCCATGAAAGAGTTTGGGTCTTAGGAGGTTAATTCAATGTTTGTTCATTGTGTAAAAGCTGTTCTTAACTGTCTATTTAATTGAATAAAGTCTGTAAGTATTTAGGCAGTGACACAACCTTGGTAATTTTGTTGCTAAAAACATTCAGCTGGAATTCTTTGATTCATGGCCGTAACACGACTGCTTATCATTAAATTATGCAATTAGTTTGGAGCCTGTGAAACTAGAAGGATTAAATCTTTTGTTAAATCCCTTGAATCACAGCTGAAAGTTTTAACTTCAAGCACATCTTTCAGTTACACAGTTTCCAAATACTTATACATCTGACTTTGTGTTTCTGTATATTATGACTTGAAACAACAGAGTAAGTCTCTACTGTAAACACAGATTGTGGTCCTTCCTCCACTGAACAGCCATGTGACTGTTCTCTTTCTGCTTACAGACCTACAAACACAAGTAAGCTGAGAATCACATATGCAGCACCTTGATAAATATACACCTCGATGTGGACAGAACATTCTCAGCCAGTATTATACAGCATCTCTTCTGCCTGAAAGCAGCTGGAATCAGTAGTGACACATTTAGAAACTGATTGATGTGATTCTACGTTTCAAACCACATCACTTTCAACCCTGTGTGAGATACCAGACTCTTGCCTCCAGGCCTTCAATAAAAGTCGGACAGAGTAGGTCACCCACTAGTCTCTATCTGACTGGCAGGGTGTCCTTGTCAATATCACGACCTCTGTGGTAGAGTCACCTATAGTCAGTAACCACAGTCTTCTCGGCTCTGTGATTGCACTAACATCTCAGGAAGGCATGCATCGGTGCTGAAGCACAGAGGTAAATTCTCTAGGGAAGTGGTAACATCAAGACATTGATGGAGACACTGACACGAGAACTATGCATCTGAATAAGTGACAATAATTAGAGCTGTCGTGTGTATCTCCTGTGGTTCCACAACAACAGCTTGAGCAAATTAAAAAGTCCCAGCAGTGACATTGATCCGCTTTCCTTCTGTGGGCAGTTGAAACACTGTGGAGTCATTCTAGCAGACATCTTCCTTTGTTGCTATTTTGCCCGCTGTTCCTCTCTTTCTGCTTTTCCTTTTTTGACAAAAGACTACGCTGACAGGGTTGGTGACAAAGTGGCCACTCTAGATGTGCGATGACAAGGGTAGTATTAAAAAAAGTGAGTGTGTGAGTCAGTGAAATGGGAAGAGGATGAGAATAGGAGATTCCCTTCAGACCAGAGGGCTTGGCAGGGTCAGCTGCATGTGTGAGGGAGATAATATTCTCTGTGTTTAGCTCAGTTGTATCACCTTCCTCTTTTTGCCTTTGCTGAACCTTTCTCTCCTTTTCCTCAATATGTTTTTTTTCCATTGGCAGTCTTAACATTTGAAGGTCTCATTATTTACTTCCACACCTTAACCTGCCTGTATTGTCTCTGTTTTATTTCCTTGAAACTTCGTAAGTTCAATACTTACTGGCGTTGTAATGTGCCAACAATTTCTATACCTTCGTTTATCGTTTTATTCTCTTGTCAACAACATGATACTATTTTCCAGTGAATTGCATTTTGTGAACTGATCTTCATTTTTTCTTTTCTCATTACTTCTCCAGTTAGAACAGATCCAGAAGCACACATGGTACATGTAAGTAGTCCTCTGTTTTGTTTTGTTTTCTTTATGTTTACACTCCTGTCCTCCCTTCAGCTATTCTGCAGGGCTTGTAAACCTGAAGGGAGCTGGCACATGAAAAATGACTTTGAGTTCCAGCTCTGTACACAAGAGTACATTTAAGCAGGGCACGACTCCAGGCTGTGGGGGTAAATTGGTAGTGCGTGAAAGAGGATGTGAGGCATATGGTCAGCTGAACAGAGAGCAGGGCAGCAGGAACCAGATGATGAAGACTAGACTGAACCCAGCTAACCTCAGTGTACCCAGCGTTTGACATGTCGAAAGGGGTGTACCCACCTTTTTAGGCTAACAAATATTTTGAGATAATTTATTGTACACTTGTAAATAAACGAGTTTATTAACTGGGAAAAGAAATTAATAAATGCTAGAGATATGAATACACAAATAGAGTATGCATGAGGCTCTTCTACTAAAGGCTCCAGTTGTGTCTCTATCTTATAGCTTTCCATCCAGAGCACATTATTCAAAAAGGGGCCTAGTCGTTACTGGTTTGGCCATTATCGATCAGTAGATTTGCTATAATTTGACAACATTGGCTTTTCCTGAAACATCATTCAAACAACTGTCTCTGTTTCACTGTAGTTCCACAAACTTTTTTTGTGTGCGGTCAGTCTCTTTTGAAAATTACACTGTTTTTAAATTTACACTACTTCATTAAAGTGAAAAGTGATCAAGTGGAAGAATTTACTTAACCTCCTTGTCATCCATGATCTTAATGTGTGAAGGTGTATAAAGCCCTGTAGGTCTTGACTTAATAACAACACCATTCAATAGAAGAGAAAATCAGTTTTTAAGGGGGTGTCTTTGAGCATCCTACTTATCTGTATCCACGATTTAAAGTGTTTACATCTTCAAATATGCTCTCCATTATCATGAGATTTATTTATTTTTCTCATAACAGTGTTCTTATAATAGATTTTAATAATTTACAAGTGTTTTGTTAAGTATTAAAAACATTTACCAGTAGGTTTGAGGATTGCTTTTGGCAATGCAATACCAACGATGAATCATCAGAGGAGAGTCTGCATCTTGGAAGGGGCTGAGTTATGGTTTCTGTCCTGTACTGAAAGATCATGTAAACACAGGAAGACTGATATAAGAAACAAGAGGAGACAAGAGCTAGGCAAGAAGACTAATGTAGTATGAGTTTTGTCAGTGAGGAAGTTGCCATGCTATCTGTCTCTGCACGGCAGGCTGGCTTGTCAAGTGACTGGCTGAATGAATGAACTTATAAATGAATGAATGAGAGGTGACATTTGTCTGACAAATGTGGTCATTTTCCACAGGCAACTCATCTGTGATGTAAAAACATAATAAAATAAAATAAAATAAAATAAAAAAAACATGTCAAAATCACAAAAAGAAAAACTTTTGACACAAAATTGAATAAAGCCATCAACCCTGTATTTTTAGATGGTGATTGTTCCAACAATCTTTCAGAACACTTGCCTGGAGCTGTGATGATGAAGAACGCAGTGCCAGGCCAAACAGATAGTTTAGTTAACTTTCTGAAACTAAGTGTCCCACGAAAACAGTTAAGTCCTATATAAGAAAGGTTGTAAAACTGATTGTTTATATAAACAGTTGCAGAAACATTAGTATAATTCAACCTCGGCAAACTACAGCCATAAAAAATTGCCATGAAGTAGAAACTGTGAAAAGCTGGCAAAGTTAAAAATCATCTTATTCTCTCTGATATTAAGCATTTTTCACTTTTTTCAATTTCTAAAGAACTTATTCCTGTTTACTGAACCAAATGGTTAGTGTCCTTAAGATCTTTATTGAATCAGTCACTCTTTTAGCAATAAATGAAACAATTTTCACCTAAATAAATACAACTTGCATTCAAAGAATGAAAATTAGGCAAGACAGACAAAATGTAAAAGCCAGTGATCATGCATGTAGCTCATGTATGGTTTCATGGCTGAATGCAGACCAAGGATGGCTCTTATGTGCTTCTTATGTTCTGACAGAAAGGGGCTCATATTGTTGACATTATCCTTGATAAAAATGCACTGAAATGCAGAAAAACAGAATTGGAGACAATGCCAACTTTGATAGAATCAACAATTCCAACCTTTCCGCCACTGACCACGGCCCCAAACTCTGCCTAGTAAGCATACACAGTACCATTTCAGAAGGAATCTAAAGTCATGTCAGAGCCTGTGTGCTGGGTACAGACAGGCAAATGAGGCTAATGAGAAGGAACCTCAGAATCACACATGAAGGTAGGAGGCATTAAGATGCTGGCGAGGGTGATGGTGCACAGTGAGCAAATGGCTGGTAGAGATTTTGGACAAGATGCCCGGGACAACCTGGATGAGGTCAAGATATGGTGGAGGGGGAGGACTGCATGACATACATGGTACTTGCTGTATGCAGTATGGTGTACTCTCTTTGAACCCAAATTGGATAAGCAGTTAAAATGGAAAAAGGGTAAATGGACTATTTAAACCATGTTCCTTAGTTGTGGATGATTTGTTTTTTCTGGAGCCATATGATATGACCACGGATTTTCTTGTTTTGACGTCTGTCTAAAGTACGCTTAGTGGTGCTTTCATTTTTTCTAACTGTGGGATGTTAAAAAGAAAGAAATGTTTGATTTTTGAGCACAGATAAACCTGTTTTGAGGGGATTGTTTATTTTGCCAGAAGAGTCAGCCAGCTGGTGATAATAAAACATTGAATAGCAGGGAGAATGCAGCGAATTATGACCTCACCGGCTTTCCATATAAATCAAAACTTAAGTAACAGTTTCACCCGTGGGTCGGCATTATAAGTCCTCGTGAAGACTTGATTTATTGAAGTTGGACTGTTATATATTTAGATTTCTTTTTCATTACCCTTACCACCCGAATTTATATGCACATACTGAAACAGGAGTGTTGGTGGTTATGTGGGGTGAACAATCAATGTAGGTCTGGTTCACAAGTTCACAGCATATAGAAAAGTGGAGGTCTGTGTCATTTCAATAGCTGCCAGTGAGGTTTATGCTTCACTGGGTTCACTGAAGGAAAAATAATAGATTTAGGGAGGTAAAAAGTGGAAGTGTGTGAGTTCAAATCTGTCTCTGTAATAACTTCTAAGCATTGGCGCATTTCCAGAAGTAGTAGGTTTGTGTGTGAAAGAAACATCTAGAATATTATAGAAATCTTTGTGAAAATGGACTGTGCAGTATAACGTTTTATTTCAGCCCTAAAGAATATAAATGTGTGTGTGCATGTAAAAAAACAGCAGACAAAGGTGACATAAATTAATCTAATAATAATAATAATGAAGAAACTACATTTAGAAATCACGCCAGAGTAGAAGAGGCAGGTTGCTGAATATAACAGCATGACTAAGTCATCTGCCTGAATCCTGCTGACACAATCACCCTCTGGAACATGCAAAAGTGCCTACACCTGAGGAAAACCTGTGACTTTAAAAGTCTCTTAATATAAACTAAAGTCATACTGACACAAAAGGTCATATTAAAGTTTGTACATCTACGATTTTACACAATTGTGTTCCAAATGCAAGTTTCTATATGAAAAAACCAAATTAAATTACTGAAAATTAGTAGCAGTAGCAACCAAACCCACTGATATTGTCCTTATTTCTTTTTGAATGTCTTTGTATTAACAGAGGAGGCAAAAATGAACCAGAGCCAGAGCAGCCAGTTCCCAGGAAGGTGACCATCCGCAGCCTGCCCTCTGCAGAAGATATCGATCCCGACGTACTGGACAGCATGCACTCTTTGGGCTGCTTCAGAGACAAAAACAAATTACTGAAAGACCTGCTCTCAGATGAGTGAGTAAATGGCTGTACAGCAGACAGTAGTACGAAGGAGAAAAAAGAGAATGGGGATTGGTGGTTGTTTTGATAAAAGAAGAGAGCACTGCAATGAAAGGATAGGTGTGTTGTGTCTGTGTGCTCACTCAGCCTTGGTTTTCCCCAGCTCCTGTAAAATCCTGCTAGGCTGTCGCTTTAGATGTCAGAAGCCATAGATCACTTAATTGTTATCACACAGCGCTTACACCGTTTGCCACCAGATACATTCCCTTTAAACTGATCCTGGTTTCCACTGTGAACATGCTCATGGGTCAAATTGTTGTTGTTCTGCTTTTAATATTTGTGTCTCAGTTGCAGTTTCTAATATTTTTCTCTACTGTGTGTGTGTGCTGTCCTTGACTTTCATACAGTTGTTTGTTATCAATGTGTGTCCAGTGTGCAGATGTTGCAGTTTTTCTTTGTTTCCTTTTCCTCCTTTACCACTATTTTACATTTGCCTATCCTCTCCACTTTAATGCTAAGCAAGCATTACTCCATCACTGTGCCCTCTACCCATCCCTTCCATTTTCTTCCTTTCTCCTGGGAGGATCTCGTAATAGTGCTGGACTGGAGGAAAATCTGTGGTCTCTATCTCCCTTCCCCTGTTTCATTTTAGCTGAAGTTGCAGGTCCTTGTCTCTTTGCCTCCTACTGCTTTCCAATCTGTCTTTATTATAGAGGGCCAGTCCCTGGGAATTTTGCATAGAGAATATTGGCCTAGAGGCTAAAGATATTAGGCTTCCTGATTTACTGAGAAAGAAAAGGTTGAACTCGTAATGTTTTGAGACTTTCATAAACTTACCAGTCGACTCTGCATATAGAGATGTGCCGCGTCTTAAAAAATGCATGCATATTATTACACGACGGCTTAATGATCTGTAAAACTAAACTTTTGTTTTAATGATGAGAGATATTTATTGGTGCTTCACAAAGAATCTCAAAACATTATAGAACATTAATCATAGTGAGGGATTTTACAGTTTGATATGGTATGAGTACTTTTTTTCCCCCTACACACCCTAGGTATCTAATTATACGCATGGTTGTGTAGGAATTAATTAAGTATTTTTACTTTTCCTGACATTTCAAGAGTCTTTTTACTGCCACCTTTTTGCAGTGACAACCAAGAGAAGATGATCTACTTCTTGCTATTGGATCGAAAGGAGAGGTACCCTAGTCAGGAGGACCAGAATCTTCCCCCTCGCAATGAGATTGGTGAGCCCTGGAACAACGAGAGAATTGTTCATAAAGAGTGTAACATTAGAAAATGATATTCTTTTAAAAAAGAACAACTCAGAAAGCTAAACCACAATATGACACACAGTACGTATGAACTGTACCACCATGTAAGAATCGTGCCTGTTTTTTAATGATTTTTTAAAACTAGTCATCTGTTTACACAAACAAAACCATCCAATTTGCACAATACTAAGCACTACAAAAAGGTAACTCATGAATGCTCCCAGTTTCTGAACGATTCTGCAGTGTTTTCCTCTGTTAAGAAGAAATTGAATCGGCTCCAGTAGCGGTGGATTGGCTCTGCAGTAGAAAAAGCATTCTGCTTATTGAAAATAAATAAGCTTTTCAATGAAATGTAGTAGCAGAAATAGAAGGTGTCAATAGGGCAGAGAAGTTTATTTTTATTTTTAAAAAACTGTCACCCCCCCCCAACTGCTTTGGCTCAGATATTAACTCTTCAAAAAAAGAAAAGATATTCTATCATCCGTACACCGCAACCAAGCACAGATTTCCACCCACAGAAGTCTGAGTAGAGACGGAGATGCTCTGCTTAGACGTCTGCCAGGGTTATTTTCTGACAAGAACACTGAAACAGGAGTATTACGTGCAAATGTGTGTATGTGAGTAACTGCTCTGAGATACCGACATCTTGATGAATAGACTCCCTCTTCAGTGAATGTGATACAGTCAATACAGTGGCCATTAGTTCAAGGTCTGGGAGGAAACCATTACTTATTCACTATTAGTTAAAATGTCATTGCGATCAGCCCTAAACATCACTCAAACCCTCACATATACACAAAACTGAGCAGCACATAGATATACTCGCAGTAACATGGACACGTGTCTGGTGCTTTGCATTTATTCCAAATCACCATGTCTTTTTCTGTCACACACAGATCCTCCGAGGAAGAGAGTGGACTCTCCCATGTTGAATCGTCATGGCAAGAGGAGACCAGAGAGGAAGTCCATGGAGGTCCTCAGTGTCACGGACGGAGGCTCACCTGTCCCGGCCAGGAGGGCTATCGATATGACACAGCATGGACAAAGGTACGCGCAGAAGTGAGGAGAAAAACTCTCTCTTTTAAAAATCAATACCTTTTTAAATGAACCAGTAAAGACAGACCTTGTCCTGCGTTTGTGTGTGAGGAGGATCTAGCAGCCCTGTGGTGTTTTTACAGCTCTGACAGTGAGTCTGGATCCAGTGGCAGCAGGCTGCATTGTAGACAAACATAAACAGAGACTGACTCTCTGCTCACTTTATCTCCTGTCTCACTAGTAAATCAGTTTACAGTAAAAGCTTGGATATTCCTGATGCCAGTACAAAATGCAGCAAAGAAGAAAGGTACTCATTTGCCACTCACCCCTCACGCTTTTACCTCTCCCCTCTCTGTCTCACTTATTCAGGCAAAAGAAAGATGCAGCATGGCTTTTTCTAGTCAAATCTTTGTTTTTAAATGATGATGGCATATGTTGCTTGTTGTGGTTGCTTCACATGTCTTGTAGTTTAGTAGCAGTTTAGATAGTTATTTAATCCACAGTATGCATGGCTCCTTACACATAGGTGCAAAAACGGAGGCAGTTACGAGATATGAGACTGAAAGCATAGGCTGGGGTTTAGCCCGTTTACAGCAGCCTAAATAGCACACCCTGTATGAGGTTTGCTAATTGCATGTGTAGGTAGGCGAGCTGAGCTATCAGCTGATGTCAACTTGTATTGAGCCCAGCTGAACCGGAATTGTCTGAGCTTGACTCTGTAGTCGGCGTGAAGTAACACTAACGCTTTTCTTCTGAAGTTTAACTTAACTCTTTTAATTAAGTTTCATCTCAAACCAGGGAAAACTGCATTTGCAATTCAGAGGCTAAATATTTCTACCCCCACCCCTTCATTCTGCCGTTAGCTCAATTATCTCTTCGTTTCGTAATCTGAATGCACTGATAATCACTTCTCCTATGCTGTGTCCCACTTTCTCTAGTTGCAGAACAATTTTCCATTTCTCTATTTTAGAAATGCTCAAGTCAAGCCGGAACCACACCCCCACAAGGCACAGCGGACTGATTTAAAATCCTTCTCTTCATCTTATTTGAACAACCAATATATCGCCACACCACACATTTGTGCTCAGAGGCAGTGACATTTGTGACAGCGGGGAAGATTGAATCTGAGGGGATGATAACCTGATCTGCCTAATGATAGTCAGATTGGCAGAGTGCTGGAAAAAGCTTTCAGAGATACAGAGCATAAATGGAGAGGTGGGGAGTGCATTTATTATATAGAATAAAAAATGCAGTCCTAAAGTTAAGTTCTTCAAATGTCAGGTGCATTAATAACTTTTCTCCATAGTGCTTTGCCAACAACAAAATATCAAGAATTTGATTCGTACCATTTCACCGAGGGAACCCACTTGAGAAGTTTTGAATCCGTTTCAAGAGCTCCCACTTCTAAACATGTGTGCTTTTGTTCCTTCTGTCTGCTGGTGCCTCCAAATTCTAGTTTAAGATTCATCCTCTTTTGTTTCTTCACTTCTGCTGTGCCTCTTCATCCCTTCAGGCGGCCCATTATCTCTTCTTTATTTAAAGGTTGTCTTAGTTTAGTAGCTGCCTTTTTCTGCCCTTCACTCTGACTCATCTCATTTCAAGTCATAACTAGAATCCCAAAAAAGGTCAGTTTGCACTGACTGGATAAACCATTAATAATAGCCTGCTAACATTAATTCGATTGGTGATGACACACATCTTGAATAGTGTGAATTAGAAAGGGGCTCTAAAAGTCGATTTTATGAGGACAACGTTTGCGTCTCAAACTTGCATATCAGCAGCTCCAGTCAACAAAAACAGCTCTGCTGCATCTTTCTTCAATACAGCTTCAGATCAGTTTGTTTGCTCTTTTCCCTATACCCAAATTTCTTCCAGGGCACCGCGCCACTCTTGTATATCGCCACTGTCTCTATCTTTCCTGTGGGTTCCTTGTGTGCTGCTGACCTTCAATCCCAAACACCCCCCTCTGTTAGTATGGAATTGCTATGCTAATGAGGACATGCTGCTAGTTTTTCTCTGTCTGCCTTCCTATCGGCTGTGGTAGATTGTAGGTATGCCACAGGCCCTCTGCCTCCAAATCAAATCAAATCTTGCTCTCCTGCTATACATGTCTTTCCCCCCTACTGCAATCCATAACTATCCATCTGATCAGTAGGGGGAAAAGAAGTTAGTAACAAAGTCTGTGTGAATCTTGATTTTGGTGTGTGCGCTTGTGTGTGTTTTTCAAACTTTTCTGGCTTTTATCACGTCCTTGTGCACACTGTGTTTGATCATGTGCTTGCTTGCATGTGCGTGGATAGACGATGGTGCTGGGGAAGCGCGTACGTAGCAGAATAACGTCCAAAGATTTAAGTGACTTTGTCTGAACCTAACCTTATCTTTCCTCAACAGCAAACTTTTGTCGACAGCGCAGAAGATTCATAGAACTTCAGATCAGAGGGCCTCAGAGAGCGGACTGACTTTGAAACATGTGTTTTGACAGGATACATTTCCACCAGCGTAAATAGTGAAAGAGAGGGGGAAACAGCTTGATCTGAAATTGCATAACAAAAATGTCTGAATTCCTGTCCTTTATCAGGCATTTTGCCTCTCATTTATCACGTAGTTACATTCAGAGTATCAGCCCTCACTTTAGTTTCATACAAATGATTGTTAATTCGATTGCTCCTATGAAGTACGGATGTTGGAATAAAGGTGCGGTAGCTATGTTGTGCAGTAATGCACATGGAGACTTTCTCATGTGAATGTCCGTTTCAATCTTTCTATGCAAAAATGTCACTTAAAAAGACATTTAAAGCTTAACTCAAAGCATAAGAAATCCACTGATTTAATTTTAAATCTTAACAACACGCCAGGAGAAATGAAGGGAGGTTAATGATATGTAAATGAAATATGGAAAAGTGCTGCAGCGAGGAGGAGAGAATATCAATTGATTTTTTTTTTATTAGAGATTTGCTCTAGTTGCTTCACGCAGTTTGAATGTGGAGTAGTCAGAGCAGTCGTAAGAAGTCAGCTCGCCTGCTAATTACTGACATTAATTTATTTAAGAGACTACAATAAGCACAAATAAAACACCTTAAACTGTGATCTTTACTACAGAAACTGCAGAGGTCTTGCTATATTTAGACATTTAAGGAACTGAGCTGTAAATATTAATGCACTGAGTCTGCAGGGACTTGTTGAGGTTCAAAGAAGCAAATGATTTCAAACAGTTTGTGGATTTATATGAATACTTACTATGTGTAAAAAGAGGCCCATTGGTAAGAAGCAGCCAATATAGAGGTGCTAGAAAGGGAATATGTATCTCAGTCGTATTGTGCTTTGGCTTTGGCAGTGTTGTTCATTTTCTGTTTGGCTCTTGGCACCATCCATTTTATTTTTCTTGCATTTTGTTTTATTTCAGTCCATGCCTTCAACCCAGAATCTGTTATACTTGTTCCACCCCCCCGCAGCCACACGTTAGTTCCCCAGGCGCTTTGGATGGGTTTCTGACAACTGGCGGTCACATACTGAGGACATGGGTCCTGTTTGAAAATAGGCTTATGGGAATTAATGACTACTAGATAAGAGAACTACCATAATAGGTATCAAAATTGCATCAACAACAACCCAAAAAAGAAAAGAAAAACATCTTCTAGTTCAGTACATGTGCCGTATTATTGTCCACAAATAGCAATGGGTATTTCCAGAGACCATGTCTCTGTTAAACACTGCATGCACCAATATTCTTACACAGACACAAAAGTCTGGGTATTAAGTCTTCACATTCCACATTTATCAAGTTTGTATCTGAGCAGAAAAGAGTAACATTAGTTATGACTCTAGCTCTTGATGTACGGGTCCATTGATAGTCATGACAGTGAACATGCACTTTACTGGGAACGATGCCATCAGCTTCCTGTACTCAAGACAAAGTCAGAGATCCATAGTTGTAGTTACAACTTCTGATTGTAGACACAGCGGGAAGCTTAGTTGGTTGTTGTCAGCATTGGAAAGATGACTCTCTTCTCTCGCCTTGTCACCCAGCAGCTAAGAACAGAATGGCAGAATATAAGAGAGGCCAAACTGACCCAGTAAATCTAGAGAATTTACTGTGCTACTGGATATATTGCTGAAAAGGAACCCCTTTATCAGTGATCTTGGCCCTGGAATATTTAGCTGTAAGATTTCTTGGAATTGGTACGTTCAGCATCAGGCTGGTCAGTATTCCTCCCTTGATAAGAAGGTAACCTGTCAGGGGAGGAGTCCTTTGAGTGACTTGGCAATGATGAGGCTCATGTAGTATCAGGATAAATTTGCCATGTTCACAGCTACCAACAAGCAGCTACAGTAAAGCAAGCTAAGCTAAATGAAATTCACGTGATAACACCCACAGAATACATGTTATAGCAAAGAGGGGTAACCAATCAGTAGCCAGCTTACTGCAAATGATGTCCAAGGGCAAAGCAAAAAGCGCTAAAAATGATTTAAAAGAATAATTATAATAACAGTCAACTGGGAGGGTTCAAGATTTGTTGCAGCATGGCCTTTACATGTGCGCTACATAGCCAGAATATTCCAAAAATAAATCCAGGATACTGTATGTGCATGTAAACATAGTGAGCACACAAGCACAGAGTAGCTCGAGAGTAGAGTAGCTAGCTTGCTACAATGTTGTCTCCAGTGCAGGTTTAATAATGTGGGCTTGTGGTTTCTGTGATACATGATAAATGACTCCCTCCTTGTGTATGCTGTTCCCTATAAATAAAGCACTGAACAACAACATTTTATCCTCTCTCTGAAGCAAGGTTGAGCCTCTGACAGCCTATTACTGTACAGCATAACCATCTGCAACATTAGCTTTATAGGCCTTCTGGTCCAACACTAACAGATGCAGAGTGCTCCTAACAATATGCTCATAATGGCCGGAGGATGTTGTGTTTTGGCCATGTTTAAATGAAGTTCAGTTGGCTACATGGTCACAAGTGCTGCAGTGAGCAACTGCGGCCATGTCTCAGTGGATTGTAGGACTTAAATGGAAATGATACCAACTGTCTGGTCAGTTGTTCCATGAAACAGGAAATCCTTGCCAGCATGGTCTCGGCACGCCTACTCATGTGTAAAAGGATGTGTGCACTAAATAAATTTGTAGAAGGGGAGCGGTAAACTTATAAAAATAGCTCGCCAGTGGGTGTTTCTAAATTTCCCTCACTTTCTTGGTAGCTTTTAATGTTCCTTATTCTGCTTTGTTTACTCTCAGAAGTATGATTATGGCTGTTGCAGTTGTTATAACAGTATTATCATTTTTTAGGCTGATAGCCATAATCATTTTTAGTTTTTGCCTCCTCGAATGCCGTGTGGTCTTGTGGGAATGCTTCCAGCATTAGAAGTGAGCATATGGCCCTGTTACTCCACACACTCTTTATTTTTCCATCCATCCTCCCTTTTTACTTTTAAATGATCTCAGTCTCTTCTCAAGTTTGTTCATGAGATCTTCTTCAATCAGGTAGTTTAAAAAGCAGTAGTCACTGCTTTTTATCTCTTCCTTTATTCAAGCTGAGATAAAAGATCTATAGCTACAGACATACATTAATAAATGCACCCATGCTGACATAAAAAGAGAAAGTGGGGGGAGAGAAGGAAGAGGGGTATGATTAGATTGAATGACAAAAAAGAACAGTGTTGTGACAGTGAGCAGCTGGTGTTTCCAAGTGTTGACAGGCGTTGTTTTTGGGTGTGCGTGTGTGTCTGTGTGTGTAGATGTGTACGTGCGTGCTTGATGAAGACAGATTGTGCTGTGATTGTTCATTTCTGAACAGGACTCCGCTCATAGGGGTTATTGACAGCATCTGCGAGGGAAAAGACAAACATGACAAATGGCGCTCAACCAAATGTCTCTCTTCATTCTCCCTCTCGAGATAGTTTCATGGCCTAAAGGCTTAAGAAGTCAGAATGATTGGTTTATTATCAAACTTTAAATGTGGCTTAAAGCTAGATTGAGTCCTAGTGTGTGGGAAGTTTAAATTTGTCAAATCAATATCTGTTAAACTGACTTTTGAGTGAGATTAATTGCTAGTAGTAGTTTTTACCTCAGTGCTGTTACTGTGTTGTGATACATGTACCCTATTTGTGTGGTAGGTGTTGTGTTTGCAGGGGGCTTGATAGTAACCCGTGTGCTTAGTATGACAGCTCCATATGCTGCTCCACTTTCTAAATAACGTGTAACAAGTAACCAAGCGTTCACCCCCACCTGTGTTCATTCAAACACATAACAGGTCATGTGTTGATACCACAAATTACTGTTCTCCTGTGTGTTCTCACATGTTTGTACCACAGGTCGCGGTCTATTAGTGGAGCCTCCTCTGGTCTCTCCACCAGCCCGCTCAGCAGCCCACGGGTGAGTCGTAATCCTCAGTTCACATCCAAACACGCACACACATAAAACACACCTCTTGACCCAGTTCTTAACTAACTAGTTGTTAACCTTCTGGGATAATGGCCAACCAACTACTGCTGATCACATTTTATTGATGTCATATTATGTCAGCAATAGAAAATAAAGCAATATTCTTTTTTCTGACCATGAAAGAAGCATACACACACACACACACACACACACACACACACACACACACACACACACACACACACACACACACACACAAAGAAAACAATATTTCTCTGCACAGCAATATTTTTCCACCAATCTGTTTTACCGTTATATAAACATTTATCAGCCTTGAAGGATCTACCTTTGTGTTTTGAGAAAGTATAGGTCCATTTTGATTACCTTTTCATATCCTGTATCATATCAGGGCTTCCTGTGTGTCCATATAGCTTAGATGTTTCCGTTAATGCTAAGTAAAAACCCACTGCTGAATGCACACAGGAGGCATGACAGCACAGAAAACTTTCTCCACCCCACAAAGCCTCTTCTCTCTCCATCCTCTGCACTTATTATCCTTCTCTCTGTTTTCTATGGCCTGAGCTCTTTGGAAATCCAGCTCAGGGAATGCTTCAGAAAATCCCACTTTCCTTTGCTCAAAGCTGGGGAGCTTGTAGTAAACTTTTCCAGCTGACTAACCTGAGAAGGCTCCAGATTAGCCAGGATCCTAAGACGAGCTCCTCACCACACAGGTTCTTGCAGGCTTATCTGAAAGGGAAATTGATTTCTCAAACCCACCCAAAGCCTGGATTGTGTTCTCAGCATGAAGCTCTGTGTGGGGTTATTTTCTCAGACTTAGCTTCTGGAAGACAGGAATGTGTTGAAGGCAAATATTGAACCAGTGTGAGTGCAAATGAACCATGCAAAATCAGTACATCAATAAATAATCAGGAAATTTGACTGCAGAGTTGCCACCTTCCACTTGTTTTTGAGACAGCCCAATTGGCCTTTTGTCTCTCTCGTGTGTTTGTGTTTGCTTGCTTGTCTCTGCTGGGAATGCCTTGTATGTTTTATGCAAATAAAGTCTGTCTTTTTGTGTTTTGTTTGGATTTTTTTAAAGTGAGCACATTGTTTGCTGGTATTGTTATTCCCATTTCATTTTTGTTTTGCTTTGCTTTGACATGAGTCACTGAATGGTCTTTACCATGTTTTCTTTCTCTCTTTTTTGTTGTTGCAATTCCTCCATCTTTCCTATGTGTGTGCACTTGTTACCTGCCTCCAAATCCTTTGGCTACTTCTTCCTTTACCTGTGTGGTGGTTTGCCCTTCCCTTTCCTTTGCTTTGTGTGTTTGTGTACTTGCATGCATTCTTGTGTGTGTTTTCTGTTTGTTTATTTTGTTGTCTTTTTGTTTTACACCTCTTCTTCCTCTTGGCTGTGTTATTCTTTTAATCTAGCCTGTCAGAAAGTTTGGTGTACCACCTCAGTCCCCAGACTTGTCCCCGTCCCCTAACACCAGTCCCTGTCCATCCCCTGAGCCCGTTCCAAATCGCGCAGGCCAGCGTATCTCCACCCCCAATTCGCTCGCTCCAAACAGTGAGCCCCTGCCAGAAGCACTCAACAAGACACAGACGCTCCCTGCCAAGTCCAAAACTGTCCCAAAGCCCCTCCAAGCCACACGATCAAACCCACTTCCTGAAACCACCCTTGATCCAGAACCTGCAGCCAAATCAGAATACTCCACTCCCTGCCAGCTTCCATCACAGCCACCCTCTGCCTCTGTGCCTCCTACCCCTACTTCTCCATCTTCCCCATCCTCCCCGTTTTCCTCATCCTCCATCGCCAGTGCTACCATCTTAAACAGCCCCCAAGTACGACGAGCTCATTATGCTGCCAACCCCCAACTCTCTGTGCCCTTTAGCCCTGTGTTGCCCCTGTCACCAATCAGGCTGCACCATTTTCACCCTGTAGCACCAGCCCCTTCTCCATTTACTGACCACCCACCCAAATCTATCCCCCTCATACAGGTTACCCCTCACCCTTCCCCTCGAGGCAGCCCCCTCCCCACCCCAAAGGGCACCCCAGTGCACACTCCCAAGGACAGCCCAGCTGGGACACCTACTCCAACACCGCCCCCAAGCCCCTCTATTGGAGGCATGCCTTGGAGGACGCGCCTCAACTCCATCAAGAACAGCTTCCTGGGCTCACCACGTTTCCATCGCAGGAAACTCCAAGGTAGATTTCAGCCAATTTACATGAAAAATTGCTGACTAATGCTACAATCTTGGTTTTTCCCCAAAAGTTTTACTGTACATTGTACCGTAATATACTTTTTGACAATTTTTAGTCTTTCTCAATCGTCTGACATCTAACTCTGCTTCCACAGTTCCCACACAAGAGGAGATGTCCAGCCTCACACCAGAGTCTTCCCCAGAGTAAGCAGACGCTGTCCATTTTGAAAGCACCACTGCTATCATAACTATGCATAACCTCTCAGCCCCTTAGCCACTGGCTCAAACAGGCTCCCTCTCGATAGGATGATGTTTTGGAAAGTGTAACATCTATGAATGTTTGATTTTTGCCTGCTGAGTCGACTTGTAATGACCTCCGGTCTGGTCTGAGTTGGAAAGAGGACAGTAGCAGGAGGTAGTGAGTGGGTTATGAGGGAGGCAGGACGAGCCTGCGTGATGCTTTTGAGTTCCCATGGGCCTGATAACTCAAGGTTGGCCTAGATATGCCTGTTTGGTTGGCTGGTTGCTGTCTGGGTTGGTCATTTCCACCTGGCTAGATAGGAATTTCCCAACTGAAAGAAGTTGGAAAATTGATCAGAGAGAGACCCTGTTTTAGCTCAGCCCGAAGTATACAGTCACGTGAGCTGTAGTCAGTCTCCTACTGCAGAACAGTGCATCTCTTTCGGCTAATCTACATTTGTTTCCATATTTTACTAGGTATTTATATTGATTTAAATGTAATGCTAAATATTATAAATCTTATATCTAATATTAATGCCAGAAAACAGGAGTCCATATGGCTTACTAGTGGTTGGAAGTGCACCTGGGCTGAGGCCAATAGTAAATTCATCTACCTCTGCTCCTTCTGTTCACAGAGAGACTCAGTTATCTCACCCCACCCCCCTCAAATCCATTCATACACAATGCACTGGAACATCCTCTGTTTGCTCCTTTGAATCCCTACAGAACTGTGGGGAGGTGGTTGTTTCTCAGAATCAATAGACTGATAGGGAACTAAAACAAGGTTGCAAAAATGGTCAGCTGTATAAAGATGTATGTGTACAACATTGGGCTTATATTCTGCTAAATGTCTTTTCTTTCCTCACAGACTTGCCAAAAAATCCTGGTTTGGTAACTTCATCAACCTGGAAAAAGAGGAACAGATCTTCATTGTCATCAAAGACAAACCTCTCAGCTCAATCAAGGCAGACATCGTTCAAGCCTTTCTCTCGGTAGATACACCACGTTTTTGCTAATTTCTTCCTTTGTCCCTTCTGCTGAACCCCTGACCCTTTTCCCATCTGCTGCCACTGTATCTGTTTGTGCATGAATGCAGCCGTATCACCTGGGTATTTGCTCTCTAATGCAGGATGTTGGCTCTGCTACGAGGCAGGCATGCTCTGAGTGTTTGCTAACATGGTGCTGATTTATGTAGCAATCCAGTAAACTGCTTGTATTCACCGCTTCTATTTTCTCTTTGACTGTGGACCCACTTGAGGTCAATAGAAAATCAACACTGAGCTTTGGTCATTAGCATATAGATGTCCTGCCCTCAATACAGTGCTCTGAGCATGTGTGTTTGTATATTTAGATGTGCAGGGTGAGAAAAAGCGTAGATTGCGTGTGTGTGTGTGTGTCTGTGTGTGTGTTGTGCTTTATTATTGCGTGGTTCTACAAATACATGCAGAAATGTAAGGCAGCATTAGCTTTTTCAGTAAGCGCAGCAGAATCAGTACCAAGAAACAGTAAGCAGTGGTCGTTGATATTCAGAGTACATAATTGAACAGAACCTATCCTCACCCCAGTTAGATTTAACAAAGTCTAAGTGTACAAACTCTGCCGGTGCGGGTCAATGTCAAATCTGTTTCCTCATCCCTGGAGGAAGCATTTTCCTTTGGGTTATGCTAGCTGGTATTCCAGACAGGAGATTGGCACCTGAATCAGTGGAATTATACCTCTCAGCACTCTAGCATTAATGGAATGTCAAACCCTCTCTAGCACTATGGCAAAACGTGACAATTTCAGGGCTCACCTGTTCATTGGGCATACAAATTCATTTTAGGCGGGAGAGTGCAATGTTGTTGGATGACTCAAGATTACATTAGCTTAAGTCTCTCTGGCGTGCATGGCTACTCCCCGAGGCATTAATCTCCTTAGAGTTTCAAATGTGGCTCGTACTATGTGGAGGGTATTTTAATGAGGGTTTATTCACCTTGTCATTTGCAAGGTGTGGGAGAAAAATTTAACATCAGTGATTCCTATGCATAATCCCATTACTCGTGTCTTTGTGCTACCTATTTTTATTCCTGTTTTTTTTTCCTCTTTCTGACATTTTCTTTTCACGATTCCTTTTTTGCCCCCACAGATTCCCAGCCTGAGCCACAGTGTCATCTCTCAGACCTCTTTTCGAGCAGAGTACAAGTCAACAGCCGGCCCCACAGTCTTCCAGAAGCCGGTGAAATTTCAGGTGGATATCACCTACACAGAGAGCACAGCTGCCACTAAGGAGAATGGCATCTACTCTGTAACCTTCACCCTGCTCTCAGGTTAGGATACTTCAGCAATCATAAAAACATCTCAACATTTTCACCTGCTTCTACCCTTTTTTTTTTTTTTTTTTTTTTTTTTTTAAGAAAGGCTGTCCCTGTTCAGGAAATTACAGTCATGGCCTTTAGAATCAAAAGCAGAATGTTCACCAGCGGTATATTTGGTGGTACGGCTCTGGTATCCACACTTCTGTGAGGATACATGGAAAAGCATCCGTGACAACAGATATGACGCTGATTAAGTCGGGTACCGGATTAAAATGAGAAGATCTTGTAGAGTGGGGTTGCAGATGTGTATCAACTGTAGGCAGGCTAGAGCAACTTAAATAATCAGCCTTGTTTGAGATTTGCAAGCAAAATACATGAATGACTGTCATGTGAACAATCAGCCGATGGTGGGCTGGAACTGATACGAGCTGACCTGTCAGAATTGCAGACTAGGTTTAACTTTGTGGCTTGTGTGAACTAACACTTGTCTCAGTTTACATCATCTGTGGGCACTTGAAGTTTGACCTACATGTGTCTTCACTGTTTGAGATTCGAGTAGATGCAAACGGTGTAACAGTGGAACTGAAAATCAATGGAGAAGGTGTTGTAACAGTATTGAAAGACACTGTGTTGCATACAAGGGAGGAATTAGTTCTCTAAAAATTGAATACACCAAGTCTTCCTTCTGTACTTAAAGCTGGAATCCAAGAAAGAAAGGGTCAAGTTCAAACCAAGGATCTCAACCGATCACAGAGGACAGACATGCATGTATTATTATGGCATTTGAGCAGCTGGCTCTCCATCTCATTAGCCTTAAATTCAAGCTCACAAATGACAAGTGAAACACTTTGAATGTCACACTTTAAACTAATGGAGTCATGTATATTCAACAAACAAACAAGCCTGAAGTCTTTTTTTTCCCCGAAAGCATGTTGGTGTGTTAAACTTAATGAAAAACATAATTTTTTTTAAATCCTGAATTCTTGATAAGATTTAGCAAACTGAAGTCAAACTATGCACAATCCCACACTGAAACGTGTGTTAATGCTTAGTTCTGCACAAACACCTGCATGCTCTCTTTTACTCTCCTCTTTCTGTTTCACATAAATGGGGGCACAGCTGAGCTGAATGGGCTGTAATAGAAGCCAGTTCTTCATGTCACTGACCGTATACTGTACACAACAGGTAGACAGCAGGAGCTCTCAGCAGCACTCATCTCTGGCCCCCATTTATAATCTCAGGCTTTCTGCAGTTTTCCACCTCACATTTTGCACCACGTCCATATCCCTGTTTGCTTTGCCTTCAAAAACCAGTACCTTTAAATCTATTTGGTTATTGCAATATATTTGTACAAGTTCTGCTGTGTGCCTTCATGCTGCTGATACTCTGTATCCCTGAACAGACTTTTTAGGGGTTTTTCAGTATAATAACATGCCCCCTCCCTCCATCACGTGTTGTAGGTCTTCTCAGTAGGTATGCACAAGACACATGCAAGTATGGGCACATTCTTATCATCAGTTGCATTTGATGTGTTTGTCTATATATCACACCAAAATGAATATTAATCCTTTCCAGAAACTTCCTTGTTTCTTGTCTCATTGTGGTGCATGTAAGGGGCGATGATTTTCAAGTCACTGTAGGAGAGTTGGAGGCAAGGAAGCAAAAGTTAGCATAGTGAAAAGCACCCATGACTTGTCACAGAAGAGAATAGATCTATTGATGGCAGCATTGAACTCGTAGAAGTGCCGCTTTCGTGCATTCTGGTTTACTATCATGGTTTGCTCACACGCTTAATGGAATAGAGACATCATTTATGCTATTTTTGCTTTACCTACCAAGACAACTGTAAGTGTTTTCCATGAAAGGTCTACTATGTCAGCATTCATGTGTTTATCTATGTCTCTGTGAAGGACCCAGCCGACGCTTTAAACGAGTAGTGGAGACGATTCAGAGCCAGTTGTTGAGCACACACGATCAGCCTGGGGTCCAACAGCTTTCCGGTGAGTAAGAATTCCTTTTCAAAAAAATATTTAAAAAAAAGAAATTCCAAACCTTTACCAAAACCTCTCCACCCATTCCCCTACCGCCTCATCTGCCCATCCCGCCCCTTGATGAGCTACACTCGCCGCTATAGCTAAGCTAAATCCAACCCGTCTTCTCAGTATGCTTGAAATCCTCAAGCCACTCTCTGCTTCTCCAATCGGCTTCCTTTGCATGCCCGTGCCTCACTGCTATGAAAGGGTGGGAGCTGCTCTCAAGCACCGACTGCGGGTCAAATGTTGTCTCTCTGCCCACTGGCAGTGAAGATTAGAGTAGAGGTAGGGTAAGCCGATTCGCATTCTGTTACTCCTACTTTCAAGACTGATCACTGGAGCCTGTCACCATGGCAACACCTCTGCCCCTTAACGCACTCCCACATTGCACTGCGCCAAATAGCGACACCACACCTGATAAGTGCGCTCTCTAGGCATCCCGTGCGCTTTCACTCTCTGTATGTTCACCAGTCCACCGCTAAAAGCAAGGTACAAACACCTCTGAGGTCAACAGTCATCATCACCCAGCCATTCACATGTGAACTTGATGATATTAGTCTCTCTTTCTTCTCTCATCTTTTCAGTAGTTTCAGAGGTGACAGTTTCAGCAGATGTAAGCACGTTTTTTGTGCCATTGTGGCTCGATACTGTTTCATAAAAGTGAAGTCTGGATGATGAAGAGTCATAGGGCTCCGACTCACCCCTTTCTGCTCTTAACATGTTGACTCTTTTGAATCATTGTGAGCTGTGTGCATCTCACTTGCCATCCAAGAGCTCCATCTGCTGGCCAGACAAGTAAACAACATCAGGAGGAAACGTTACCAGTTGTGAACCGTGTCTGCGTCTTTCTCTGTCCTCTTAAACTCATTTCCAGTTCCATGCCAGGTCTTGGTAGCATGTCCCACTACAGTTTTTTAAGTGTGAGCTGTGTCTTTGCCCTGTGTCTTTTACGCAAAATTACTCTCATTGGCACTCAGAAATGAACAGCAGTCATGACAGCTGTTATGATATTTAACAGTCTGTTATCATTGCTGTGCCTCAGTAAGTTTACCAATTATTTTTGATCTTTTTATATCGTGCAGCTCATTACCAGGCTGAGGTGTGGGAAGGGTAAAATTACAATAAGTTACATTAGATTAGGTTTTAATGGTGGTGGGGGTTTTGACGTAGTGGGCCGTCTCTGTAGGAGAGATGACATTGTTGGAGTATAATATGAGAACCGCTTAAAGCAATAGATGGATAGATACTGAAAAGTACACTACTTTTAGTTTGTGTTGTCCGAGATGATACAGTTGGTATTAAAAGTCAAAGTAAGTTATTTTTGACAAAGGCTAGTTGAATGAATTAATGTCTTTACGGCATCACGCTGAGAAGCAATCGGCATGAAAACAATCTTATTCTCCTCCTCTCTATTTACTTTGACCCACTTACACACCTCTAGTAGTACCTGAACAAAAGGGATTTAAAAATAAAAGTCAGTGACTGTAATTAAGAATAGAAATTGATTTGCATAACATTGTGTCAAAGGGCTTTGTCAAAACCTGGTTATTAATGCCCCTAATCACTAGTGATGACAGCATTTCTGAGACCTGTACTTATGAAGAGTTAAAGTATGGAGGAATGCAGGAAGTAAAATGTAGGTATATTCATTCAGATAAAGATGCTTTTGAGAAAAGGCAATATTATGTGGTCTGTTGTAGTCTTTTCAAAACATGGATTCCCAATCCGGATTGGGAAAGAGTTAATTGACTAATGTGGAATTAGAAGTATAAACATGGGGAAGAAGTTAGCTACAGCCACATTCCTGCAGGATAATGGATCAGTAGAAACTACTACTGGCCTTCTCACATGTGCACTTGCATGCAATTGCTCATTAATCCGTATATGACAAATTTTCTAATTTACACAATACTGCAGGCAGTCATCATACTGGAAGTACATACAGACTGATAACAGAATGTTTTACCTCAAGAAATTCTATTTTATAATCTACATTTTGCTGATGTGTAGACGCAGCATGTTTGTGCGGTTTATTGTCCGTGTAGCTCATCAGTCTGTTTTTTCTTTTTTTACTGATGCTATAACTGTTTGCTTGGACTGCAAAGAAGTCAGAAACAGTCTTGTTTGTGACTGATCAGTCACGCTTATGCGGACCATCACCTCTTTGCTTCATTTCTTATGTTTGGTGTACTTAATGCTTATATGCATGCGTACTGTTGTCCATACGTACACACACTGCACGTGTTTCCTCTTTCTGAGGTCCATTCAGGTCTCTTACTGTGTTATGTATGTCACTATGAACAATTACCACAAGGTAGACAGCCTCACTAATGAGAAGTCTATGTTGCCCTTCAGTGCTATGGTTATGATATCAAAACACAGTAAAATTGTGTATTAGAGAATACAGCATAAATAGTTTACAATGAAGTAAAATTTGAGGAGTGATTTAAAAGTAGACACTTCCAAATCTAATTTCCTCTGGTAAGGAGGAAATGGATACAGAACTCTATGTAATTCGGAAGGCTCTGTCATGAGGAGTGGGCAGGTTCATAAGGTGTGTGTATGTCTGTAATGGAGATGGGACTGAGGTTGTATAAGTATTTAAAAATAAAATGAATGAAATTTAAGTTTAAGGCCAATTCTGTGTATAACAGGTGGCTAGTGTGGTGTAGCATGGATGGAAGTAACTTCTCTGAATCTGTTAGAAATCTGACAGCTAAGTTTAAACAATCAGAGATGTTTTTTTGGATGTGGTCCCTGTAGAGGGAATTACAGTAGTCTAAAAGTGATGCTGTTTCCTTGAGGTTGAAGGAAAAATAAAAAGCTTGCCAGCTTCTAGCTGGCAAAAACACGACTCATGATTAGTATGTCAAACCAAACGTCTGACACACCTACATTGAGGATGTGTCAGACGTTTGATGCTGGAGGACAGGTTTCCAAGACTTTTTATGTTTCAGGGGGAGCAGTAATGCTTCTTTGACAGGAAGCGTTTTCTTGAATTTCCACGCTTTCTCATTTTTCGCTTCTATCATCTTGTCTGTCCTGCTTCTGGCCAGCCAAACTCGTTCAGACACACTGGTCACTATATCGACTTAATGGGCACTTGTGTTTTTTTCCGTGGATTGCGCTGAAACGTATGCATGATTTGCCGAGGCTAATGCATTATGTGGTCTAAACACGGCTGCTTCGGCAGTTCTCATCCTTGCACAGTGTACGTGGGTCTACCACCTCCTCACCTCTGCTCGCTCGCTCTGCCTTACATGTAGCCATCTCTCTATCCTGTGAACCCCATTGTTCATTAGTTTGTTTCTTCTGTCTTCTCTCTTTCCCCCCTTTTTTGTCCTCTTTTCTTCCCATCTGTGTACCTAGGCAGCCCATTGAGTAACTTCTTTGACGTAATTAAACAACTTTTTTCAGACGAGAAGAATGGACAGGTGCCCTACCCCCCTGGCACGCCCTCCAAGCACTGCCCCTCACCCATGCACGTCCGGAGGCATGACCCAGAAAATAATGACACCAAATTCCCTGCTGCAGGCCGAGACAGAGCCCACTTGTCGGTGGCATCTGTGGGGACACCAGAGGAATCTTAGACCGTGGCGCTTTGTAGCCATCCCAGTATCACTTTAAGCCAGAGACACAGAGAGAATATGCTATCTGTACATAGCTAGATATATATATAAATCATTTATGGACATCTTTTCTATAAAATGACTTTATATAGATAGAAATATATTAAAAGAATCAAAGTGATATTTTGCAAACAACATGTTGCACCAACACAACAGACACACACCCTTGCCATTCCACTCCCCTTTCCATTACCCCTCAGTGTCCACCATCATTACCACTCCTGTACCCTAACCATCTAATCACCTGTGGGCCTCAGTTGTTTGCTCCCATGCTGCTGCTAACCTGTGTGATGACCTGACTTGTTTCTGATACCAGGAATTATCCAGAAAACCTATTAAAGTCCATCCTCCTGCTCCCTGCTCCATTCGCCCTCCCTCGACCACCCCTCCACACCCCTCCAGCGTGCCAAGAGAGACGGACAATTGTTGACGGAGGACTCTTCTTATAGCGGTGTGCTGGGGGAGGGGTTACCATGGAAACAGACCCTTCATGCAGACTTCTACCTTCATCTTCCTCTGCACCCCGACTCCACCCCTGGCAGCCATCAGTAGAAGTAGACAAAAAAAAAAATCCTGTAGTGTTCTTGTTCTTAGAAACACACAAGCACACACATCCCAATAAAAACAAGACCACTCGCTCCCCTCACCAGCTATCACCGTTCTCTGACCTCAAGGAGCATTTGCTAATTGGAAAACGAGCATTATTCAAAAACACTACAGACGCCACATACACAAAACATACACGCACAGATCCAGTATGCACAAAAACTCTGGGATGTATCAACAATGATGAACAACATTTTAAAAAAAAGAAGACACCATGCAGAAACACGAGGAGGAGAGAAGGGAGAGGAGTTTTGTGGAAAGCCCAAACAGCCGACACGGATGCTTGCTGGATTGTATTTGTTTGCTTTTTATTATAATGTACTTTCTTTGTGAAGAACTGGGTTTGAAATACTAACTGACTTTATTAGACTTAATACTATTGCTGCAAAACAGACTGGAATTGTGTTTTCAGAGAGGAGTTGGGTGCGAGAAGAACAGGGCAGCGGGAGATATTAAATGATAGTATAGGGTGGGGGGAGGGAAGTGGGTGGATATTCGGGTATTTAAAATGAATGATCTATTCTGTTGTACAGACTGATATCATTTCTTATGTAAAAAAAGAAAAAAAAAAGAAATGTCTAGTTGTGACACTGTTTAGATACCATAGGAACAGGTTGGTGAACCTGAGCCTGCCACTTACTGTCATTTTAAATTCTGTGTATTTTTGTTACATGATCATGTACGTCTTTGTTTGATTGACCCAATAATGATCCAAACATTCCTGTTTCCTATTATCTGCAGCATTTCTTCTTTGCTTTTCATTTATACCTCTCTCTAGTCTCACTTACCAGCAGTAGGAGTAGAGAAACAAACGAAAAAATGACGTGATAAATGCAACTGTGGATATTTTTGTATTGTTGTCCTTATTTATTCATGTTTGTTCATCTCACTGTTTGATTTCCTAATTTATTATATCTTGGCTATTTATATGAACAAAGCTGTTAGGTCAGTTGAATGTTATTTATTACCCTCTTGTGTGTTCGTAAATGGGACATTTAAAGAAAAAAAAAGAACTTTTATTTCCTTTGCTTTGGTCTGACTTTAACTGAATTATGTGAACTTTGACAAGTCATAAATTCTCTTTTCCATGCTCTCTCTGCAGAGGGAAAGAGAACTTGTGGGAACTCTTGGAAAAAAATGATTTACCAGTAATTTAAGAATGTAGACTTAGCCTCTTTTTGGAGAGGGAATATGCTCTTCTATTGATATTTGTCAGTTTCATATTATTGTGCGTGTAGGCCAGGCTGGAGGAGAAGAACACCACAGATCCTGATCTGCTTCTTCTCTTTGTAAATAGACAGACAAACCGTGGGGGTTGATTGTTTTCTCAACAATGCTGGGGATTCCTGCTCTGTGCTTTTAGCTTGTATTGCTGTGTGCATGTCAAAACATGAGCTTTTCTTTGCATGGCTTTAATGTTAATGTTCCATGCCAAACTCACTCCTTCTCTCAGCCTTCATCACTTCTCTTTCCACAAAACTACCTTTTAAAATTTAAATTCCCCTTCTGTCTGTCCCTTACTTTCCCACCTTTTCTGCTTTTATTTCTGGCTCTTTTTTTCTTTTAAATTGTTCCCTTGGCCCTGCTGATCTTTCCCTTCGTCCTCCTCCTCCTCCTTATCTTGTGCACAAAGTTTTTGAAGGATGCTTCCTCAACTCTGTACCTCTCTCTGGAAGGCTCTGAGGTCTGGGCTCTCTACCCGTTAGTAGTAGAGGCACAGGGAGGGGATACCAGTACTACAAACACAAAGCAATACCCTGATATGCGCCCTCCTTTCTGTTTTCTACAATGGGAAGCTAGCAGCACTAAGGATATCTAATGATTCAGAGGCCTACATGGGTCTTTTGACAGAGCAGGAGCAAAACTGACTGTAATCCCCATAAAACATAACTGTGAGCATCTTCAGTGCTGAAACAAATAAACTCATTCAGTTATGGTGTGTTTGTTATCCTTATTTCTACCTGTGCAAGCAAGGGTAAGTGTAGACCAGAGAGGAAAAAGGTTTCATAAACAAAGTTAAGATCGATGCAGTAGATTTTTTTTTCCCCCCCCCTCATGTCACATGCCATGGATTTGTGGTAAGATTGTATTTCATATGTAATTATTTCCATTTTGTAGGCTTCCTCATTTGTAAATCTGCCGTTTTCCCCGATTCCAGGTGAGTCCAAAACAATTCACACATTAAATGATTTGTTTACCAGGTTTAATAATGTATCCAGCACAAAAACAGACTCTTGTCGTCCAAATCCCATGTTAGCCTCCGCAGCTGTACCTGTGTCGAAGCATTAAACCTCAGCATACACAAGCTTAATAAACTGTTAGAGCGTACCTGGTAAAACAGCAGAAGCATTTTTTCCATACTAATAATCTGCTTTGATTAAAATTAAAATAAAAAAGGGGACACCCCGTTAAATACTCTCACATCTTTTTCTCATTAAATAGAAAATGTCCATCCCACTCTTCTGAAATTTTCATTACTCTCATCGTACTTAAAAAAAACAAACAGACAATAAAAGCTTTTACATTAAAAAAGTAGATTTGTTAATCCAAAGCTTACATTGATGCAGGGAGTTTAAGGCTGCAGCCTTGCTCCCACTATGCAATACTATAGAACAGAAAGTTTAAAGTCCAGCATCAAAAGGCCACCTCACTCAATTCTTCAATAAAGGCTTCAGTCTGTAATCACTTTACATTGCTTCAGTCAAAACTGAGGCTGCCACTGATCCCAATCCTCCAGAGCAATTATTTATGTTGCAAGCTTTGTCCATTAGAGGGCAGCATTGTCTTATTATTCAGACTTAACTTGTTGCTTGTCCAGTAAAGCCTCGTGAGCCCTGGAGAAAAGGCATCATATTTTCTTCTTCGGAACGCTGTACGTCACAAAAAACATTTTCATGGAGTGCTTGGCACAAAGTATGAAATGCCGAGTTGCCCACAGAGTAAATCACTGCCAGGCATCTCACCAATCTGTGCCCGTGTCAAAATATTGCTCCTTAACACACACAAATCAGATTTTACCAAGAAAACTTCTGTATTTGAAACACTTCAGATCTGATTCTGTATCAGTGAAAAGGTGAGACTTCTTAATTGCCACATTTATCCACTTATTTCTGTCCTCTCTCAACAGCATCTGCCATGTTGTCTTCAGACACGGGAAGTGACGTAGAGAGAGCGAAGTCGTCGAGCCAGGGTGGTCTCCAGCTCCTCCACAAGTGAGTCACCCCGGCTGTGCGTCAGCGTAGAAGTGGAGTTGTTTCCTTGTCGGGCCCCCGGGGGTCCCAACAGCAAGCTCCTAAAACTCTCTCTTTCCAGCAGGGCAGGCATCTGCTGCAAGAAGTAACCTTCACACAACGAGCTCAGCTCCACCGAACCATTAACCTGACAGAAGAAAGGACAGTGAAATGACCAAATTTTATAAACCTAATTTATGTAAACCTAAATGATCAAAACAACTTTTATATCAACGTCATATTTTCATGCCTGAAATAGCACTGATGTATACATATGTACTGCACTCACAGTAGTGCAATCCAAGTCTATCAGTAATTGTTACCTTAGCAGTTTTGTAGATGCTGACTGCATTATCTAGGCTGATATGTTGAGAGCAGATGAGTTCACAATGTCTCTGTAGCGCCCCCAACTGGAACAAACTAGCAGCTGACAACAGCTGCAGGAGAAAACATGACCACTTTAATGGAGGAAAAATAATGTCATGCATCCTTTCATTCTGTTTGCATACAAGCAATATTTAACTTTGTGTAACATGTATTTGGAATTTTCCTTTGTTTTCAGTACAAGAAGCTACGAATTGTTGATAAAAACTAATGAAAAAATGAAGAGAAAACGATTTTTAAATTGATAAATGCACAAAAACACAGGACATATTTGAAAGCCCAGCTTGTGTACTTGTGATAAGGGTACTATATTTCAAAATCAAAGTAACAGCTTCATGCTTAGAAAGGATTGGCCAGACGGGACGATTGAGCTCAATTGTTGCTATGAACACAAACTTGTCTATGTCAAGCTTGTAGCTAAACTCAAATAAAAAAACAAAACAAAAAAAGAACAATCTCCACTGTCAGCAAGAATGAGTAATTCATGTAAAGATGTAGAACTAAAGCTGGGATTTCTAAGATACCAACCCTGAGACAGATTAATGCGATTAACAATTCTTACCTCTAGTAAGTCAGACACCTTCTTTTTCAGTGACTCAGTTCCTCCACAATACAGGTATGACATCATCATCTGTACAGAGGTTAGAGGTTTCTTTATGAGCAATTTGATCTAAATAATGTCTGTTTTGTCATATGCAACACATCTAAATAGGGAATGTGTTTCTTACCTGAAATATGTTGTACTTGACATCACTGATCTCAATCTCCTTATCGGAGCTTCCATCTGATCCATATGATGCCAGCAAAGACTTGAATCTAGAGCAAAATAAAACCCTTTAAGTAAGGTCTTATCAAAAGCCTTAAAATGCACTCTTGTACCTTTCTGCACTCACCGGTCAGAGGCAGTAACCAGAAGCACTCTGTGTGCGTAGAATGGTTTTCCCTCAACCACAAATGTCACATCTGACATCTCTTGGTTATTCAGAAAGTGTGGGTCTGTAGAAAAACATCAGCACATGCATAAAACCCATAACGTTCTAGTAACAGCAGAGTCATTCTGTACACATTACTGCTGATAAGATTACCAAAACAATAATATCAGACACTCTTTTACTAACTAATATTCATGAAAAAAAATCTAATTTACAGCCCAAGTGTTACATTTGTGTTGTTTTAGGGTTTGTATCACTGTATAAGGAATCTGTTGACAGTGACTTTAGGCTTAAGAAAACTGTATTTAAGGATTTACTGGTGTTTTAGATGTCAAAATGACTAATTATCACTAGCCAATACTGAAATCGGTGCCAGTAAAAGGCTATCCTCTTGGAACTCTGAGCATGTATATCCATATACTCTAAAGGATCATAGTTTCCTTACCCAACTGTGCTGAAAGAGTTGCCTTCATCTCAGGGATGGCTGGGAGGGGTGCTGGGCCAAAACAGTGACTAAAAATAGCTGCCAACTGCTGTGTAATGGCGTCACTCTGAAGGAAAGTAATAGAACGAGAAGAAGAGAAATGTATAATTAAATCTGTTTAACACTGAAAAAGTGTGAAAATCATACTCATGATCGTGTTTGACTGTACCTTTGTGGTGCGCAAAATATTGAACATAAGGGGCAGGCCTGTGGTGACCAGTTCCTCACAGTAGTCCTCCTCTTTGATTGTGTTAAAGTCTTTGAGGAGGGAGAGGGTGACCCCTGTCCTGGACTGCTGCTGGGCGCAGCGAAGAGATTCCAGCCACACGTGTAGTTTCCATGGCACGCCTGGTTAAATAGAAAGGATTTATTATTTGGTTCTATAAACTGGAAAAGTAGGCACATCCTCTTCTTGCCATTTGAAAAGTACCCATAGCATGCAGCTCCATGGTGACGTCCAGGTAGCCATGCTCGGCGCTGTAGTAGCTGGCCTCTTGGAGAGCCTTCATCCTGGCTTTGCAGAGCCTTGGTATGCCCACTTCTGGCATCGGCAGGGGACCATTGGAAGAGTTAGGAAGAGGGGAAAGATGGACAAAAGGGCAGATCCCAGCCGTCTCATCTTCAACCCCCTCAGCCAGGATCTCCTCCAGAGACAGGACATCGTCTTTGACTTGCTGCGGCTGAGTCAGTAGCTTTCTCAGCACGTTCCTGACAAGATAAATAGGGAGTAGAACGAGGGCAGAAAGAGGGCATGCAAGGAAGGAAACAAGAAAAGAAAGTTAGAAGGTGGAGGATCATTAATATCTGCCAAAATGGCAACACGTACTTCCAATTCTGCAACCCTGGAGTCTCCTCTCTCATTACGTAATCTATCACCCTCACTGAGCAATGTAAAGTGTTGAGTCTACATCGTGTTCACACAGACAGAGTGAACAGGTGGAGAAGTTTACACCACCAGCTGGTCTTCAGAAACAAATTGACTCTGAATAGAATGACACCTTAAACTTTCCTTTCACACTACAAAACCTTCAAGCTCTTCCTAAATCACACGATAAAACGTTTGAATCTATCCTCACAGCACAAACTCTAACTCTAGTCATGTGTAATATAAAGCTGACAGATGCATTATTTCTGTGCTACGTGTGCAAATGTTTACAGCTGGTCTTCCAGTACTAGTTTTCAGACTGGGGGATACATACCTGTGTCCATGTGCAGCAGCATGACTGAAGCAGTTCATGTCCTCATAGAGGGATGATGTAAGGGCGTTTCCACCATGGTTCTTTGATAAGGGGTCAGCGCCTCGTGCCAGTAGCAAACTCACCATCTCATAGTTGCCTGAGAAGCACAAATAGATAAATATTTCCACTTTGTTCATAAACTTGCAGATAATTTATTATCCTTGTGCTTATTTTTTATTCATCTTTATTCCCAAAATGTCAACATTTTTGTTTGTTACTGGTTTAGGCCCATTTTAAACATTTATACACCACAAACATAAATGAAAATTTATCACATTTCATTTGGCATATTTAAACAGCCAACACATTCATTGCAGGCATTATTTACACACTGTCACTGCTGCTATGAAGAGCGTGTGTTTTCTTTACTCAAGCTACATGTTGCTTTCAGATGATCCCACAGAGGAATGCAGGCCACAGACTACTAAACAACCACAAGCGGCACACTGCTGCTGTCACTGCCCCTTCATTTACTCTCTCATTTCCTCATTCCTCCTGCTGAGTCACAAGTTAATCCAAGTGTTACTCTAGGTGGTCCTTGGACCTAACACTCTGTTAGTTACAAATAACCAATAAAGTTATTATTACCGCTTTTAACAAAGGTGATAGACAAGCTGTACAACAAAATCTTTTCCTTTGTCAAACCTTCCACCTGACTTTTCGCCTCTATAATTATACAGTAAGTGGTAATTTAGTGGCCATAATACAGACCCACTGTGAGATGGACACCACTCTAACATCAGCTGTTCCTTGTGTGTTTGCCCACCTGCTGCTGAAGCCAGCTGCAGTGGAGTGTCTGCTGTACTCTCCTGTCCATTGCGGACTGCAGCCCCCTCCACATTGGCTCCTGCATCCAAAAGAAGCTGCAAAGGCACATTACCTCTGTTATATTAAACAATATTTGACATCTTGTAAGGGTCATTGTGACATAAACAAGCAACATGTAGCTTGTTTATGTATGTGTTTCGGACCTGCACCACAGAAATGTGTCCATGCAACACTGCAAAGGTGAGGGCTGCCCAGTGTCGACTATCAGGATGCACAGATGGGTGCTTGGGGGAGCAGGGTGGTACCTGGCAACACAGATTAAATCAGTATTACACACCAAGATCACAAACACACGCACACAGAGAAAACATTACATTCATAAGAGCCTCTTACATGCTTTAATAATGGAAACCTTTCCTGTTTATAGATGTAAAGGGATACAAAATGTGCTTAAATTAAGACAGATTTGACAACATTGGAAATACTTAAGCATATTTACCGCCACGTCAAGGTTGGCCCCAGCATCAATCAGCATCTGGACGAGGGCTTCGTCTCCAGCTGCGCAGGCGTACATCAGAGGGGTCATACCCTGTAATGAAAACGAGTAGAAGCAAATGCATGAAGCTTTGAACAAGTTATAACACAAAGCTATGTTTCCATCACTTCTAAGGATATTTCATGGACTTACAGCAATTTCCTTGAGATTTATCGTATTGTATAAGGGGCCTGCTTTGTGTCCCCAAATGAGAGGTGGTTTGCTCGAGCTAACGGCTTACATTTATATCTCCACAACATAAATTAAGTAAAATTTAAATACCTGGTCATCCATACTGTTCACCCCATCTGGTCCCAGTAGATCGATTGCTTGGCCAATAAGATCTGTGCGACCGCAGTTGAGCATCCGAAAACCCAAATCAAGGTGGAACTTATCAGAGGCAGCTTTGGAGTCGAGACGCTTGAAGGAGCTGAAGCAACACTCAGGCCTGAAACAAAATTAAAACTGAATAAATAACCAGTTACCAATTAATTTCTGAGAGCTGATGGCTAATTTATTAGGATCTACTCGGTCGCTTTTCTAAGATGCTTGTTTTATGCACCTTGTGGCTTACATATGTTAATGATGCTTTCTATAGAAAGAAGTAAAGTTAATGAGCCACACAATAGTTAACAAAGATTAATTTACCGCATACAATCATTTGTTAAATACAATGATTAAACGACAGACGTCCAGCTCAAAGAAAACATCAGTCTTTTCCTGAAATTATTAGTAAGGTTTGTATTTTTATTTTAAGCACTTTCATCCCAGCAGAGCGAGTGAGGTGAATGAGTGTTCTCACTTACTTCAGTTGTCTCGGCTCACAGTCCAATCCCGGAAGGAGAAGCCTCGCCGTCTGTCTGACATCATCGCTGTCCACTAATAAACTCCTGCGATGCTCGGCATGAACTATGGCCACCCTCATCCACTCCATTAAAGGTGGCAGCAACAGAAAAGGCCTATGAGCAAAAAAAGAGAAATCATTCACCTTCTGTTTGCTTTGGTCCAATTATTACTGGTTATGATAATGAGTACCACTCACTGCTAGGTAACAGACATTAGTATTTCCCTGTATGTACACAGAAAGTGACCTTGTAAACCAGTAAATTCAAATCTTTATTGAACGGAGCCAGTAAAAGATGAGGCTCTGTGAAAGACTAGATGACTTTAGTGGGGAGTGTAAACTTAAACACTCATAATTCAGTCACTTTGGGAATTAACTCAGAGACTGTCTTCAGCCAGATGACTTACAACATCACCAACCCACATTCATTTCACAGCACGAGTCATCTTTCCTAATCTCAGCTGGCATTCTCGCTGATGTCATCCCTCTAAGGCTCAAGAAACAGATGTTTCTATATGACTAGATCGCCAGAGTTGGGAGTTTGCCTTGTAATCGGAAGGTTGCCGGGTCGAGCCCCGGCTTGGACAGTCTCGGTCGTTGTGTCCTTGGGCAAGACACTTCACCCGTTGCCCACTGGTGGTGGTCAGAGGGCCCGGTGGCGCCAGTGTCCGGCAGCCTCGCCTCTGTCAGTGCGCCCCAGGGTGGCTGTGGCTACAATGTAGCTTACCATCACCAGTGTGTTAATCGGGCAGATGACTGGTTGCGTAAAACCCATTGGGGTCCTTAGGGACTAGTAAAGCGCTATACAAATACAGGCCATTTACCATTTAATCTTTGCGGTCATGTAAAAATACAAGATAGCGGCTACTTATGTTTAACCAAGATCTTCAACAAAAACAGAAAGAATCACCTGAAATTAAAAATTGTGACCTAAAGCTGAAGTAACAGTGTTGTTATTCCTGAAGAAGTATATGTGGGGGAAAAAAAACCACGAGGACACAACATTTGGTCTGCTGTCATGTTTGTGAACGTGGCACTTTGAAAGTCATTGTTTGATTGCCGTCTTTGCATTTGTCCTTTTATAGTCTAGCTTGTTATCTGTTATCAGTCCCTTCTCGTCTGCGCCTCTCTCCCACCATATGTGAATAAAATGTGTTTGTGAACAATGACAAATTAGCAGGAATGTGACTGCTGTTTGCTTTTGATCATATGAAGCCTCATTTAAGAGCCGTTAATGATTGTTTGAACAACGTCTCTGTGTTATTAGACTGCCTTTCTCATGCTGAGACATTGTTTTTTATCAGTGGCCATTCCTTTGTTCTTGGAAAATGAAAGACTTACATAATGAATATCCATGGTAGCAAAAGCATGGGCAGTATACAAGAACACAGCAATGTATTTTGGGATTATAGTTACTGTCAGTAGCACTGCTGTGCCATTTACTCTCCTTACTGTGCTTACTTTAAAAAGCAGTAGGAGGCTTCCTATAGCAAAGAACCTTCTGCACAAGAGCACTCGTTCATCACGGGTTTGTTAATAATGCATATTGCAAAATGGCTCTCCTCCTCACAATTGATGTGGAGCTTTTAAAACATGAATCTGATATAACATAAATTGAACAAACAGCTGCATCCCAACTTAGGGAGGAGGGAGGAGCTTCTGCTGTCACCCAGGCGTGACAGTTAACAAGCAGACAAGGGGATCAAGGGGAGGAGGGATGATTAAGTGTGACTGGTAGGTGCATATAATGAAGGTTTTAAGTGTTTGGGAGATAGCAGGTGGGGTATGTCGAAATGAAGACGGGGGTTGGGCGGTAGTCTGTGGGTAGTTCAGAGGGTGCAGAGTGATAAGAATGTCACGTTTCTGAGGATGGGCTCAATGGGCTTGGGAATCAATGTTTATTTCTCCCTTAATGGCCTCCACTCAACACAAATTGGGCTGTGTGAGTGTGTCTGTTCATTTGTGTGTGGCTTCCTGAATGTCATAGGTATCCACCCTACTACTTGACTGCACGCCTGCAATCAGACACTAACTAGAGCCAACTTTGCTACAGTTATCCAGATTTTCCCCCTCTGTCCTTCCTTTTGTCAATCAGCCAACAATAAAGGTAGAGTTTTTCTATTAATAATGGACAATAGTGTTTGACAAGATATTTAGCTGCATTCTTATACCAATTAGCCAGACATGTACTGCTGACAGATGCACACTTATAATGTCCCATCCTATCTCTCCTATAGGATCAATCTCCTTTTTTTTTTTTTTTTTTAAAACATACGCCTTCCTTTTGACCCTCGTACGTGTCCGGGTTATGCCCCTCTGCCTGAAACGCAAATTTTAGCTTCATCAGAGTCTCTGCAACATCAAAAGCCACAGAGCCTGTTAAGACCGAAACCAGATAGTGCCTCTGGCTAGCTTACTGACCTCTCATACTAAGGCTTCATACAGAGAACAGCAGGATATAGAAACACCAACATACACAAACTCTCCAACACGTGAGCATGTAAACGTTAGCTTTGATTCATGGTGCGTTGCTTACCACCATCTGGTAGGTCATAAAGACAGTGAGCTCAAATCATGGTCAGGTGTGTTCGAACGCTGACCTGTCCAAAATGAAAAGCAAAGGCTTTTCTACCTAGGAGGCAAAAATCACACACGCTACACTGGCCCCATGTGTCTTATAAAACCTATAACCCGAAAGGAACTTAAATCAGCTTTTAAAGCGGACCTCATCACAATTTGCCAAAGGGTCAAGGTTAACCACTGATCTTGTTTCAGATTGCAATCGTAAAGGCTCAGATATGAATGGAGACATAACCATAGCTGATGTAAATGCAGTTAGAAGTAAGCTCCATTATTAAAATAATCTCTTTTCCTTGAGGAAGCAGAGGAGTAGGGGGTCTGTTTAGAAGAATGTTGGAAGTGCTGCTTTTTAGTGAAGTTGCAATAATAGTAAAAAACAAAAAAAAAGTTAATTGTTTTTGATCAACTTTTTTCTGTATGTTTAAATAGTGGAGTGTGAAAATAAGACAATAATATCTGCCCTCCCACGCTTTAAGCGCCCTCTTACTCCAAAACAAGATTATTACTCACAACTAAGCACCAGCTTTAAGAGGATCAAAACAAAGAGGGTTTCTCTTGTACTCTCAAGGATTCGGCAATAAGGCTCTCACCAGGCTCCCTCTAATGTCTGACGATGTGGCCCACACAGATCTGGTGGTTTTGGGTTTCCACCAAAGGTTTTACACAGCTCTTAATAGAGGCTGAGCCAGATAGAGGGAGAGGCCCACTGAAGGAGAGAAGCCTGTATCATTACCAGGCACTCGTATTGTAATCACTACCAGGTTTTCACACCACCTGAGTGTGTTCTCTAACATTCACAGACACGCAGTCACAAAGAGATAGGAATATGAACATGCAGAAAGGCAAACCTGTGTGCAGCAGCTGTCAAGAAAGAAAAAAAGCATAAAGTATGATGGGATGCCAAACTGTTTTATCCTGGACACATAAACTAGGCTGATATACATCCAGCATTAAAAACATCTGAGGATTTATAACAACAGCCAGGTGAAAGAAAAGGGTGTATATTTGCTGTTGTGTTCACTTTGAAGCTAACGGGGACTTTGTCTCACATGCACTTTGTCTGCTTTTTATTAAATGCACAGGAGGCAGCTGGGTTTATTTCCATACAAACGTGTAATGAAGGGAAGACAAGGTGGATATTTTTGGTGATTTCACTGTGAAAACATTCATGTAACTATGATCACCTGACAGATGCTATGCCTTCATCATAATCCTAACATGTGATTTTCATTATCAGCATTAAAGGGCAAAATCTCGTCAACAACATTAACTGATTTACTGCTGCAAACTGAACACTCACACCTTAGTGGGAGCGCCAGCACGTTTATATATGCTTATGTTACCTTTAGACATGCCTGTATAAATCAGTATAAAAAATGTAATTAAGCCGCGAACACCTATTGCTGCCAGTTTTTACATTTCTGGCACAAAAACATAATTGAAGATTTCTTTCTGAGAGCAGACCTCATGTGTGTTGGCAGGCACAACTACTTTTGTCATGTTACCTTAACCGAAGGCACATAATCCATCACATTTATCTGAAGTGCTGAATATCACAGTATCAGAACTGCAAACCACTGTGAACAACAGTGATGTAATGCAATGTTTTCGAACGTTTTATCACATTTTTGGAGAATAGAGACGTGACTCGGTTGAGTGTTACTCAACAGTTACTTCTGTAGAAAGCAAAAAAAGCAAGAAACGCTGTAATTTCCCAGAGACACCTCCAAACATACGGAAGGGGTTGGTATGGAAGGTTTGTAGATAAAGCCACAACTTTTAAATAAAAAACAAGTGGAATGTGCTGCACTGTGTCCAGACTGAGCAAACATTTTCATTCCAAGAAACAACAGGAAATAAAGGGAACACAAAAACTGCCAGACTTTCTCAATGCAACTAAGGAAGATTGAGCAGACCCTAACAAAATTACAGACTATTTCCACCTCTTAAAATTCTTTTAAACACCAGTCTTCAGCCTAATTTACACTCTAAAGGTGCAAGTCACCCTTCTATCGCACTACTGCTGACACCTAGAAGCCTTTTCTTGCTTGTAATTCAACAACAGAAAGTTAACACTTAAATGAACAAAGGCTAATGGGATTAGGAAAAGGATGAAAGTGAAGTGTTGCCTGCAAAAAGCTTTTCACTTCATTGAGAACCCATTTGTTCATTTTTGAAGGTTTCAATTTGGGTTTGTTTATTTGCAGTGGCTACACTTCTGGCATTGACTGTATTTTGGTCAGCTTCATGAATCAAACCGAATCATTTGAAATTACAAATGTATTTAGGGAGATAAGCATCAAATGGATAAAAGGGCAAATCAGGAGTACCACTTATTTTCTGTGAAAGGGGGGGGGTCGAAAACAAAATGGAACAGGGTCAATGATTAAGATTAGATCTGTAATTTCACCGCCTATTTTGCACCCAGAGAGGGAGCATCTAAACTGCTTGTGTCCAGTCATGCATTATTCCCACCTCTCTTTGCTAAGTGCCATGCGTGGGGGATCCAGATTGGGATTCTCCATGGACTCCATTTGTGGGCAACGCAGGAAGTAGTAAAGGGTGTGGAGGGCGTCAGGCGACCAGGACACAGGCTGTTGAGGACGGGCGTGGCGGGCAGGGCTCAGCCCTGAACGTACTGAGCTTAGGCGCTGCATGTGGTGCATTGCACGGGACACCAAGTCACCTGGAACCACAGAAACATTAATAGTTAACAAGTCATATGTAATTTAAAAAACTGAAGGTTAAAAATGATTTTCCTGATTCTGTAGTGCAGTATGAAAAATCAGTTTATGGACATAAATGAGTGGCATATTCAAAACTGTTTACATTAAAAGCCCCATGGGCTCTCAGTCAAACTGGATTCCCCCCTCCAACCATGTCTCTAGTGGTATTTGTCATTAGCAAAGCCAGACGACCAGTCTAAATAGCCATTCACCCATGATCAAGGCTCTACTGAACTGTTCATGTAGTAGCAGAGTAGTTAAAAACCCTCTACCGTGAAAGTTATGCGTCAGTCATGTGATAATAGCAATGCTAACATTAAGTCTTTTCAGAAAGTAGAATATAGCGATTTGACAGCGAACACTTAAATGAAAGCTGTTTGTATAATGGTGCTCATCAGATGATTCATCAGTTTATACTCTAGCAGTGAACTATGCGCAACTGAATAAAAGTACATTTTGCTTAAAATATGTTCAGTGTGATATGCAAAAATTCTTAAAAAAAAAAAAAAGAGAGAGAGAGAGCCAGACCGACAGGAAAAGAGATCTTAGGCATTAAAGAAAGTGTAAAGTGGACAGTCGTCACAGGGACAGGGAAATGGAGGAGGGGCAGGGAGAGGCGGTGTGAACGAGGGAGCCCAGGATGAACTTGGGATCTTGTAACACTCATTTAGCATAATTACCCCCGGGTAAAAAGACAGCACATCAGCTAAGGGTGAAGAATTCAACAGTGCGAGTGTGTTTGTGTGTCAGCATTAAGAGGTTTGGGGTACTTCTAGGGGATTAGGCTGGGTAACCCTCCCAAAACAGACCCCACTTAAAGCTGAAGGGCCCCCTTTGTGATAACCACCACCAGCAGTTGCTCCAGGAGGTCTCGTAGGAATCATTGGCCATGATGGAGAGCCTCTCCTTTCCAGAATATATTGTGCCTTGAAGCAAAACTGAGCTCCGGGGGTCAGATGCTTATGAATAACTTCACTCTTAGATTACAGATATATTGGAGTCTTTGTGAAAGCTGCATTTTCCCATAGCCAGTGTGTTTATTATGCTGCTTCCCCTACAATTTTGGCCATATAGTTGAAATGTGCTGTAGCCTACTATCAGTTATCCACCATGTTTGTGTATGGTGTGTGTTTGTGTGTCTGGCCAAGTCCAGTTGAGTGATCAAGTAAAGCCGGGCAGCTTGGTACAGATGCTCCTGTGTCTGCCTGGTGTCTTGGGCTAGGATCAGAGTGCCAAACCCACCGTGTTTTTGCGGCGTGTATGTGAATTAGCGGACACAAGCCTGTGTGTGTTTCTAGGTGTGAATTGGTCTGGATATCAGCCCTGCCCAGAACAGCACAAATTCACCCCACCAGAGAGATGTTGCACAAAGAGACTACTGAGAGAAAGAGTGTGTCTTTGTCTGAGTGCATGTGTATACTTTCTTAATGCCTCACTAACTTCAGCGGTGTATGAACCGTGGCCTTGTGCTTTAGGAACAAACAGCAAAGTGTTAGCTCATTTAGAGAAGGAAATGTATCCCTGCTCCGTCCAACTCTAATATCCACGTTTCCTCTGTGCATGCCCCAAAACTCTCCATCTTCACCTCTCTACCTCGCCATCATTTCCTCCTGACTCTCCACACCTCTAAACCCACTCGCTCCTTAAATTGAATCCTCTGCCATACAAACTTCCATCTCTCAAACTAACTCTATTCCTGTTTTTATCTTACTTGTTATTCCTACCCCTCATTGCTGCCAACTCCCTCGCAGCCTGCAGTTTCAACAGACCACACGTACTGTAGAGTACAGTAAAGCTGTGTGCCTGCATGACTCTGTGTTTACCATCCACGATGCGTATGAATGTCTAGAGCTGTCTATGTTTAAACAAAGAATCCGTCCAATCATTCAAGGCCTAATACCTAATGGACAAATAAGTACCAGGCTTTTCAGCGGCTTTATACTTTGTATTACTACATCAATCCAAAGGAAAACATCAGAAGAAAAGACGGATGCAATTGTATTCAGACTGACAGCAGGCTCTAATAAAGTCAATAAAGTCTGAGGCATGCTGACACAGTCCAAGTGTTGCATTGTGGACCAACTTCACTGAAAAAAAGACTGTGTACTGCTTTGCAAACAAATTACAGATGACAAATGTACAATCTGAGGCACTGTGACTTTATTCTCCAGAGCTCCATGTGTAGATAAACTGATCCGCTGTTTATTTTTAGAAGAGCCGGCATTAGATGACTTGCAGATTCAGGCACACAATGAGACTCGGGACAGAAAGTGATAATTATATGTTATCTTTGCTGCCTACTTTGCTGTCTGAACTATTATTTTCTGTTGAATTAAAAAATAAAAGGTTATGTGTCTTTAAGAGAAGAGCAAGAAAAAAGCATTTGTGGTCAAGCACCAACATTTTTTTAAAGTCAGGACATTTTATTATTTCTGGGAACTGGTACTTGTCTTTTCTGGCAAGGATACTGTGTAGCTTCACAGCTCAGAGGAATTTAATCAATTAAAACATAATGTGAAAAAATGCTTCTAATCAGGACCACAAACACTATTTACAATATGTATACTCACTGAGTTCAGAGATGCTGCCTACACAGGTAGCCAGCAGTGACTGTTCCAGTGTCCTCAGCTCCAGCTGGGCATAAGCATCCTCCCTGCTGTCCACAGACGACTGTTGGTTCTCTGTGTAGGGACTGAAATGGGCTGGGAGGGACAAAACACCTACAGGCACAGAAGCAAAAAGGAACAGATATTTAGATATGATATGAATCATTTAAATCAACGTCCATAACTTCTGAAATATCCATCAGGACTGCTGTTGTAGAAATCCCTACACGACCGGTATTTGCTCACTGCAGCCGTCGTAATCCTTATAACATGTAATCCACACCACTGAGGGCAACCAAACACACAAGGGAATCTGAGCCTTGCTCTCAGCACATTCAGGAAAGTAAACAGAGCACATAGTGACATGAGGCTAATGCAAACAAAACCAATCAAAACTGTTTTAGACACATGTTGAGTAAAACCAAAACAAAGTTATGAATTTTGTGTTATTCCAAATACTTGCCTTTAACATTACTAACATGTGATTATTTTAACACCGCAGAAAAGACATATGTTGTATGTCTGTAAAGGAATAAGGGTTGCAAAGTTAGTAGATGCATGATGGTTGAGGCTGATTTGTCTGATGTATGAAGGAACAGTAAGTGAGACAGAGGTATACTGGTAGATAAGGATAAAAAATTATGGTAGCACAGACAGCAACCTTCATTATAACCCAGGGGTAGGCAACTCCAGGCCTCGAGTGCCGGTGTCCTGCAGGTTTTAGATCGCACCCTGGGTTAACACACCTGAATCAAATGATTAGTTCATTACCAGGCCTCTGGAGAACTTCAGAAATGCTGAGGAGTCATTTAGCCCTTTAAATCAGCTGTGATGGATCATGGACACATCTAAAACCTGCAGCACTCGAGGCTTGGAGTTGCCTACCCCTGTTATAACCCATACAGCGGACGTGCTTAGCAGCACTTGCTAAATACATCCTTTATAGTTTTAGATTTTATCATGCAAAAAGAGGAAGTGAAAAAAACACAACTAATCGGGAAACATCTTAATTGAAATACATAAGCAAACATTATAACATGGTTGTTTCCAGCACATTAAAATAATACAATTTCACGAGTTGTGAGACAAAATTCATAATTGTACTAAATTATGAGGCACAGCTACTGATGAAACTATGGCCAATCATGAACACATTTGGCATTTCCTCTTTGAATAAACACTCAGCAGACCCAGTTAGTCCAACCCAACCATCTCCGACAGTTTGAATATGTAATGTTACAACAACAAAAAACCCCTGGTTGTCAGATGAGCAGGCAAGGAGATACAATCATTTCTTGCATAACGACATAATGTCCTGTTCTTTCACTGCTTTAATTGCTGTGTTCCAACTAAAATGGATAACAGTAGCGACCAGTCAAAGTAAGAACACAGAGTGGCCTTTTCTGTCTTTCAGAAAAGATCTCCTGGGTAAAGCTCCCAGCTTAATTAGTTTTGCCTGGTTTGTTTTTAGCCGAGGTAGCTACTGTGCATCTAATTGATCTGAATACAGTTAGCTGCCCAAAAGTTAACCTTTATTTTGGCTTCTGAATATGAAGCAAGCTTTCTGCCAAGCCAGAGGAAATAAGGGGCCGAGGATGAAAAAGAGAAATGGAAAAGAGGAAAGATGATCAGAGCAGGTTTGTGATTTATTTATGAAGCCAGAGGAAAAAAAGCTGCATCATCTTAAACTCTCCCTTCTCTCCCAAAAGGGAAAACATGGGCTACCGTCCCTAAAATGACATTCCCATGTGCTTCCGGCAAGTGCTGCGTTCTCACTGGAATCAGAGTGGGGATGTTGAAAGAAAAAAACTGCTGAAACATGTTGAAAAAAAATCCCATCATCTTACACTACAGCCTCTTCTTTTTAGTGATACATGCCAGCAAGAGATAACGATACTTTTACTGCTGACAGAATCAAGGAAGGCAAAGGAGGAATGTTGAAAGAACACCAAGGGAAACCACACATACATTTTTGGATATATACTTTTGTTTTAAAGCCTTCAGATACACCAAAATGCCTGGGTATAATATATTCAGTATATTTCATATTTTTGAAATGATGTAAACACATATGAAAAATATGGCAGGCTTCATACTTACAATCTTGTTTCTGGTCTTTCATATAAGTATAGACAAGAGGCAACAGAGGCCTTTGAAAGTGACACACAACTACCACAAGCCATCTTTGGAGGTAAACTGTTGGAAGAATAAGATAGGGGCATTGTATCAAGATGTCCTTTCTCTCATATAGCACCTAACTGAAGATAATCCACTTCAAAGGGCTTCGCACTACAGGAAACACTTTGTTTGGTTTAAGTGATGGTTCTGCCTGCATGGAGCGTGCAAGACAAACAAGAAACATTGCTCTCTGTGAATTCACTGGACAATTACTTGTGTCTCACATATCAACACAATTAAAGATTACAGGGTGAAGGGTTAAGGTTATAGGGTGTTCAGTGTCTGATCTGACTGCATCTGACATTTGCTTTTCCATCAACTAATGTCTAGAAATGTTGAAGGGTGCAGTGAATGTGTGAAAACCATGTAGCGGTCAGCGCCAATGGGTGGAGTTCATCAAAGACTAAATAACTTTGACATGTGATCATGACTGATTCTGAATATGCTGCCTCATTGATAGAGTCATGTGCCAGAGTCACAGTGTGTTTCAGTAAGTACTGTATTGCACTGAGTCTCTGCCCAAACAGGTTAGCAGGATTTGTTCTTATTATACTGCATGATTTATGACTGAGACGAGTCCCCCGCCCAGACAGTAGCAGTCACCTCAGTGCAATTTGTAATCAGGGGGACCTGACAGCTTGAATATCTAAAGGTGTTAGCACTGGATTACTCAACACAGGGTACATGATACACTGACTTCTGCCAAAGGGGAAATCTAGTCTCTCTCTCTCGTACTTTCTCTGCACCATCTGACTCGTATTATATGTGCTGACTCCCCATTCCAACACAATAGAAACAGCTGGCTGTGGCAGACTACTACTGCTACATGCCACACAAACAAATTATACACAAGCTCCAACTCATTCCTAATCACGGATGAGCACAAACACACCAATACACTGTCATCTGTCCAGATAAAAGAATGCAAATGTGCATCATGTGCAACGTCAGCTGTGATTTTATATAGAAAGGCCTCATGGGAATTTGGGGGGGTTTCTACAGTATTCTACAAAGGCCTTTGGCAATCTTTCCAAGGAAAGTTGAGGGAAGTTTGTTAAAACACATGCTGCATACATGTGAGACAGGAGTCTGATGATTTCAGTTTCTCTTCCTCTGTAGATGGAATACACCTCAGGTGCTTTACTGTGTGTACACAGTCATGCTTTGTGGACACTATAGCCACAGTGGCCTCAAAGTCAGAGTAGTATGCTGTTTGTCATGTGCAATCAGAAGAACTCATTCAAATATAGCTTAGTTCAAGCTGTAAAAGCAATTTTGAAAGATCTGTCTTGTTACTGTGGGTGAGTAAAAATATGAATATGAAGGTGCAAGACTTGTCTTTAGAAACGAGCAGTGCTATAAAAGTTAACAGTTATTTTGACTCCCTGTAGTTGGATTTATTAACAAAAAAGTCAAATTGATGTTATTTCTTTCCTCAAAACCTTAACTTAAAAAGAGAAACCCATTACTAACATCGACCTGGTTTCAGTTGTGAAGCGTACCAGCCTCAAACTGAAAAACTGAAGCTCTTTAAACACGATGCTTGTTGACCTTTCAAGAATATTAAGCCTATATTAGCATGTTGCAAGAAGATCTGAAGCAGAATCTTTAAAAATGTTAACACAGCTTCAATTTATTCTGTAATATTTCAAAGCTGTGGCAAATGGTTAAAACCACTTAGTGTTTCTCACAGTCCCACCCCGTTGCTTGCCTCACCCTGAACCCGAGCCTGCGTCATTTGGGCCTGATGTAGGTCTGAAAGCCAACCAGGGCCTGTCTCCACCACCACTAAATAATATGAGTACCAGCAGCTCCAGTACTATGTGAATTATTTTTCTCTGGGAGAAGCAGAGGATAAGATGATAGGATGAGGGCAGGGAGGAAAGGGACTTAGGTCGCAGAGCTTTATAGGAAGACAAATGAGTCATGTAGAAAAAAAAAAGAATATAACTGAAGAGGAACTGGGGGAAAGGCAGGAATATCTGAGACTATGAAGAGAGCGAGGCACGGGAAGAGAAGTGACACAAGGGATTCATTCTTTTGTGGTCATTATGGTTCCATTTCTGAGGCTGACCTTGCAAATGTCATGTGGGGAATCTCGGCAACAAATCAAAGCTGAAACTTACCACAAAGCCTATGGCAGTTCCCAGCCCATCTCAACCATCTCTCAGGAGCGTTACTGCTGCTCCTAGCTTAGCCAAGCTATCACTCACGACTATGTTTGACATGCTGTCGAAAGAAGGTCAGAACAATCCAACAACTAACTTTTTGGTGTGCAGAAAGTTTTTTGAATGTAGTCCAGGGAGCCTGTCACTCCATGTGTCTTTATAAGTGGTGTTACATGGTTTCAGTTTCAAAATTGAAAAACTAAAGTATAAACTGCAATCTGCAAGGACAATATGCCAAAAACTCTGACGGAAGAGCTGATGAAAGTTGATGCATCCTTGCCTTCCTTCTTGTGCCTCGACCCTCACTCTGTTACTCTTGTGTTATCTCTCAGTGCAACAGTTTGTTCTACTTGAATAACTTGTTCAGCAGAAATGCTTTGTAGCAATATTAATAGGCTGGATATCTAGACTCTGGAGGACATTACTGCTTCTCATATCACCGTCCTTGGGAACTTACCTATTCAGAGCATGTTAGGCATGCCAGGCTTTCAGACTGCATTTTAAACTCTCAGAAAATAACTGTCATACATAACAAGGCAAGAACATCTGTGTGATTTTTAGATTTTAACTTTTCGGTTTAACTTCTTCTTCCCACTGGCAAAAAATACATTCTTTGACCATAATTGGTCTGTGTGTGTTAATCTGTTTTGTCTACTGTAAAGAGAGCGTGTGAAAGACACAATACATTGCTGCATATTCTCACTGAGCTGATAGAAAACTTGAGACTTCTCACACACAGCATGCACGCGCGCACACACACACACACACACACACACACACACACACACACACACACACACACACACACACACACGTAAACACCTGCCTCTCCTCCTTTAACAGCCTCTTCATTCATTACAGGGTGGATGGATCAGAGAGTCAAGGAAAGGGGGCTTCAAAGACACTTCCCCTGGCAAAGAAGGAGCTCTGACTCTGGTTTAGGAGGCTATAGACTTGTCCCTTTGTGGAGACTGGAATGTGGACAATCACACAATAGTACAGTGTTTGAAAGAGCTGTCTTTGGGCGTATATCACTCCCACCGTCTCTTGTCTTTGACACCACAAACGACCACACTCGTGCTTCATTCCTCTCCAGTGGAATCCATTGGCCAGATGTGATCCTTCACTCATAGACCTGACCTCTTGTTTTCCATATGTAAAGGCTCCAAAACACCTGTTTTTCCACACTTCCAACGTCACCCGCACAGCCCCATTCTTTTGTTTCTTGGCATTCCGTCTTTAACACGGCATTGACCGGGATTTGAGAGAGAGAATAACTGTAAAACTGATGACACAATTTTATTACTGTATATGTGTATATCTCTGTTGAATCACCATGATTAGTTTTGGTCAGCTCCACTGACTACAGTACACAGTGTTAAAAATATACATGGATTTTCTAGCCCTGGCAAACCCTCCTAATGATCTTATCTAAACAGATTTTTTTTGTAGGACAAAGAACCATTCAGAAACTTGAAGTGGGTATTAATATTTGGGCTTAAAATAATCTAGCATTTGACAAGTTAGCATACAAGTTTGTACAACCTATGTGGAGCATGGACAGAGAAGCATTCATAAGTCGAAGCTGCTGACATTTAAAATCTTAGTATTCACTAAAGTGACCATACACTGCAGTATTTGTGTTCAAATCGTTATGGTTCTGAATTAAAAGGCAACAGAAGCTAAGCCTCTCTTTCATACGCAGTCATGCACACACCCAGTCACACACCTTTCAGCCTGAAAAATCACAGACCTTGGTAGACAAGTGAAGTGAGGTCTGGCCAACATCCCTCTGACACCTTTGGCAACCCCTGGCTTTAGGGGGGCACAGGTCAGAGGTGGTCTTCAGCTGGGGCTAAAAAGGGAAGTAACCTTATCAGCTGTGTAAATGTAGCGTCCTGAAGTCACTGACTGAGAACAATTACAGAACACACTAAGATACAAAGTTACGTGAGAAACTATTTTCTTTACTAGAAAGATATGTAGGGTAATAATGGGCTACTCCTGTCCTCCAACTGCTCCCTTAGAACTGGCTTAAAAGTAAGTGAGTAAAACTAAGATCGGAAAACAAGCATTTAAAAGTGTGACATGTAATTGCAATGCCTGTGCTGAAAGTCTAATTTCTGCATTGTTCCACTGTCAGAAGTCAAGCCAAAAACCCAGAATGGAAAGCCACAAAGATTAGATCTGAACCTCCATGTAGGGACTACTAACATGAACAGAATGTCTGAACTTAAGGTTTTAGGTCTTACTATTTGAACATCAACAGATATTTTTTAAAAGTGTTACTTCAACCATGAACTGTGCTGCTCATTTGTAAACTTCAACAAGATGGATAAAAGATCTAACATCTAGACATGCTCAAAGCCATGCTGACAAGCCAAATTAAGTGGTTCCATCAGTGCAACAATATGACATTGAGCTGTAAATAGGGATGGGTATCGTTTAGGTTTTATCCGATACCGGTGCCAAATCGGTACTTTTGAAACGGTGCCGGTGCTCAAACGGTGCTCAAACCGGTGCTTAAAGAATGGAGAACACAAAATTGGTCCAAAAACCTCTCATGTTCAGCTGTTTTTTGTAAAAAGATAACAATGTTAGCCTTTTCTGCAGCTATGGGGCATATATGGTATCACTCTTGGCTGGAAGCAGTGCTTAAACAATGGAAAAAACACAAACTTTGTCCTAAACCTCTCATGTAGAGCAGGGCGATATGGCCAAAAATATTTATCACGATATATATTTGAAAATTTGCGATAACGATATAACCGACGATATAATTGATGCGAGACAAAATACAACTCCACAACATTACTAGCGCAAAAAGACAACCTTCCATTTATTTTCACTTAAACAAGAAGCTGGTTTTTATGTACATTAAAGCTTTATAAAAATGTAACAGTGCAAATGCAAATTCCTTGCTGAAAGTTTAACCAAAAGGCATTTCCAGTAGAAATGGGCTGACATATCCTGAGCATAACCATGTATAATATCCACTGAAGTTAAAAAGAGGTGCTTTGCAACATTAAACTGCAGTGTGCAGTACGCATTTTTCGGACCATAAGGTGCACGGGATTATAAGGCACATTAAGCGAAACAAAGCAGTCAGATAAATCAAACTTTATTAAACTCATTCTTCTTGCTTCCTCCACTTCTGTACCATTGATTCATTAATGTTGAATTCTCTGGCAGCTGCTCTATTCCCATGTTGTTGCAGTCTATTAATGACTAACCTCGTATTGTGGATGGATTATCTCAGTTGTTCTCCTGACTGAAGATTGGTCCTTTTACAGCATCCTGCCATGCGATTGCATTTGTCTCTAACCATGAAGAACCTTCACGTTAACTTTTATAAGTGGAAAAGTGTTAGTGTTCGTCCTCCAGCTTCACTGTTTATGTTATGCTAACATAGCTGTGTCGCTAGCGATCACGTAGCACATCATTATATACCAGCTAGCCCAACTTCAGTAACCCTACAAACGTCACTGCTGTTTAGTTTCCTGTCTTCATTTATGTTGGAAGTGATAGCAGAGCTGTACGTTTGATTTTTTTCAGAAATCTCTCAGTCAGAACATGCAATATCATGCTTAGGTAACTAGCGAAACTAGCGAGCTAACTTCCGCTAGCTTCCTGCTAACTTCTAACTCCGTTAAATGTAATAACTTTTGTTTTCATGGATGCCTGGAAGTTAAACTTTATAGTTACACCTGGTAAAGCAGCAATGCTGATCGTTTTATTAAAGATGAAAGAATTTAGACAGTTTTTAACTCTAAGTGATGCTGCAGTGTTGTTTGACCTGAAGCATACGGAGTTTAGGACCCAGATTACTCCCAGATTTAAGAGCATCTTAGTCCGACAAATACGACAATAACAACGGCCGCTTGCATGTTCTGCAAAAAAATGTGCTTTGTTGTGTATCTGACGGACAAACACCAAACCAGTTCCACATCACGGAAGTTGCACCATTTTTACAAACCAATTCTGGTTCATCTGTTTCACTCAACAATCGGCCATGTGCGTATGAAAACAAAGGCACTGCGCATGCGCGTTTTACTCCCATTCTATCGCGATATTTCATTTTCCTATCGTTGCCTAACATTATACCGGTATTACCGTGAACGGTATAATATGGCCCAGCCCTACTCTCATGTTTAACTGTTTTCCACTTTTTCTTTGGTCATTTTAGCCTTTTTAGCCAGGGTGAAGGGAGTATCTGCCATCAAACAAGAGGACAGCATGTAGCTATGATGATGTTTGCTAGTTCACCTTACATGCATTAATGTAATAACGTGGTTAGCCTACTCAACGTAAATTAGCTATTCACGCAGAGAAGAACGGCTGCTGCCACCATCATCCGTCATCATTTCTGCTACACTGGCAGGGCTAGGGGCCAGGACTCTCCTCTTCGTGTTTTTGGGGAATGTTGCATAACAGGCAACCCACCCGCAGTAGATGTGCACGGTGTGAGGTCTCGCAGCAAGCTATCAAATACGGTGCATTTCTGGGCTTTTAAAAAAAAAACGCTATGAGTCGCCAGGTGTTTCATCGGATTTGAGGTGTTACCTCCTTTGACAGTATCACAGTATCAGCTTAAAGCACTTGTTGCAGGCTGCTGAGTTTGTATATTTTGCTATGAAGTACAGCCAGACTTTTGACCGCTTCGCCTTGGGCATTTTAATCTGTAGCTCTGCTCTAACAGAACGTACGTACCTGGCCCCGCCTACTATCCTCGGAAACGTAAAACGATTGGCTAGAATCTAAAGTGTATCACAGCTCAGGAAAAAAAAGCACCGAAATAAAGCACCGAAATGTGCGCTGCTTTTCGGTCTGGTTACTACCGGTACCCATCCCTAGCTGTAAATATGCTCTGCAGTAGCATACCTACAACCACCCCCAACACACTTTCACTCATATTAGGAGTGGCAGGATTCAGGAGGGCTGGCTTCGGTTTCCCACAGACTTGAAAATATTACATTAAGCTCCACACAACCAGCCCTAATCCTAAACATGACTTCAGCTTTCTCCCCTTATCCTCTGCCTTCCTCTTACCCTCTCTAATCATGTTTTATATTTTACACTCCAGGCTGACTGTGGTGCCTGGGGTGAGCTCGTTTTATTCAGAAATCCCCTTTTCCATATGCTCCATATAGTGTGCAGGAAAGGGACACTATAGCTCTATTATTGGATGACTTGTTTTATAGGGTTCGCTGGCTTGTTGTACAGTACTCAGGCTGTAACTATACAGCACAGGGAAGCTGGTCTTGTTTCTCTAATGACACAGGATGATTGTCATTACGCACACATATAAACATAACCTCAAATCCACCCTCTTGTAATCAATGCCCATGAGGTGAAGCCCTTAAACAAAACTACAAAAATAAAACAGGAAAAATAGAGGAGTGCAAGTATAATAGGAGCAGTGTAACTGTGCTTAGGTTTATAGACAAGTTCTCATTATTGTCCTTTTTAAACATCAACAGATCCATCTGCTGAGTGTTGTCTTATGGTCTTAATAAGAGTGGACATTATTGCCTGTAACAGATCAAGGGCTGGCCTTTTAAACAGAGAAACAGTTAACCTCCTCATGGGCTGTAGGCTGGGCAAACACGTACAAATTGTCTACGTGTTTGCATGTGAGTGTGTATTTGCGCTAATTGCTCCCTTTCTGTCTCTGTGATCAGCTCATTTTCTCTCAGCTGGAACTTGAGAGTAGGAACAAAGAGCCAGTCAGCTTGGATGGCAGACAACATGGTCATTGAGCAACGGTCTGAACCTGAACTCGACACTGACTCAACTCTCAGTAGCACATGCTAACAAAAATGAAACAATATTACAACAATCACAATCCTCAAGAGTCCGGTTTATAGGAAAAAAGGAGAAATCAGCTTTACTGTCCAGCTGGCTCTGTGTGTGTGTGTGTGTGTGTGTGTGTGTGTGTGTGTGTGTGTGTGTGTGTGTGTGTGTGTGTGTGTGTGATGGATACTTAAAGCCAGAACTTTGAAGGTTAAATGTGACCAATTCACAGCTTCAGTGATTCATGGTACGTGCATGAATCCACTACCTTAGTTTGAAGTTGATTCACATAAACGCAGTACTTCTGCCACCATTAAATTATCACACTACCCCCAAAATAAACATGAAGATGACGACAGAAATAACCCTCAGCAGCATGAGGCGGTTCGATGCACATGGAACTGTTTAATTATCACTTCAATCCCTCTCTATGTCTAACGCCTTTAAAAAACATTTTGTGACTCACCATTTATTAGACTGAGCTTCTAATTTCTCTCAGCTCGCTAATTTATTTTTTCTTTAAACAAACTAAATTTAGCATTCACAAATTAGTCTGGGCAATATTTAACACAATTTCAAGAGTGGCGTCCACAGACAGTCACACTTTCAAAAGCTTGAGGAGATAAATTCACACACCGTATCCCTCTGAATGTCTGTGTTCAGATATAAACTTTTTTCTACTGCAGCATGGTTCTCATAATCCAAGTAGTGGTTTTGATAGTTAGGCTTTGGAGTCTGATGTTTTCAAAGAATTGGATCCAAATTCCCCCTTGTAAATCTAAAGCAGTTTTCTGCTGATTAACATTCCGGGTTTGCCTAGGCAGAGAGCAAAAGCATGATGCAGTGAGTCAAACTGGGGGCTGGAAACAAGGCTGGTGGGGTGGTGGGTAGATTACGATAAGTACTGTAGGTCCTCTCACTCTTTCAATCACTGCTTTGCTTCCTTATCTTTGTCACTTCTAAGCTAAATCTGTTTCCCCCTCACTGAAACAAACTGATACAGAGGGCAGCAATCAATCAGATCCTGTTTTAAGCAACACAACATCCAAAAATATTAAACAGTGAACAAAAAATCAAGATGCTAAATAAGTGAAAGAGTAGAAACAAACCTTTTGTCATTCAGCATTATCAAGAAAAGCTCCACGTTTTGCATACTGCTCGTATATTCTAGTTGTATACAACTGCATCATAAAATATTCTGTGATTACAACAACATAGTCTGTGTAATGTGTAGCACCCAAACAAAGTAAAGTAACTCGAGCAAAGACACTTTCAGTTTAAGTGATTAAAAACTCCAGAGTCAGCGCAATGAATGTGGAAGGCTATGATGTCTCTTGAAGACAATAAAGGATTTGTAGAGTAGTGCTGCATTAACCCTCTTACTACTACACATTCCAATTAAACCTGCATTAAGAAAGGACAACCCACAGACATCCCATTATAGCCTGCCATTGGTGAGATAAATACAGAGGATGAATGTGCATCATTTCATGGACATTACAACTCATCAGCATTTCTCAGCAGCAGTGAGTGAACAAAGCTGAGCTTTGCTCAAAAGGCCAGCAGTTCTTTGTGTGGCGTAATTAGCAGGGCTGGGTCCATTTACATCTGTCTGCCTTTACAGGCCACTGATGACAACAACAACTGTCCTCAGTACAAAAAGACAGGAGATAGTTCGATACTGGGAGGGGATGCACAATTGTAACGTTGTACTTTGAAAGCGGACAGAGCACCTCATGCAATTAGTCAGGAAATCAATGTCAGTGATGGAACATCTGCAATATTGCAAATAAATCAATGAGCCACCCTAACCTCAGGCACAAATGATGACATTGTGATAAATGTGCTTGCTCCAGTCTGGCCACACACATATAAAAACAGAACGAACTAATTGTATGCGCCAATCACTGACATGTCATAAAGAGCACAAATGATGGGGTCATGTGTCAGTCTCACAGATGACAGCAATAAGCGGATCAGAGCACTAAATATCCTCCGTCTGTGCGACCTGGGTGCGTTAGGGACCGGCAGGGTGTGTCAAGATGTCGACCTCTTTAGCAAGACGTAGTAAAATAGCTTTAACCGGACCAGTCACTTTATTCAATATGCTCTATGACCCATCTGACACCCACTGAGGTTTACAGCTCACCTATGACCCCAGCACACCCCTTATACGCCCCTTCACACACACGGAACATAGAGGGAGTGTCCGCACCTCCAAACAAAGCCGACTAAAAGACCATTCCTGTATTCAGTTATGTAATCTCTTGACCCCAAACTCTTCACATACATAAAGCCACAACTGGACACACAAAGACACATATCCACCCTCTTTTGTGTTCATGAGGTAGCAAGTGTCCACATGGTGGTCAGCGATACAGGAGACACGTAAAAGCTAAACAAAGCGTCATTGTGTCTTTACTCTACTTACAAACATGCCGATGGCATAGTGGTGGTGGGCACGGAGTTTGGGAGTTCTTGTGTTATCTACTCTGTTTTCCTTAAATAAGCTCAAAATGAGAAACTGAGAAAAGAACTTACTAACTTTGTGGTAATCTGCATATATGTGAAACCACAATGCCCTTCTGTACTAAAACTGAAAATACAGATACAGTGTTCGCTCCAGCGATTCTCTGCTTCCTGTAGAAATGATGACTGTGCTTCTCTGCATTTCTGGACTTGAGTTCCCATTTTGTGTCATGAGTGTGAGAAAAAGAAAGAATGAATAGAAAGAAATAGAAATAACGAACAAAAAAAGAAAATTAAAGCACCAGGCTGTGTGAATCTGGTCTTGGCCACTCAGTTTATTTTTGTGCACCTCAAGATATAACAAGACATGAAAAAGCATAAATCTCTGTCTGGTGTACCCATTTATTTCTTATTTCTGTACTTCTGACTAACTGCAAGCCGGCCAAATATCACAAAAAGCAGTCAGTGTTAATATTTCTGGTTAAATAAAAAAAATGACTCCACTAAGAAATACAAATACTGCAGCAATTATGTTAAGTCATCATTATTTTGTAGCACAGAGTAACCAAACAGTGATGTGTGTCCAGCACAAATATTTCAGAAGTCTATGATGAGTTTGTGTTGCTTCTTCTCTATAGGGGGCACCTGCTCACACATTCCACAGCAGCAATCATGGGAGCTACACAAATAAAGTTGTGGGAGGTGAGCATGTGTGTGTATACAGGGGTTATGTTTGTTACTGCGTTCCCAGCTGTTGCTTCTGCAAGTGCTATAGACAAGCTTCGCTCATTACGTCTCCTTTAAAAGTTACTAGGAGTTCATTTTAGCAACTTAACGTGAGATTTACCCCTGAGGTACGTTTTATTGGGTCTTTCCACTATTGTAGCTCTGTGAGTACGAATGTGTGTGTGACTGTGTGCAGTCAAGACGTAGGTCAAGATGAGTCTCTTCCATGGGTCTCTGTGGACCACCCACTGAAGCCCCATGCTCTAAGCAGCAGATGGGGGAAAAAGGCAAGCATCCCAGACAAGATATCACAAGAGACTGTTGCCTTTCTCAATCTCTGCTTCTTACAACTGCAAAACCAGACAACTTTAACAAACAGAGGATTGTAAGAAGTACAAACCATGCAATGGATGAAGCCAATTTGCCTTTAAAGAGATTAATAGCTTTGGCAACTAGTGTGTGTGTGTGTGTGTGTGTGTGTGTGTGTGTGTGTGTGTGTGTGTGTGTGTGTGTGTGTGTGTGTGTGTGTGTACACATTTCTTCCTGAGCATAGCAGAAGAACTGGTCACTTTACTTCAGCTGACTTTCCCACACTGCTACCCAAAGCCACAATGGCTAAATAATAACTGACAGTCTGTTAGCTCTTCCTAACACAAACACGCAAAAACTCACACCCTGGCACACATGTGAATTTTATATTACCAACTGTATCCTTTACAGAAATTAATATAACCTGGCAGGAAACAAATGATAAATCATTGTGACTGACACTGCTTGAAACATATTCGCAATCTTAACAAAATAAGAGGGTATAGCGAGTGGAGAAAAGTTTCCAAATTGCTGTACAGTAAACCCACTCAGACCTGTAATATGTGCTGAGTGTTGGGCTCAAACCACCATGGGTATTGTTAGTAAATCATGACTATTGAGAGGTGCTAGCCACATCCTGACCACACACAATAAAACACACACACCCCTCTACCCTTCCCAAAGAAAAATAACTGCCCAACAGCCAGAGACGCTTTAAACAGGGTGGTGTGCGTGGGTGTGTGAGTCTTGTAGAGGAATGTTTATGTGTAACAAATTTGAGGAGAGGACTGTTATTGCGTGCACACATACACAGATCCAATACAAATGAACAACCTATTTTCATTCTCCTGTTCTATATGCTGCTATAGTCTGACTGTGTGTGATGATGACAGCTGAGCATATGCACGGGTCTCGCCATCTTTATTCACCATCCCCTGCAATTCTTTCTTGACAGGCTTTCACTGGGCAAAATCTCTATTTTCTGCCCCATAATTCCACAGTTTTTAAAACTCTCTCTAACTTAGTTCTTGCACTTCCTGTCCCATTCCAAGACAAACAATAATGCTTGCTTTGCCCACACGGGAAACCCCAGAACCACATATGGCTAGACAGACAGCAGGAAAGGTTCATGGGATATTTCATTCAACTGCTTGCCAAGTGTTCAGAGTTTGGTCTTGGAATACCTAACCTCATAGGTTTAACACACACACACACACGCACCGACACACATGCATGCACACACACACAGTGTTTCCTTACCCTTGAACAATTCTCAGGCTCCAATTTCAGCCCCCATGCAATCTCAGAAGGGCGTTCAGAAACAGGAGAGTGATAACAAGAAACATTTTTACCTTCAACCACTTGAAAGAAACATGAAGAAAACAGAACATAAGATACTAATGATGAGATCTAGTGCACAGAAGGAATTCTACATAAAGACAGTGATATATATTTGTATATATATAAAAAAAGAAAGATTTTTCTGGTCCACTGCTGAAAGCCAGGGTTAACCTAGCAGTCAAGATCTATACAATATGATACCCAGAGATCGCTAAATATATTTAAAATAAGACCTCTTGGGTGCGTTTTCATGTGAACATAATTATGCTTTCCCCAGTCATCCTCTCTGGGTAGCAGGAGTCTGCAGGAGTGTGCGATACAGATTTGCATGGGAAGTCTCTGGCTGACCTTTGGCCAGGGGTAATTGGCAAGACAGAACTAGAGATGAGAAAAGAAAGAAAAAGAAGGCAAAACAGGGAGGAAAAGGGTTTGGAAGATAGAAGACGAGGAGGAGTGATTCCTTGATTTTGGTTTTACACTGTGGTGACACACAAACCATCTTGCAGAAATGCAAATGAACTCATACATAACAAAGACAACCACAGAAAAAAAGCCAGAGAGTGTTAAATGGAAAGTTGCATGCAGTGTATGAGCCAGGGCATGAATAGCACTTGACCTGTCAGCTAACTGCTGACCTCACTACTCTGTAGCTACTAACACAAGTTGGCCAGAGGGTAATTATGGGCTACAGAGCAGCAGTCCACAAGAGCCAAGAACCACTAGGCAGGTTCAGCTGTGTTTTTTCCCCTCTGTGCTTGTCCCTCAGGCCTGCTTTTCTCACTGTGCAATTCACTACTTTTGAGTAAGTCCATAATTTATTCCTCAGTATGGACATGTTAAATTATTTTAAAACACACATTCATAACCCTTCTCTCTTCCTGTCTGCTGGCAAATTGTACCAAAATCAAAGCTCAATACAAATCTATCATTCAATCACTGTCTCACACATACAAAACACTATGTCACTGGTTTCCTTGTAATTAGATGATGAAGACTCTCGCAGTAACGCAGAGTAGCAAGTGTGACTGATAAGAATAAAGAGCCCTCTCTTTATTCTTATCAGGGGGGCGGCATGGAAGGAGAGAAAGATGGAGCCTTTGGGAAGCTTCCAGGGGTCAGGGCAAGCAGAAGCTTAAATCAAGTTGTTCTTTCCCAGCATGGCGCTGGAGATTATAGCTATCCATTCAGATATGATGGATGTAAAGAATGTGTGTTTTCTTTTCCACTTTCCTTTCCTGAAAAGCAACAGATATCACATAGAGATCCCAATGAGGTTAAGAAGTACTTGCTATCACAACTCCATTCAGAAAACAAATAAACCCGCTCCATGCTGATAGTGTAGGTTCCTTTCTATCTGTGTCTGCCCATTTGCTACTTATCAGACTGTGCTTATATCTCTGGTGTTTTTGATTTTTTTGTCTTAGTGTGCAAGCGTGTTCTGTTTGAGTTATCTTTGTATATTCAGACAGCAAGATAGAGCCACAATGTTATCAGAGTCAGAGAAGCACCAAGACTTCTCCTTCCTCAGTCTCCACATTTGGGCTTTCCTCTCAGGCTGCTGTCGTATGTACATTCTCCCTCGTTCCCCTGACATCAGACTGCCTGGACTGTGGAGCCTGCCTGCAGACCTCATGTCAAACAAAGCCTTTCAGCAAAACAAATTAAGGCAGTTATGTTGAAATGTTTGCATGGCACCACCTGAAAGAGTAAAAGCTGTTCTTTTTGGCTGGGGCTCGGCTAACTGGCTGGGTGTTGGCGTTGCAATATTTATGACTTGCTAACCCTCAGGCTGACTCCCTCCCCACTGCAAGCCTTAAACTCGCAACACATATGCCCCCTGCATCTCCATCATGCAGACGAACACACCCTTTCTTAGCACCTGACTGGAGTACTGAAAGGCTCCTTCTGTGGTGGAGGCATTTCCTGCCAGGCTATAGACAAGTATGTAATTGCTCGGGCATTTGTCTAATGGAAAGTCATGTTGACCAGCTCCACAACATTATTTTTCACCTCTGTTAACTGGGTAGGTTTTAGATTTTAACTTATTTGTGAATGAGCTTTTGAGAATTCCTTTATAAGACTTATTAACAGAAGCGCCACAAGGCTATATGCGGTGCGTGGTCTAATATCTAATGCAAAGCATGTGGAAATAAGAATGGGCTATAATTAGTCACACTTGTATTTACAGGCCACGCTGGTGGAAGAAATGTCTAATCCTAACACGTTTAAAAATCCCATTGGGCTCACGGAGAGTTAAACCAAATTAGGTTTGATGAGCTGATGAATGTGTTGGCATTGAGGCTGTTTTCTGAGGCTGTAATTTGCTCCTAGAAGTCTAAAAGAGGGGAAAATATTGAGTATTTTAGTTTAACTCGTGCTCTGTTTAACTCCTGTCTGACTCACTTCCTCTACAGCCTCTCCATGCATAGACAAAAGCAATACAAACTCACTTCAGATCACTGAGGATACTAATAGACCAATTCACATTCAGAGAGAATGCAAGCTAGACTGCAGAATTAATCAATGCCAATAAACAAATGAAAAAAATAAACCAATAAAAAAATAAATAAAACTGGATCACTGTCCACCCTTTTTCTTAAGCCCTTAACTATTAGATTTTTTTTTAAGGTTACATTTCTCTGAACACGTTCAACAAAGCATCCTTTCACTGGTATAAAATTCCTACCACATAACACGCTTTCCCCTCCACAGCTCAGATTATATCAGTCCTGGAGAGGAAATAGTGCTGGTGTCCAGCACTGTCTGTGACCCAGCAGTGACACACAGATGGCCAACACAACACAGAAACAGAGAGCAGATGTGGCTAAAAACACAGAGGCCATCAATTCGCAGAACACATCCAGTCAAACACACACTTCCATGGACATGGGCCCACATATGTACACAGTTAAATACAGATGTAGCCCAAATAAGCGGGATCGTGCCCAAGGGACAAATCCAGTGCAGACACATAGTAACACAAACAGAGTGTTAGGTCAGAATTTTCTTAGTGCAACAGCAATAGCATTTAAGCCCTATAAACACAACAGAAACAAAACCTATGACCTATGTATAATGGCTAACATTTTCAAAGGAAATGCATGGTGATTATGTATAACTAGGAGTCTTTAAAGTCTGGAACTTGGGAACTAGGATAATCTGATGATGTCCCCACAAACTCTGTCCTCAGCGTTAATCTAACCTTTCATGTCCAAAAGCATACCTCTTAAATCAAAGTGTATGTCAGATATTCTTAAAGTCATACTTTTATTTCATCAAATGCATTTCATTGTTGGCTTTTCCTAATAGTAGACATCCTCTTTTGGTTACCTACGAGATTTGATCTGTTTATTTCAGTTTCAGGAAGGAGTACACATGTGGTGGATTTCTGTACAGATCTTATCGACAGAAAGAGGCTTAAGTCTGGAGCAGAGGGTGTCCTGTCTTGACAGAGTCTGCTTTCCTGTGCCCACATGTGTACTCCATATGGCTCCTTCCCTGCACTAACCACAAAGGAATTCCAGGAAACCTAACTGTACATGGTTTTTGGTCTAAATATGCTGTGTGCTGCGGTGGCTCTTTTAATCACCACATATCCATGTGGATGACCATGCCCCAACAGGTGATGTTTTTAGAAGATGGCACTGCTGGTTAGAAGGTTTCAGATGCAAAAAAAAAAAAAAAGAAAGAGAGAAGATATACAGCAGTAGGATTGGATAGAGAAAAATAACATGTGCCAGAAAAGACTGGAATATGACTACCTGATATGCTGTTACAGAGGTCAAATAAATAAATAAATAACCAGATTTGATAGGCCATACCAAGTGAAACATTTCAGATGAAGCCAAAGAAGTCTGCAAATCAGCACAACTTGGGAAAGGGTTGATATATCCTGTGATGTGGGCAAAATCTGCTGAGCCTCAGAGTTTATATACGTGTTGTTGTTGATGAAGCTGCAGGCTCGACATGCAAACAAACACATTCCAGTGTCTGGTGAAGAAAGATTAGACAGTTCAGGGAAGGGAAGACTAAACAATTAGTACCCTTACTTACGATGGCAATGATAACCAACAGCCATACTCTGCATCCATTTCTGTCACTGGTCACGGGCATTTTGAGAAATTTTAAAAAGCAAAACTCCTCTTTGGGCATTCAGATAACTGCATCTTCTTGAATTCGGTGAAACAGAAGTACCGTAGACAGTCTCCACTCATCACTGTGCTCATCACTGTGTTTTAATGCCTTTGTTAGCTGTCACTCTGTCAGCCCTTAATCAACCATGTTGACAGATAAGGCTAACTCAGGACTGCACACAGTCCCAGTATGCACACTGCAGTCCCTCTTAAAAGCACAGATACCATCAGAATCGGACTAGAGGCAGAAATGGATGAGAGTGCACGACATCAAAGCAGAGACAAGCGCAAGAAATTTCAAAGGCTGCAATGACCTACTTCTGACATGTATGCACACAACTCCTTTAACCTGTCAAAATGGGCACTGTGCTCACTGAGCCTGACACACTTACCAAAAAGCTTGTCATAAATGCTGTTCTTGCATTGTGCTTGCTTTTTATTTTCCATTGCTTCCATCCTATTCTCTCTATCCAACTTCTCCCTCTGGAAAATTGGCTCGTTGTTCAGGGAGTTAGAGAAACTACTCCCATCGTTAATGCAAACTATGAACCAATGCTCAACCTGCGAGTGATGTACTGCGAGTTGGGCCTTGGTTTGTCCCAGTGAGGAAGAAGCTGGTATGTAGTGCATAACAGCTTGTTCTAGCCATGCAATGGCAACTATTAAGCTAGCGTACTTGTGCAATTTTGTTCGTCTTTTTTGTACTGTTAACTACACTGATGGGAATAGTAATACAAAGACAACAAACTACAATAAATAGTGTATTTGGATCCCGAAGGACTAAGGTGAAATACTCTACTTGTGTAAATTTGCAAATACTCATGTGTACAGTAGTGTATGTGCATATGTAAATGAATATCAGTATGAACTCAAGTGTGACTATCTCGAGGGGATAAATCTGTGTGCACAACGGTGAGGCTACCAGCGACTGTGTTTGCTTTTCCAGTGCAATATATCTGAGATCTGCAGTCTCCACACACTGCTTCTCTGACTCTGGTGGACAAAGAGGTCACTGACAGAGTCACAAAAAGCTCCCTCTTTCAGCTTGTTTACAAAAACAACAGTTTAGACTTTAAAGGAAAGAAGAAGAAAAAAATACTTTCCAAGCTCGGCTGAAGAACATCCAAAAGAAGCTGTGCCCTCATTCAGCACTGGCTGGAGTGATCACAGCCTTTACTTTGGCTCCCAGGCGGCATGTACACGCTGGAGCAATCCTCCACACAGACTCCAACTCTTCCTCAGCTGCAGACATTTGGCTTGAATCTACCTGGCTATATCAGAGAACGCAGCACAGAGTAATTAAATCCAATCCATGCTCACAAAAATGTGTTTCCTCTTAAACTGCACACTTCCCGATCCTTCTCCATGCAGCCCTCCCATCTGATCTATTTGTGTGTAATTAAAACATTACAACCCAATCACCCACAAAATGGTTCTATATTGACTACAGTGGCTGGCTTTAGTTTTGCTGGGGGATACAAGCTGCCGAAAGGGTGCATTCCAGCTAATGCCTATTAGCAATTACAACCATGATGCCTGGCACTGATTTTTTTCAGAGTAAGAAGCAGGAAAGCTGATTATTTTAGTAGGGGTTTGTGGTTTGACACAGACTTAGGGAGTTATTCAGAGTTTACTTTGGGATATCTGTGAATGGAATGAATGTTTAAAGGCAAGGCAGAACTGATCTGCACTGGCCCAGAAACAACCAAATAAAGGATTGAATGAAATATGAATAAAGAGTTTGTGTGCATCTGTGTATAGAGATATTTTTTCTCTTGTACTTCAGCTAGAATGAATTGGTTGTGTTATTAGGTTAGGTCCTTTATAGCCATTTGATTGGGCAGATCTGACAAAAAAAAGCAAAAGAAACATAAGCACAGAAAGGCTACTGTAGTTTAACCTCCTTAAAGGTTTCAGAAATTGGTGACCTTCTTGCTCACATCCAATCATAGATGTACATCAACAGTGGCTTTCTGATGACATGCAAATCTACACTGAACACAAAACAAACAAACAAAAAAGTGGTAAAGTGCATTCTTCTGCTGAAATAGACCACTAGTATCAGGGAATACCATTGTGTTGTCAATGATCTCTAAAGATATCAAGTTAGGTGGTGCTTTGTGTCAATGCAACATCCATGTGAACATGATTTCTAAGCTGAGCTCTGCCTACAGTGTCACACTCTCGGGTTCGGCAAATGAGTCACACTGTTTTAACTGTTTAGCATTCAGTGATGAAGCGTTTACACTTAAACACCAAAGTATAAATGGTCTCACGCAAACACTGCAGAGACGCGGGCAGGAGTATAAATAAAGCTCGTGTCAGCCCTTACACTGAGATGATGCAATGCACTGTTATTCCTCTTAGATATTGCTGACATTCAGGCAATGCTCCAAGATGCCTGGTTAAAGATTGCAACCATTTGCCAGCCTGTCATCCTGCTTCCCTCATTAGCTTCCCGAGCTGTAATCCCAGCCCTATGGACAGAGGAATGTGACTCTCCCATTGCACATTTTTCAGTGTAAACAGGTCAAAGAAGTTTTATAAACATATAACTTCCCCAGTTTGCTGACAGAATACCGATTTCCAATATTGAGATTAGAACTCTGAATCTAGACACAAAGGAACAACTGCTTTCAACTTTGCAATCACTATTTGTATGTCACTTGACCTCTTTCCCATGAATATCTGCCATGCCCATCTCTTTGGTTCCACTCCCTTCAGTGATTTACTGTAAACAGTGTTAAGAAAAAACGTGACTCATGCTGCTGTAATATGATAGGAGGTACATTGCCAGAAGGCAAAATAATGTTAATACAGTTTTATTAAAAGAGACAGGAGTTATACCTGAGGTGGTTCACAATATGAACTCCAAGATTATTGTTTGACTTTATTTTCATTAATTTAACAGACACAATCACCTGCATGAGAGGATAAGAAGTCAGTGATAGTTTCCTGGTTCGGTGCTATTGGCTTTTTACTAGTCAGACAAACCATTCGTGCAGTCATATCTGTGAAAGCATCACTCATGGTTTGCCAACAAGGGTCAGTATCCGCAAAGCCAAGTATAAGAAACCACATTTAAGTACAGTGAAACACAGAACTCTAAAGGGTTACTGTTTTTACAGCTGGGACAACACAAGCAACCACTGCAATCAGTGACATTGACCATTAGTGTGAATGCAGCCTGGTACATGCAGTCACAAATAAAGCTTTAACACAAAAGCACGAGAGTTTAGTGAAGCATTAACCCCATCTACTAAAGCTTTAACACTTAGTTTTGTTGGCCCTTCAAACAAATGTCTGCCGGCAGTTTTCAAACGGGTCACCTAAATTAATCCGTGTGGATATTTAGGAAAACGGGTTTGTTGTTAATGCTCGTCTCCAACATACTCAACACTCTTGCGAGCCCTTAATATTATTAACATTTTTAGGTTTTTTTCTCCCAAAACTCAGTTTGATCCTCACCAGATTTGTGCAACAGGGGAATGTATTTTCAGAGTGCTGGTTTCTCCATCTGTGTGACCACAGCACTGGGCTCCTCTCCCTGCATCTCTCTGCCCACTGTTCCCACGCCTCTTTATGGGCTAAATACATATTTAGGGAAACACTGAGTAGCAAATCATATGCTCTGACAGTACACCCCAAACCCAATACTAGCAGTCTTTTTACTATCTTCATGGATTTAAAGAAAGAAGAGAGAAGAAAAAAAATGTTAGTACTGGACTAAGTTTATCTATCCATGTATAATATTTTGAGCATGAACGCTCTCTTTCACTGAGCCCCTGCTTCAGACTATACAAGTATTCACATTCAAGTTTTAGAACAGCAACCCAAATATCAAACTACTGCCCAGTGCAAAGTGTGAATGGGGCTGGTGATTGAATTTAAAGTCATGTCCCAAAATAAATGACCCTCTAGTCAACTGTTTGCAAATCTAACTACTGGACTGCTGTTACAAGCCCCTTGAGCAAACAACTATAAAGTCCGAGAAAAGCGGGAAAAAAGTCCTCCAAACACTTGAATGGTGCTCACTTGGAAATTGTCCTATTAGCCAGACCAAAGCTTAACACACATCTGTGTGCTAGACATAACGATCAATGATTTCATAGCCACTTCTACTGTCCATTAGTAAAGCTACTACTCTGCACTTTAACATGCTCCACTGTACTGTCAATACAAATTATACCAGGAAGTGCTCGCTCACGCCATTTCCTTGTGAGGAGAAATAAATGACAAATGGATTCTTCTGTATAGTCACATTGTGTATAGCGTTCAACCAGTGCTGTAGATCCATTTATATGCAAGCAAAGAAGACTAAATTGGTTTCAGGGTCTGTGTGCATGTCAATGTGCTCGGGTGAGTCTGCAAGTGTAATGAATAAGATCCTGGCACATCACAACTGGGTTTCTCTAATGCACTCCCTGTAGACCAGAAGAAATAAACAGATAAAGATGAAGTGGATGTGGATGTGAACGCAATGGCAAAAAAAAGGGAGAAAGAGGGAGAGAGAGAGCCAAAAGTTAGACTAAGCATGAGAGGGCAAGAGGAAAGGAGGGAGGGAGGGAGTTTTCAGTTTTGTTATTGGAGCCGTACAAGTCATTTCTAACTTAAAGAGTTCCAGATGTGGGTCAGCCTCTGAGAAAGAGGCAGAAAGATGAAGTGAGATCAAGTGAGAGGGAGGAGTTTTAATAGAATGTGCCATGCATTCTATATGATCAATAATCTACCCTCCCATACTGGTTTGTAAGAAGGAAATGGATATTTGTTTTTTGTTTGGGTGGTAGGCAAAAGAGGGGATGTTGCTCAGCAGTAGGAGGTTGCCGTTTAGGGTGTAGGGTGTCAGGTGGAAAGATGGTAGAGGGGTATGTGGCTTCCATATCCCAGATTTAGCCCTATAAAAAGCTATGGTGGTCAGAATAATAGTCTGTTGTTATTATATGCACACACACACATCACACGATGGTCTTTCTCAAGACCAGTGACTAAACTCACCAAAATAGGCCAAACCTAAGCTAAAGACATCTGGTGAAGTAATGTGACAAAAGCTGCTTTTTAACTTTTTTATGAAATAGCACCCCAATTCAAACGTAAAACCAAACAACAGGCCTGTCTAATGTACAGCAATGTTCTGTTTATAGCACTTGCAGGCTTAAATGGAGCAGATATAATGATGAAGCCACTGGAAGCTGTACAGACTTTGAAATGGAAGGTAGCAGTTAATATGTGAGTGCATGCATGTGGGAAAGTACTATCTATTACGAGCACATTGATCTCAGATCAAAAGTTGGCCGTGTTACATTAGCGTCTTCTCCACATGCACGGCACACTTGCACATAATTGTGCAAGTGTGCTTCATAATTGTATTTAATATTGACTATCTATAGTTATTTTTTCTTTCTCTCTCTCTCTCTGAGTTGTGTATATTGTTCCTTGGTGCGTGTATGCATCCTCAGCATTTGCTTTGACTCCCTCTGTGTTTGACTAAGCTGCACGATCACACAACAAAAGGCCATTGTGCTGCAGTAAAATAGCTCTGCTCCAGGGAGCTGGTAGTGGGCCACAAACAAAGGCTGGTTACACTGTCCCAACACAAGCTCATGCATCAACTCAACGCTGGGCTGCCAAAACAGTCATGGAAAGAGCACTGTGAGTGTACTAGGGATCAACAGAGAAGGCGGAGAAAGAGACTTGATTCAGAAGGGATGTGAGGGTGGAGGAAACAAATAGGCAGGGAGCAGGATGCACAGCTGTAGCTGGAGGAGAGAGGAGGGAGAGATGTAAGAAACAGTATGCAGGGATGGTGGTGGGTGAAAGAGATCTGTCTACCAGGAGTACAGGATGAGGAAATGGAAGAAAGGGAGGATTTTAAAGGAGTGTGGCCAACACAGCGAGAGGCTGAGAGGTGAAGTCAGCGCATACAGAGAGCTATGTCAACAGACAAGCCTCCTGCCTAGACTCTGAAGGCTCTCTGCACTCCAAACCACAACAGTAGAACACCAGAGTGACATGTGAGGACTCAATCTGGCTGGTTGAGTCTTTTTTCTCAGCAATTTGTTGTTTTGTGACTTTGGTTGAACAGAAAATGCCTTCTTTGCCCACATTAGAGGCAATTTTCTTACTCTGACAAGTCAAATTGGCAACAAATACATCAAATTCTCACACACTAAAAGCTGCTGTTGTAATCAGCACCAGGCCACAATTAACCTTTTTCCACACATGGACTCAGAGGGAGTGGAAAGTTGTGATCAACACTCAGGAAGACCAATATGTGATACAAAAAATAGTATGAAACAAAACATTCACTGAAGGTCCTCACTCTATGCTATGCACTGTTAACTTAAATGCACTTTTATATACATCATTTATATTTACCATTAGCGTTCTTCCCGCAGATGAGGTGCTCATAGTGTTGCAGGACTCCCCACAGCTCAGCGTCATTGTTGACCACCCCCTCCATGGCCTCTGCACTCACCGTGACGCACCCTGACCCCAAATCAGGCCCTGAATGACCCCTCTCGGCCATCAGCACCCGGGCACCTATCTCCTCCACCAAAGCTTCCATGCATGCAGTTAGGCATATGGCCGCATACTCGTGGATGCGCACGGAGATGCGGGTGTCCACCATCCAGCGGAAGAAGCGTCCCACAGAGAAGGAGAGGCCGCAGCGGGCGGACTTGCCTTTCCTCAATAGTTCACCGGCACTCATGCTGTACAAGGAGATGGCCTTAACTGTAGCAGAGACGCAGTAGTCGGCGAGGGCCCAGCTGAGCACCAATTTCATGGCACTCTGCACTTCGAAGCGTGTGCAGCGGCAGTGCATGACGCTGAGACGCTGAGCCTCTCTGGAAATGCGGATCAGAGCCCTGCGGAGAAGGGTGGACAGCCGCCTCACAGCCTCCGGTGAGAACACAGGTGTAGTCCCCCATTTCATGCTCCCACTCTCGGCCACTTTACGCAGTATTTTGGCCACCTCCTCCTCAGTCCATGGAAACTCTTCCAGTTCAGGTAAGCGTGGACACTTGGAGAAGATGTCCTCTGGGTCTTCTGGAAGGACAGTGTTGACAGTGTCCCAGCTGTTGTTCCTGCTATTCATGGAGCCGGAGTAGTACCACCAGTTCCCCCGGTGAGGGGCCGTCATGAATGCCTGGGAGTTTGACTTTGAGGAGGACAGGCTGAGGGATTTGCAAGAGTCCCCCGCCCCGTAGCCCGAGTCCAGAGTTAGGTCCTCCAGGGTTTTCATGTGGGCATTGCTCAAGCCAGCCATTGTCGTCCAACGGCCTTCACAGAGACCTTCTGGAAGAGAGGCGAACCTCCTCAGCGGCTTACCTGCAAAGTCAGAGAAGCAGCTGACGAAACTCCTCGGCGAGCTGGACGAACTGGTTACACAGCGCAACACTTGTCAGACATGCTGTGGAGTTCAGCGTGGGACGGCGAAATACTACAACTCCTTCAGCAGACAAAGTCCTGGTTGTTAGAAAGAGCAGACTGAATCAAAACTCTCTCTATTTCATTTACAAAAAGGACAGCCAGGATGATTCAAGTCGCACCCGGCTCACCTTCCCCCTGATCTCACCGGGATTTAAACTTTCCTCCGGTAACCTGTCTTTTAAGAGATGAAAACAGTCCTTCCGCGATTTCAATACAGCCAGAGTCGAGTTTACTTATAAAATAGCTCCATGTAGCCGCTCAACAGACAGAAAGTCTTTGTTTTTTGCGCAGACAATTGTGGAAAAGTTCGAATATATATCTCTGCTCTCCTCTCACAGCTCGTCGTCACGTACAGTGTACCGGAGAGACTCGGCTGCAGATGTGCGTGAGGAGGGACTGCTGCTGAATGACAACGCGGAAGCAGCTCAAACACCAATCAGAAGACGCCCGACTCTCACGTCAGCCAATCAGAGCACACTTAAAAGCTCTCCTAAGTTGGAAAACAAAAGTAAACTTAATTTCCCCTGAAAGAGGGATACCGTAACACTGACGTGTATGACCTACTACTGCATTTGCCCATTATCCAAGTATCACACAATGTTTCAGATATTTTGTGAGAACATTATTTTATAAATATATTATTTTGTCAAATCGAGAGCTCAAAAATACTATTAAATATGATTAAATTATTAAATACTATTTATTGTAACAGTAACAGATACATGGCACATCATCCAGTCCCTAGTTAGTTCCTCTCGTTCACTCAGAAGTACATGGCTTGTTCACTGCATATTAGTCAACTGCACTGTAAGTATAACAGCTACCCTGAGGTACCCCTGAGCAAGGTACCGTCCCTACACACTGCTCCCCGGGCGCCCAATGGCTGCCCACTGCTTCACTGAGTGAATGGGTTAAATGCAGAGAGCAATTTCCCCACGGGGCTCAATAAAGTACAATAATGTACACACTTTCTTCTTCTTCTAATGGTGTAAGACTTATACCATATGAGGTGGAGTAAAGTTTACTTTTGACTGTACAAGGTTTAGGGTTTTCACCGAAAACTGCATTTTAAGCTTATTTAGAACAGGAAGGAAGGCAGAAATACTGCAACAGCTCGAATAATGAGAGATTTTGTAGTGGTTAACTAGTAGTGCACTGTACATTCTGCTCATTCAGCACCAGTTCAGCAGAACTAATAAAAAATAGGCCTGTTACTACCTGCTTCTCATTAGTCTGCGCTCACATAGGCAGGGTGTGTCTCGATTACACATAAGGGGTTTAAAGCACAAGACTCACTCTACGTACCTGCTGGACCGCAACAGTGGCTGCAATAAATGTTATCTTGTATATACAGACCCACATGTTACATGACATATCGTCTGTGTGCATGAAGTGGAAAACCCCAGTCCTGATATGTACATGCACTCGTATCATGCTGTCTGTATTAGTCAGTCATAGAAACTGAAAAAACTAAAGTACATGTAAACTCCCCAATTTCTTGCTGTTAGTCAGAGCATAAGACACACGGGACACGGGAGAGGAGATCACAAGGGGTCAGCGCTTGCCTCATCCAGACCTTGTTTAGCTGTGGTGTGGGCAGCGCTTACTTCATGATCTAGAGAGGAAAGCCACAACCGTGTCAATGATTAAATGTCAGTTCTGCTGGGAAGTTTTTTAATGTTAGCGTCATGATGTTTCACTTCTCACATATCACTCATATGTGATCACAGTGTGATATGTGATCAATGCACAATGAGTTCTCTGGATGTATTAGAAACCATTTTTCGGAGGAAGCTTCATCACCTGACTGACGTCATCGTAGCGTATTGAAAGTAGTGTTTCCCAGACAAATTCATGTGTAATACTCTGGCTGTTTTGTTCATGTAGATTTCCCAAAAACAAATGTGTAGCATATAAATAATAACAAAAAGCTATAATTTGCAAATCCTTCGAACACTATAGTTTACAGAAAATATAGCAATGGGAAAATGTTATTTATCCTTTATATTGACAAATAGATGTTCATTTAAAAAAAATATCGTGAAATAATTGAAAACTGGAAAAGTCAGCTGTAGTAAGCTTTATTTCTCTGGCAATGAATCACCCTACCTCTGCTCAAAATATGTTGAGCAATGTTATTTCCATGTCTCCATTTTACCACTTCACGGCCCGTGTGGGACGAGCACCACCGTGTGGTCAGAAAAACAAATAACATTTTTATTTTACTTTTGTGTCACTTTTTCTGTATTGAGACCAGGGTTCCAAAAACATAAATAAACGCACAACAAAAAAACTAAAGTATTATCCAGATGTAAGGATAAAAGTTTATTTGCAAAAACAAAAAACAAACAAACAAACAACAAATGAAAATAAAAGTACAATACATTCTTAAAACCTTTTCTCTACAAAACAATTTCACAGAAATTACCTCGGAATGTATACTTATTTTTCATTTTGTAAATGTTTCATATATATATATATCTATATATATATATATTCTTATATTAATGTGTTTCCTTTATTTTAAATAGTCCCATGTGAATGCAAAATTATGTACAGTGTAGACCTTTTTTTCTGTAGAGGCAAAAAAGGTCTAGAGGGCATTTTGACAATCATATAGTCAATAACAGATCGTTAGTGTTCATCCATATACATGTCCAGCCAAGAGCCCTCCAGCCACTCTTCCTCAATATAAGTGCCATGTTGCATAAACAGAAGGCATTAGGAGCCCGGCCTCCAGCCAAAATAATGGGAGCAGGTGGGGTCCCACTGGACTGCAGCTGCCAGTGACTCTTTATCACACCCTCTGTTCCCACTCAGTAGTCATTCTTAACGATTCTCCTTCTATCTCACCAGTGAACACTTCGTATCACTAAAACCTCAATCAAACATGTCCTTTCTTTTGAGATAATACAATAAACAGTGACACTTCTATGATCCTTTAAAGAGAATATTATTTTCCTCTTTTTACAGTATATCTGAATTTACACTGACTTTACAGCCTGCTGATAAATACCGTTGTATTTCTGCTTGTCTCGGCCCTCGTCAGTCATTAAAGTAGCTTAAAAACTGCCTGCAGCCAAACCCTGATAAAGGCACACATTTGTGAAACAGCCATGCCTTGCACCACTGTGTCCCACACATGAACTGGTCTCCCTTCTGTTAGCGCTTAAAACAAGCTCAAACAGAAGAGTATCTGTATTTTCGACAGCCAAGCATTCCCCGTCTCTGTGGGATTTTAATACGAGAAATGAAGTTTGCAAACAAAAAAATCTGTCAGTAGATCTGAAATGCTCACAAATTCAGTGTTATTGAACAGGAATAGCATGCCAAATGTAAGCACATGCTTAGTCCAGATAAATAAAAGTCCCTTGTTAAAAAAAAAAAAGAAAAACCCCCTCATCACTTAAAACAAATCAAGTCATAACCAATAGCTTGCATTATTATAAATGCTCTATTTTAAAATTGACATTATAAAATAATATTACAAACAGATACAAACACACAAGTTAGCATGACAAGGAAAAGGATAAAGAAAGGAATAAAATAAAGGTGATACAGAAGGAGAAAGAGGGGCAGAAAGGGATGTATCTGTTTGAGAAAGGGCTTTTTCTGAACGGAAAACTTTCTGTGGTTTATAATATCAGATACAAAGAGGAGTTCAGCACCTCAGTCATTCTAGTCAATGATATTTAACAGGTAGAAGTTGATGTACTGCTTTATCAAACAAAGTGTTCCTCTACTTGAGCTACAACCCTGCGTCTGAATCGCCTGATGAACACGTTGACACACATTCTATTAGGCTCCCGCGTGAGAGCATGTTAGCAAAAAGATCTTAGGTTGTCTCCACATCTCCGTGTTAGAAAAAAAAAAAAGGGGTGCTTTCCGTCATGGCAACACACCCACACACCTATATATACATACCCACACATACAAACACACACGCTCTCTGCTTTCCAGTCTTTCTGAAAACATTGCACCAAAAAGGACAGAGAAAAGGAGAATAAAAATAACTCTTCTCTCTGTACAGTAGTTCAGTCAGTGAGGCAAAGTGATGACTCAGGTCCGTCTGCGTAAAAAGCACGCCTCCAAATTTCAAATTTGGAATCAGTTTCCTCGTACAGACAAATACACAACAGGGTCCGAGGAGTCCCTGAAAGGAGCCTGTTTCGAAAAGGCAGAATTCAGGCAGTGAGCGAGCTCCGACAGGTCTCTCTCTCACACACACAGTGGGTCTGCAGGTAGGTTTAGGATCCTCTGACCAACAGGCTGCGCTATCCCTTGGGAGTTTTTTTGTTTTGGGCATTCCACATGCCTCTCTTGGAGTGGTAGTAGTGAAAGAAGTTCCTCAAGCGTAGTCTTTCTACTTCCAAACCGTTCTGCAGGACCCTAACGAACGAGAGAGACAGAGAGAAGTTTCATTTTTTGTCTCAGATCATATTGCAAATACACTTCTACACTAAAAGATAACCCTGCATATAAGCTGATAACCCTGATTTTCATGTGTTCGTGTACTTCTAAATGAGAATTTGGACATGAACAACATGAACATTAGAATGAAGGTACGCTGTATTTTATTACCTTGAGCATTTAAACAACACGTTGATAGCTGTGTCCTTGCTTTAAATTACTTCTTTTAAGTCAGGTAAGGTCTTTTTTTTTCCAAGTCAGAAAATTGTGTTATTCTGATACCGCATGAATACATAATAATCTTCGGTTTCTTTAGCTCAAGTTTTGAAATTGCTACAGCTATAATTTCCTCTGCCACAACGCAGATTAAAGGACTAACATTGAAAAATTACAATTTAAAAGATAATTTCCTGATCACTATAAACATAAATGTTCAGCTTTTTAAAGCTTCTTGTGATCTTCCCTTCCTGAGCTGCACTTTCACTAATAATATAAACTTTTACAAAACACAGGGACATTTTTTACAACATGCACTGCTTTTACACAGCTTTTGAGGTTAAATTAGATGTTCACTAGTTTGTTCACTCTGTGTCATACATGCTTTGAGAGTGTTTATGTTGCAGAGCTACCTGTCCAACAGTTCCCAATCCTCTCCACCCCAGCGGTCTTTGAACTCTTCTGTGTTCATCCCTCCAATTTTATCAAAATCTGATTTATAAATTCCAAACAGACCAAAGCCGTTTACCTCCCAGTAACCTTAGAGACAAAAGAAAAGCACTGAGTCATACAGTTTGATGGTGCAGCAACAGGAAAATCTGATGCCTATACATGATAGTACTTCAAAAAGTGTATTTACTACACATATAAAATAAAAATCACATATATCACCGTAACTGGGGAATGAGTTTCAGTGCCCCTTCAAACTAAGCCTTTGTTAATATGTAACACGTGTATTTTTAGTGTGTTACCATCAGGCTCCTGTGGTGAACTACCACAGCTGAGTCTCATGACAATGGGAGCAAAAGCAAGGCGTCCCTCCACGCAGTGCTTCCTGATGCTTTCCAAGATGTTGAGAGGGAAATGGATGTGCAGGTCACACAGGAATACGATGCTGTGGCTGTCCTGTGGGAGAAAATGCAAAGAAATGCTCAAGTATGTTTGCTACATCCAAATGATATCAAAATCCTTCCTTCAACTGGGCAAAAGAAGTGTCTGATTTTTGTGTGTGTAAGCTGGTGCAAGACAAGCGGATGTTCACATGCGCTTTACCGCTTTTTACATGGGCTTTTAGGATTAACGAGAGCAGAAGCTCTCTTTAGGTCTGTGCTCGGCATGAGTGGGTTGTCGTCACGTCAACAGCCCATAGGTCATTTAGATATGAGTGACAGTCGTGTCATCCCACCATGACAGCACTGACAGTCAACTGACGGATCAACGTCTGTCCAGACTTCCAGCTGCTCCATTCTCCCATGGGTGGGTATGCATGTGTGCGAGACAGAGACAGCCACAGAATGGTGTAAGGGCACATGCACACAAATAACCTGTGAGAGGGAGTGGATGTGACAGCTATGGCATACATATGACAGAGGATATGCGGCTATCCGTCTAAGGAATTCCCTGTCAGCCACAGCTGGACTCTGTGCGAGAGAGCCAAGGAAGGCAGTAGGAGGCTTGGAGATAAGGGTGAGATCCACAGTCCATGACAGACCAACCTCGCTGTGATGCATTCATTATGCATGAGTGTTCTTTCTGCCTGTCCATCAGCCAGTAAAGGTCATGTGGTCTGTGCAAGCGTCTGACCTTCAGTGAGTGGCTTTTGCCTGCCAGCTCACATATTGTCATCTTCTCTATGTGTGCTTGTTTCACTGACCTCAATAGTGTCCACTCCCATCTGCAGTCCTGCCGAGCGCTCAAAGTTGCCTTCTCTCCTAAGATACTCATATCTGCCAAAACACAAATATATATAAAGCGCGGCAGCCTTCAAAATATTAAAAGTCACAGCACACAGCTCCTCGTGTCACATGCACACACCTTGGCACACTGCTCTCTCGAAGTGCCTGCTCCACGTCCATATCTTCGCTCTCAAAATCCACAATGATGATGCTGAAATTGTCATCTTTTGTCTGCCGGTGAAGATTTTCCATGTCAGAGATGAACTGCTGCACCCAGCGAGCCTGGTTTTTTACTGAAGAACAGTAATACCAAAGGCAAAAGGACAGCAAGTTGAGAAAACAAAGAAAGTATAGGCAAATAAATTATTCATCTGAAGGATGCTGAATCTGCCCTGGATTCACTTTTGACTCACCTGGGACCACAAAGTGTACCATGACATCTTTCCTCCATTGGAGCATGACTGGCTGGCATAGCAGGGGCTTAGCATATGCAGTGCTCCAGGGTGTTGCTGCTGCTCGGCCAGACGACTTGGTGGGAGGAGGAGGAGGCGGTGGGGTGGTGAGGCTGGGAGTGGCAGTGGAGAGGGCCGAAGCCGGTGCTGAGGCAGGGGCAGAGTCTGTGTTCTCTAAACTTTCCTCCCCCTGCTTGCTGCGGTGTAGCAGCAGGTAAATGTATTCTGAAAGGCGTACCACGCTACGTCCTCTCTCCATAAGCTCCAGCTCCACGAGGTACCGGTTCCCTCTTGCCGAGTCACGCCGCTTTTCAACGTTGATAATTCGCAACAGGGTGTAGATCCTAGGGCAGACAGACAGAAAATATTGAAAATACACAGAGAGGTTGCACATATAGAATACAACGTTTTACATCATTGGCACAAGTGGATTAATTACTGTTTGTGTGTACAAACCACTTCAAAAAAGCTGATTCTCATTATCTGTGGCACATTGAATTTAGCATGGATGATGAAAATAACAACAGAGAAGCTACTTCACACAAATAACATCGAGCTTTGCAAGAACTACTGAAGAAAATTGTAATCAGCATACTGAAGACTGAGAGCAAGACTTCAAAGCACCAGGACATGAGCAATATGTTGCAGCAAAATTACCTTTTGCTTTATATAACGATTAGCATAAGTACCACACCTAAACTAACAAGGATGCAGGGAAACATAGACCTTGTCTGTTTTATTTCATTTTGCCATGCTTACCCCCCATTGTGCTCATTGAGTTTCTCCATGTACTGTGCCAGCACGTCCACCACCTCGCTCTCTGCTAGCTGCAGGTTCCCAGACACATTACAGCGCAAGTCATTCCAGTCAGAGCGCAGAAGCTCAAAGTCCATCGGATTGACCGAGAAAGTCCTCTGCCAGTTAATGCTCTCCTCTGCCCAACCTGGCCGAGCCTCCACCTCCTCGTAGCTGTAATCTGACATTTCACCCTCCTCTGGCTCTGGCTCGGGATCAGGATTAGAGTGGTTTGTTTCTTGGTCGATATCTGGAGGGTTGGGGTCTGGCTGCTGCTGGGACTCTGTAATCTCTGAGGTTCGCAGGTAAGAAGTAACCCGTGATTGACCTTGGATTGTGTTGTCTGTAAAGTTTAATCTTGGTGGGGTAACAGAGGGATGAGGGGGACCGCGGTGAGAGGACGGTTCGATTAGGTGGTGTTCTTTACTGGGTGGGTCAGCCATGATAGTAGTCTTTAAATCCCGGTGCTCTCCTTTGCTTTTGCTTTTCTCTGGCTGTCTTGCCCCTGTTGCCTTGTTAGAAGACTTTACCACACTTTCATTGTGTGTGTTGGTGCTTCCATTGTGAGGAGAAGCCTTACCTTCTTTTATAGGGGGGTTAGGCCAGAGCTGAGGCGCACTAATCAGACTCCTACTTCCTGTTACGCCTCCCCCACCACGTCTCCTAGCACCCAGGTTTACCAGCCTGGTGGTCTTTCCAGTCTGATACAAAAAGACTCCTGGGAAAACCTCTCTAGGGTGGCGAGATGCCCTCTCGTCCCTCCTCTCTCGCCGCTGCTCCCTCTCCTTCTCTCTCTCCCTTGCAGGCTTGGGCCTGGTGATGTAGATCTTGTTCTCCTCCCTCTTCTCTTTTTTGCTCCCGGGAAGCCTATCGTGGAGGTTGTTGCCATGTGCAGAGTTGCTGAGGATCTGCCTGGCTCGGCTAGCAAGGGCAGAGAGGGACGACTTTTGGGGAAAGAGAAGAGAAGACTTGCTGAGTTTAGTCCGTGTGTCAACTCCCCTGTCTTCTCCGCCACCTGTTCCTCCGCCTTTCCTGGCAGGGTCTAGTTCTGCAGAATCAGTGTGGACCCAGGACAGAGAGCGACCCCTAACCACGCTTTCGATATCAGGCTGAAGAACCCTTGCTTCGATGTTTTCAAGTCTCTTCCCCGTGTCTTTTCTCATATTCTCCCTTGTATGATCTCTCCCCCAGTCTCTGTCCAAATCCCTATCCATCTGTCTGTCTCTGCGAGGAAAACGCCTCCTTTCTCTGTGCTGTATGATACTGTTGACTGGGCCCTCATCTTCTTCATCATTAGGATCCTCCTTCTCTTTCTCCTTGTCTCGGCCAGCTGGTGTGGGCTCAGACTTTGATTGCCGATAGGAGGGATTTGAAGTATGGCTGGTCTGGCTTGGATAAGAGGGCTTCTTGGGTGACTGTGTGCCAACAATCTCTGCCTCATCCTCTGTATCTACCACCTCCTCCTCCTCTAGGAAATCTGGGGACACGAAAGAGACTTAAAGTTGAATGAGAGTCTGTACGTGTGCAGGTGGGTGCATGTGTTTGCTCATTATTAGTTACCATCTGGGTTCGGGAAGAAGAACGGCCTGTCATCTTCTTCCTCATCCATCTTCATATATTTGTAGAAACCAAACCTGGCAGACAAAACAAGAGGCAGCACAGGCACACGCACACACACGGCCACATGCATTAACAGAAGGTTGAAGTTTCGATGTGCCTTGCAGCATAATACACTTAATCTCTTAGTGAGGGGTCACATGAATCACTGCCATCAGATTCACAGACACTTGAACACTTATTCTGCATAATCAGTGTACGCGCTCATATATACAAGACAAAGACAAATGTTCCCATACCTCCCTAAGAGATAAAAGTAATAATGCCCTTACTTCTCCAAGTAGATAGGGGACTCTCTGTAGAAACACTTGTTTTCTCGCTCCATGTGGGTGAGGCGCGTGAAGTCATTAGGGTAGACGAAAGACAGATAGACCTGATAAACAGAGACATGTCAATCAAAAATGCAATCGCCCCAGAAAACAGTGACAGGAGGAAAAGTTAGGTTAAACTATGTGCACTTTGTGACAGTGTTTAATTACAACCAGTCACTTTATATAATGCTGCATTTTGTTAAGGTCATTCTTGTCTAATCTGAAATGGATTTGCTGTGTAACTTGCATCTCTCTCTCATACCAGTTATCGTTCATCTTTGCAGATGTTGCAGTAACCTGTGCTGCCCTAAAGGGGGGAGCAGTGCTCAACACTGCCCTCCACTTACTTTGTTTATGCTGTGCTTGACACAAAGGGAGAGATGCAGTGGCGATATCCAAATCAGCACAGATGTAGCTTCTCTGTTTCTCTGTTTGCTGCGCAGTTGATCGGGATATTACACTGGGAATACTTTTTAAGGGCCACTACCATATCTGGTCACATTTCTGATGACCCCGCTAGTCTACTTTTAGCAACAGCTGACTGTCGAAAAATAAAAGCTGATTCGAACAAAAGCGTCACTCTTTTTGTGACCCAGATGGAAAGTGACTTACGAACTGCAGGCCCTGGTATCTGGCAATGGGGAAATCTTTGACTACATAGGTTGGAGAGTAAAGACAGGCCGGAAGAACGTTTTCCAGTCGAGAGGGATCAATCATAGGGGCTGAGAAGAGACAGAGAGTGACAGGAAGAGGAAGAGGCAGGCAGTTATTCAACAACTAGGCCAAACCAATGTGTGTATAGAACACTTAAATAAATGAATAAATAAAAATCTAAGAGTCAGATAGGTGAGTGATGAAAAAAAGCAGGAAAATCCAGAAAAAATGGAACACAGCCTACTGGATGAAATTACAGTCTGAATACAGCTAAGATGACAACTGCAGACAATCAAGCCAGACAATCAGGCATTTAGAGAAAACGACAGGCCAGAAAATCAGGATGAAGACAGAGAAAGAGGACAGCCTGAAATGATGAATGGCAGATTTACTGCTATAGAAGGTGTCCCTGGGATCCGGCTTCAGCATATCAGCTCCATGCAGGATGGTACGGCCTCCCTCCAGACCCTGAGGCTGTGTCTCCTCTGGGAGACGGATGTGACTGGCCAAGGTCTGAGGGATGTGGTCCACATTGTTCATCTTCAGATTGGACTCATCTGGAAAAAAAGCAGTGAAGAGACATTAAGTTAGAGTCAGCGGAAAAGAGAAAGATTCTTTATCTCATTTCCTTTTTTATGCTCCTCACAATGGACAAATTTGATATTTAATGTTTAAAAGAAGATATGATTTGGGCCACAATTACAGCAAAATCGCTACCATCTATGACGAGGTGGCGACTGAGGAAGGAAGAGACAGAAGGAGAAGCAGAGGGGAGATGGCACAAAGGAAGCAGAGGAAGAGGAGGAGAACCCTAACAAAAGCTGAAGTGAAGGATCAGAAAAAAGTTGAAGCAAACAAAAGCAGAACAGAGCCGAGTCATAATTATACCAATCGATAACAGGGTAGGAGGAGAGCGCACGCGTGATTAATGGCATGTCAGTGGCAATGCCTGATGGGAGAAGTGCTTTATAATTAACAGGGTGGTCAGCATAATTTTTATCCTCACGAGGGTGAATTGTGTCCACCATCTTTCTCTCTTTTTTTCCCAAACAATAAGATATCTGTTGATCACACTGCTGGTTTTTACTACACACAAGTCTTGCAAATGTTGACTAATGGGCTCGTTGATCAGCAAAATAATGGAACCCCTTTTTCTTCCTGTGAAAAAATTGCATCATTTTTCATATATTTGTATTATCATCAAAACCACAGCATTCATTTATGTGCAGCAGAGATATTGAGATGGATCTTTGCAACAAAAACAAAGGAAACCAAAGAAAAAAAATGCTTGTTTAACTTTACACATTTATAGCAACTAAGTTGACTGCATCTTTGGTGTTTTTTCACTTAAATTATGAAACATAATCTGTGGCATTATTACACAAATGGAGCTTCCAATTCAGGTTGTGCCAGTAAGAATTTATTTTGAAACTATAGACAGAAAAACACTTGCATGAGCAGAGGGAAGCGTGGCACAATGAAAGACATAAAAATAGCTTGGGATAGTTTTTCAGGTACATAACAAAATACCTCTAAATTTATGTGCAAGTATTCCACTTATACAATGCAACACTGATTGCAGAATCAAAGTCCTACAACTTTAACTGGTGTCCCAGAGCAAAGAGATGCATGTTTTTGCTCAAACAGGAAGGATTATTAAATAATTTCCAGAGTGAGTGAATGGAAAAAACAACTGAGGGAGGCAGAGTGACATGAGGGAGGAGAAGGGATGGATGGGTGGAGGACGGGAGACAGATGAGGAGATGGTAATGCTCGAATCCAGCAGGTGACCTCATATATGGTACGAGGCTTCATTCCTCTCTGTCACAGCTTGTCATAAACAAGAAGACAGGATTTGGCATGCATCCACATAACACTGCAGCTTTGCCCAAGATGACAACTCCACACATCATTTTCTGTGCAGCTGGCATTTCCCCCTGTTAACGATGCTGAATCTTTGTGACACATTACTATTCTTGGAGCTATAAAGGTTAGACATCTACTCTGGAGATAGTGTTCTCATTTCTGCTAAGAATGACACCTATGGAAGAAAATAGATCATCTATTAGATCCTGAAACTTCTCTTTAGCCGCACGTAGGGAATACATGCTGTGTTCTCAAACTGACATCTGCAGTGAACCCACAGAAGAACATTTTGGTTTAAATAGGTTGTTTCTATGGCATGATTGAGCCTTTCCTTTTGGCAAGCTCTCAGCTGAGCATTTTCAGCAGATTTTCTATTAACAAAGTCCAGTGTGTAAATGCCAATAAATACAAAAAATTAATCATGAAATTATTAGATTCCACGACAAGATGACACAAATTTGATGAATTGCTCTTACCTGTGTAGAGGGAGATGTAGGCCGAGTCTATCACTTCATATTTCAGACCAGGCAGGAACGGACGCCACTGTGTGTGAGAGCAGAGAGTGAGAGAAAAGGGACTGAGCGAGAAAACTAAATGCCAACATGTTCAAAGTATACGGCGAGCAGAAATCGTCCATCAGTCTTTGCTGCCTGAGCTGTGACACTCTGTGTTATTGATCTTAACAACATCACAGGATCGATCTGAAGCAGGGTTTTTCTATAAACACACATAGTTGAAGACAGAAGAGGAAACAGAATAAAGAATGTAGGACATATACATCCTTACAAAAGGTGTAAGCAAGGAAAGGAAACAAGAGGAAAATGACAAACAAAGAAAATAGACCATGAACAAAGAGACAACATGGCTGTATGGATAAGACGGGGATGAGTAGGTGTAGAAAAACGATGTAGTAATGACCTGAAAACAGCAGCGAGAGAGAGAAATAAAAAGGGGATGAGAAAGAGACAGAGAGGCAAGCTACAATTCTTTTAAATAGATTTCACAATTACCTCGTCACTTCTAGTTACCAAGGATATAATCACAGGAGACAGGTCATTTTCCAACCCTCAGCTTGAGAATACAAATATAAACACCCTCCTCAGGCTTATGCAAATGCCCCCAGTGTATGCACGGCATAAAAACATGCACACTGTTTTGGATTTTAGGGCATTTTATCACAAATGAAGCTGCGAAACAGTGTTTCTCCCTCTACCGTATTGGTTCCTTTTTTTCTGGCTATTTGTCACATATTTGGCAAAATTAACCCAGATAAATAAAAACTCTTTGAAATAAAGTTGGCTCCTAGAACCTGGATGTTGACGTATCCTCGGGCAGGATGCAGAACCCCAAGTTGCCTCTGAGAGCGTGAAAGTTAAAAGTGCTTAGGCATAGAAAAAAAAAGCATTCGTGTGAATGAGATTTGGAGTAAGAAAGCACTTCGAGTGCTCAAATTGAGTAGAAAAGTGCATATAAGCACCAGTCCATTTACCATTTATCACTTTAACCTAATAACTGGTTCTGCTACCTTTGGCAGCAAGAACTGCAAGCATCAAGCATTTACGATAACTACCGATGAGTCTTTCACAAGGCTGTGGAGACGTTTTCAGCCCACTCTCCTTTGCACAAGTGTTTTAATTCAGACACACTAGAGGGTTGAATATTTTTTTCCCTTAAAACATAAAATCACCATTTAAAAACAGCACTTTGTATTTCTTCGGGTTATATTTATCTATTATTAAAATATGTTGTGGATCTAAAACTTTTAAATGTGACATATATACAAAAAGTACAAAATCAGAAAGGCAGAAAATGCTTTTTCACGGCACTGTATACTGTATGCAAATGATACACGCCAATAAAGCATTGTTTCAGAAACACACATAACCGCAGAAGTGCATGTAGTGCATTAAAGAACAATAAATAAGGACACAGGGTAACATCATGCAGAAAAGCACCAGGGGGTGGCCCAGCAGGCCAGCAAAGGCTTCACTATCTTGCTGTCATTTCAGGGTGATCGTCTTCAAGGTCAAGCCAGAAGGCTCCACAACCCAACTCCAGGAGGGACAAAAAAAAAAGTGGACACCACATATTCAGTGTAAAATGCAGCCAACCTTTCTGTTATTCTTACACGCCAGAACACACAGCAAAACTCGAGTGATCATCCATTCAACACTAAAAAATACATGAATCAATCCTATTTCAAGGTTTACTTCCTTTTTCGCATTACTTTTAATCACATGTCACAGTCTTATTTTGGAGCTCTTTTTCTGCGTCTCGCCACTTTGTTTCACTGTAGGCTGTAACTGCGTAGCTGCATTTCTGGAATGTATAATGAAAAACAACAAAAAAACAGACCCGTTTGTTTTCGCCAAAGAAATGCAACTCAAAATGGCTCAGCTTTACAGGTCAAAGCTGCAAGCGAAAGATGTTGTGAAATTTAAAATGAGAGACAATGACAGTTGATGCTTTGACTTGTGGCTCGGAGCGCGTTTCAGCAGTGCGTTTAGGAAGAATGTCAACACAACCCTTTCCAGAGCTCAGTGGAGCACAGCACCGCTGATGTGTCATCAGCCTTAAGTGAAGATGAGGCACACAACACTTATGCTCCTGCAGGGCCCATTTTCTAAATATGTGAACTTCTGGTCATTGGCTGACCTCATATATTTGCTAATGAATTCCTCCAACCCAGCGAGTGTGCGTGTGCATGTGTGGAGACACACAGCATCTTTTATGAAAGCGTAAATGTAGTGTGTCTTGTGTGTACAGGTGTGTTTACTTTAAAACACTTTTGACAGGAAACAGCAGGAAAAAGCAGAGGTGCGCTCACTAGCCCTGCAAGTTCAAAAGAAAGGGGGAGAAAAAAATCAATATCCAAGGGGAAATAATAAAAAGTACCAACAGTGGAAACAAAATGACAATGAACAACAGGCAGTGTTGTTTCACACAGGCTAGACCACCGACTGATATATAAAGGTTTGATTCTGTTTTCAATCTGATGATCAAAAGAGGGTTTTAATCCTTCTTAGTGTATGGTTTGATACCAAACCGAATAACACACGCAGCTTTTGTTATTTGTTTTTATCATTCAACGATTAGGAGTTTATTGCTTCTGAGAAGACTGACTGCTGGCTGCTGTATTTGTTACCTTAATTCAATCAGTTGCACCAGAGCCCAACGCTCTATCGATAAAAAGTTGTTTTGTTAATGTGACACATAAGTAGAAATGACATAATGAAAATAACTGACAGCTTCAAGTTTACATACAAACCACTTGAGATTTGTGGTCAAATAAAATTAACAGAAATTAAGCACTTTATTTGTTTGATTTATTCTTGCGAATAATGACTTTTATGCTAGTACTAGCTCACCTTGGTACATTTAAAAGGTTGTCAATTTCCATTTGTTCGACTGAGGACAGAGAGGTTCATTGTGTTCTTTGTATAGCTCATCTCTTGTTTCCTCCATGTCGTACATAGCAGAACAAGACAGATGTTAACAAGCCTGATGAAGCCTGCCTTAGGGGAAAAGGCAAGAAGAGAGCGGCGCTACCCTGATGTTATTTGCAACCCCAATTCCAAAAAAGTTGGGATGATGTGTAAAATAAACACAAAATGTAATGATATGCAAATCTTATGAACCCATATATCATTCACAACAAACACAGAAAGCATATGAAATTTGTAAATTTAAAAAATATTAGCTCACTTAAATTGTGGTGGCAACATACCTAAAAAAAAAGATTACTACTATGTTTAATCCTCTTTTCTGTTAACAACAGTTTGTAAGAACTTAGCAGACCAGTTTGCTGGACTGTTGGAGGATGAATGTTATCCCATTCTTTTTGCTGCTCAGCAGTCCTGGGTCTTCTTTGTTATAATTTTTTATTTCATGATGTATTCTTGAATGCACGCAAAGCCAGTTCGGCACTCATCTACTACAAAGCCATTCTCTTGTAACAGTTGGACTATTCAGTTTAGCAGCGTCTTGCTGAAATATGCAAGGACTTCCCTAAAGAAAAAAGCAGTCTTGATTGGAGTATATGCTGCTCTAAAACCTGTATATAACTTTCAGCACTGATGGTGCCTTAACCAGACCTGTTGCCAGTTAACCTAATCATCTGCAAAATGTTCCTCCAGCTGTTTTGAGCACAGTTTCCCTTTCCAGCTTTCCTTTGCCCCTTGTTCCAGAGTTGGGGGTGTGTAGACATGTTTCTGTCACCAAACTCCAAATGAGCTAACATTTTTCATGAAGTAGTAAAATGTTTTAAACTGATATGTTTTCTATGTTCTATTGTAAATTAAATATTGGTTTATGAGATTTGCAAATCTTAGCTCCACCAAGGATTTAATGTTTTTGGTAGAATTTGTATTCATAGGCATCATTCTGCCTATAAATACAATAGCTCGTTTTACATGTATTCTGATAAAACTTTGTAGAGGTGTAGAATGGAGTCACATAAACAATCCATGAAAATTTGGTTTACATCGAACAAGGTCTTCAAGATTAACTCAATGATTTATTGGTTGAAAATTGATTAAAAACCTTCTAACTTAGACATTAAAAGAAATGTGGTGTGTACTGTCAACATATAAAAAGCACCGTATAAAACCTCTGACCTCTTCTTTGAGTTCAAAAGATTGATCTGAAGGTCAAAGTGATATTAATGCTATTTAAAACTAAGTTTCTTATAATTATTCTGATATAATATAATAGGCTAAAGTTACTCATATCCAGTTATTTACAGATCAATGCCTATTAAACATTACTACTTCTACATAATATTTGTGTAATTAAAGTAAACACCTGTCATCCCACCATGCAATTTTTTGTCATGCAATTTTAAATAATTACTTGTTGTTTAAATATGCAAATTACCTAATATGAGTGGTTACAATAACATACATTGATTGTTGTCCAAGTCGAACTGTCAGACAGAAAGCACTGAGAAATGGGTCAAGGCTAGAACAGAGATAGAGGATGGTAAATAATATATTATCTTAGGAAGGCTTGTTTGTTTTTATGTGTCCTTTGTTAACTGCCCAGGGTTATAATTTAATCATAAATGGATGGAGACGAAAGCAGCTCAAGAAAAAGGCTGTGGTAAGCAGGCCCTATTATATCCATTAGGAAAATAGCTCTGAAATCACGCTGTGCATTCTTTTCAGGTTCTTATATAGTACAAGAAAGCTTGGTTTTTATTACTGAAGTAAAAGAAACAGACGTAATTCTTCCTATTAGGACGATAATTAATAAACCTGACAAACCATTTGTAATGATTCATTATGAGTTTGAATGAAAGCCAGAACAAAGCACAGGTGCTTTCATTGACCTGACTGTGTTTCTGTTGCCAGACAACTGTTTGGCCATAGCAACTACGACTGCACTGAGACTGACAGGCTGCTAACAAGCCAAAAATGATAATATTAATACGAATACGAGTCTCATGGAAATGTATTAAATAGCGCAGGTTTCATTTTTTGTTACACTTAACGTGACTTTTAAACAAATGTATTTCATTTTTAAACAGATTTTGTGTCTACACCACATGTTTTAGTTTTCCTGGAGTAGCCTTCATAATTTCCTGTAAATGTTTTAAATGTTAACCATGAAAGATCTAATTTTAATAATGTGACAAGTGCGTTGGAAGCAGAGGGATCATATGTGAGGTGAAAGAAAAGGCAAGGAAATATTGCCTATACTGATGAGATGCAAGAAAAGTTGCTTTGGTCGGAAGAGAGAAAGTGTGAATTTTAACACTGGCAGTAATTGAAAGTACTGTGGAGCTGTGGTGCTGCCCATTGACAAGCGCCTGGCAGCAGAGCATCAAGGAGAGACTCCTGACAGGCTCTGAACAAATATCTCCCCAACAGAGCATAGCAGAAACAAAGGACTGCTGGTGTTTTGATGCTATGCTGATACTGTTGCACAAACTTCATAAAATGAAAGCTGACCAGGATGCAGACAGCCAAAAAACTAAGTAAAACACTAAAAACCATGAAAACAAAGATTTAAGCCCATGAATGATTATACTCTTATTTCAATTGACAAGTAAACAGAGCTAAACATTTACATTCTAGAGGATAAATGCCACTTTCCATTCCCAGTCAGTGACACGAAAACAGTGGCTTGTTTCTCCACGTCATATCATCTTGTTTTGCCTGGGGATGAAGGGACATCATTCAAAGGGAGATGAAGAGGTGGATACAGAGACGGGGTGTTTAATTTTCTCAGTTAAATTATACATTAACCAAAATCTCTTAGACCAGACATTTCCAATAGACAAATGAGTCCAATATCCATAGCAATTACGGGGATGTTGTAGTGATTGTGTCTACAGCGACTCAATGTGTGCTCTGAGGGGAAACTAGTTAGTCACACTAAAAATCACACAGGTTTCAAATCAAGGCAAATGTACATGACAAAAAACACTGCAGCTACATAAAGAAAAATGAATAAAAATGGGTGTGCAGGTAATTTGGATTAAAAAATGTTTACTAGAAAAGACCAAAGCAATGAAGTGCCAGACATGAATGACTCAGTGAGCGCAACAAGTGTGAAAAGTCTGAACTAATCAAATAGTTACATACAAATGAAAAACAATCTGTTTCTAATACATAAAATGGAATATATATATATATATACATATATATACTAGGGGTGCAACAATACACAAAATTCACGGTTCGGTTCGATACTTTGGTGTCATGGTTCAATATTTTTTCGATACAAAAAAAATGTTCATGCCTTTTTAATTTGTCATTTATTAAATTTTCACGGCACATTCCGCACCACATCTCTGTGCGTTCATCATTTGTTTGAAGCCAGCTCACTTCCTGCAACTACTTTTCCGAGAATATGCGCTTCTTTTGTGGTTCGGACTCCTTCTGACATTTCTTTGGAGGTGGAGGAACATCACAGTAATTGCTTAAAGGAGCTTCTTCGACATCTTTAAGAGTTCTAAACAAATGTCTGTCCTCCTCCTGAAAATCGTATGTATGCAAACACGCGTTGCAACTTCTTATCTTGTGCCCATTTTTTATTTTGACAGCAAATGCGCACCTTCGGACCTTATGAGCAGCCCTGGTTATTTCGCTTGTCATATTGCAGCCACAGAAATTCTTTTGTCCATGAAACCATAAAGCTGCACTTTCTTTTTGCCTTATGGTCTGATTTGTCATAACTTTTCCGTTTTGTGGTAAGTTTTTCTTTGGCTGTCACTTCTTCACCCTGACCTGTCTTATTTGGCTCAGCAGAACTAAAATATTGTGGCGAGCTCAGACAAGAAGGAGACGGAGGTATCGTTTGGTCTTGCTTCCCGTGAGCTAGCCAGGGAGCACAGCCGTTTATTGACATCTGCAGAAGAACACTGCCGCTAGCTAACTGCTCAGCGCGGCAACAGCACAGCAACAACAACAACACCACCACACAGGGCGCCCTCTGACCCCGGAAGGACACACCGTCGCAGCGAGAGGGCGTCACCCGTCACTATGGCAACATAAACAAAACATAACTGTACAAACAGAACCCCGAACAGCCCTGACCCGCTACATAGCCCCCACCTAAGGGGTCAGTCGTCCCCGACGACCCCATTACCCCACACAAAGTCATGCAAATGTCCAGGTGCCTTCTTTTGGCGCACCGGCCGGTCACGACCGGCGGGGTAAAAGTCACTCGGGTCAGAACATGGGGTGCCACCATCATCCCACTTCTGACACCAATGTGGCGAGCTCAGACAAGGAGGAGACGGAGGTATCGTTTGGTCTTGCTTCCCGTGAGCTAGCCAGGGAGCACAGCCGTTTATTGACATCTGCAGAAGAACACTGCCGCTAGCTAACTGCTCAGCGGGCAACAGCACAGCAACAACAACGCCACCACACAGGGCGCCCTCTGACCCCGGAAGGACACACCGTGGCAGCGAGAGGGCGTCACCCGTCACTATGGCAACATAAACAAAACATAACTGTACAAACAGAACCCCGAACAGCCCTGATCCGCTACAATATATATCCTGCTGCTTTTACACACGCACTCACATAATGCTCAGCGATTCTCTGCACGATCAACCTCTCACATGTTTAAGCTTGCTGCGGGAGATTTCACTTGTCATGTTTGCATAGTAAGCTAACGATTGATAAGACAACGTCAGAGGAATTGGTGCGCAAATTATCATCACTCACCAATCAGTGCTGTTGCTCTCTATACACAGTTCGCGTGATTGCAAAGTGAAAGCAAAAAACAAGCGCAAATTCAAACGCATTTCAATATGTCACATATTGACAGTGGCTCACCGATGCCAATGACATAATTACCCGGCTACATTTCCGAAAGAATGCAAAAGCATTGACATAGATTTTTCATTCCTACAATAGCCCGACGGGCAGGGTAGCCCGTCTGAAAAAAATCGCTAGCCCCAGGACGTCGGGCTAGCGATTTTGCGAGCCCTGTATCTGATTGAGGAATCACTCATCTTTGGAAAAGAGAGTTTATTACAGAGAAATGCCTCTTTCCAAAATAAAAGCTATACTAACCGCTTCTTCTGGGCTATATTCTCAGCAGCATAAAGAGAAT